>NW_012108608.1:596963-648645 GCF_000951045.1 Mandrillus leucophaeus
TTTTTTGAGACAGAATCTCACTCTGTCACCCAAGCTAGAGTGCAGTGGCACAACCTCGGCTCACTGCAACCTCCATCTCCCTGGGTTCAAGTGATTCTTCTGCCTCAGCCTCCCGAGTAGCTGGGACTACAGGCATGCGCCACCATACCCGGCAAATTTTTGTAATTTTTTAGTAGAGACGGGGTTTCACCATATTGACCAGGTTAATCTGGAACTCCTGACTACATGATCCACCCTTGGCCTCTCACAGTGCTGGGATTACAGGTGTGCGCCACCGTGCCCCGCTCTCTTCAGGAGATCCTAGTGATTGTTTAGCACACGGGTCTAGAAATTTCCTGATGTACATTTCAAATTTCTTGGGCACACAAAAATGCATATCACTGGGCCTCATTCCCCGATAATTTGGTTTTCTTGTTTTGAGAATCCACATTTCACAAAACATCCTCCCACCCGCAAACCCCTCAATGGTTTTTAAGCAGCTAGTCTAAGGAGCATGATTTGATAACCACCAATCATTGGGCGGTGTTTTCTAAACCTGGAAGATCATCAGAATTACCCAGGGTATTTTTTTTTTTTTTGAAACAGAGTCTCGCTCTGTCGCCCAGGCTGGAGTGCAGTGGCACGATCTCAGCTCATTGCAACCTCTGCTTCACGGGTTCAAATGATTCTCCTGCCTCAGCCTCCCGAGTAGCTGGGACTGCAGGCACCCACCACCACATCCAGCTAATTTTTTATATTTCTAGTAGAGGCAGGGTTTCACTGTGTTAGCCAGGATGTTCTCAATCTCCTGACCTTGTGATCCACCAGCCTCGGCCTCCCAAAGTGCTGGGATTACAGGCGTGAGCCACCACATGCGGCCTACCCAGGATATTTTTTTAAATACAAGTAAGTTTGCCTCATAACCTCGAGTTTTAAATTCTGTTTACCTGGTTGAATTCAGGGGATTGTGTGTAGATGTTATTTCTATTCTTCAGAAGTTATCCATGTCATTTTGACATGTAACTACGTTTGGGAATCACTGTGAGCATTATAAGGATGTATTTTGTCTCATTATATCCTCTAAATTATCTTTATAATAGAGTTGCTTAAATTGTATTTAGAGTACCCACCATAGGCAGACATGGAGCTAGTGGGATACAGAAAGTGGCCCTAGAGACCTTTAGAATGTGGACCATGTAGTGGGTCCTCAAATGAACAATTACAATGGAAAGTGATGCTCATTTTAATAGAGATATCACAAACCGCTAAATATAGTGACCCTTTGTGTTCAAAGACTTATCAGAAAATATGAGCAATATATTTAACTGAATGTATTTAGAAAAGAACTTCCTCCTTGACAAAGGTAAGAGACACAAAAGGAATAATTATTAACTTTCTGCCATATGTTATGAGTTATGCTAGGTGCTTTTCCTGCATTGCATTTAATCCTCACAACATCCCTTGAGACGGGCATTATAATCCCTCTTTTTCCAAAGAGGAAGCTGCAGCTCAGAGTGATTTGACCAAGGCTTTTCAATGAGAAAGTATATTATGGCCAGCGTCTAAATCAGAATCTGTCTGACTCCAAAGCCTATGCATTTTCCTCTTTATCTGGCTAAGGTTTCCCAGCGGGATTATAATCCAGTGTATGCTGTGCACAGAGAGCTATTTGTTCTTCCCTCCCCTCCCCTGATGTACTCATAGTACATGTAAACGGATTGCCCTCTCCTCTGAGAAAATGTGGAAATATTTAGAAAATAAGTTATTTTTAGTATTCTAAATGGAGGTTTGAAGATTTGAAAATGCTGAAACTATTGCTTACAGTAAGATTGTGAAGTAGCTGTGAATTTCATTAAGCCATGTTTTACCTAGCCTTGAACTATTCCACTCTTCACACCGTTTCCTCTCTATTTTCTCTCCTATGAGTAACTCTTAAATATAACATTTATATACTTTCATTGGGATAGAAGATGTACTCCATCAACAAAATTTAAATGTGTAGTTGCAACAAATATATATATGGATAGATAGATGGTACGTGTGTGTGTGTGTGTGTGTGTGTGTGTGTAGTTGCAACAAATATATATACGGATAGATAGTACGTGTGTGTGTGGTGTGTATATGTGTATGTATGTGCATTGATTTAGGCAGAATTGCAGGAATTATATCATTCTCTCATTTGATAAGCAATTCTGGACATATGGGATATAGCAATAAACAAGACAGATATGGCCCCTTTCTTTGAATGGCTTGTAGTGTGGAGAATTAAACATATTAAGAAATAATAAATAAAGTTAAAATATACATGTATACACACACACAAAGGAATGGAGCAAGCATGAATGTTTTGATAGTGTAGAAAAAGAACTTCCTCTTCCCTAATTGTTGCAAAATTTGTCATGTTGGTGTTGGTTGCTGTAGTTATGTTTGTACCACTCTGGTTATAAAGTGGAAAATTCAACTCTGGTTGTAAAGAAAATATCATTTCATGTCTTCTGGAGGTTAGTCAGAAAACCAATAAATAGTCCAAAAGATCTAAAGAACATATTGATTTATTTGAAAGCAACAAAAATTCAATATCATTCAGCATAAGAAATGTTTGAAATCACATGGGAAAAAATTCTAGCTCCTGGGGTATCTCAAGAAAGGAAATATGATTGATTGATGCAGAGTTAATTACAAATTTAATTTTCTTATTGCCAGAGAAGGCATTTGTTGTCACTTTCATCATGCAGTAACTTAGGTGCTTTTTGTTATTTTTATTATAATAATACACAAAGTTTTGTTCTATTAATTTAATATTTTAAGGAAGAACCTGCAGTAAAATTGCCTACCGTGGAAGAATAATTTCAATGGTGGAATTTTAAGCATTAATTAAGAGAGGATGTCATTCAGCAAGTGTTTTTCTTAACACTCTTTCTTCTCTAAGATTTATAAAATGTTAGTGTAACACAGAAGTGTGTGTATGAAAGAGCATGGGGTGGAGAGAGGAGAGACAGGTGGGAGAAAGTGAGAAGAGAGAGACAGATAATCATAAAAATGGTCTAACATCATTGAGTACTCATCTTTGTCTCAGTTGACTAAAGCCAGTGCTGCCTATTTGCAGTGAGATGGCACTAATAGCCTCAGAAGTGTGCCACGTGAAGCTGAAACACCATGCCTTTTAAATACCTGCTTCTATCTATGACAACCCATCTCATCTTACAATGAAAAGTCATGTCTCTTTTATGACCCTTTTCATTATAATCCTAAAAAAAATTTTCTTGGTTTCCTCTGCTTAAAATTAAAACTGAGAAGCAAGTTGAACATTATTAGAGGGGGAATCTTAAAAGGTAGAATGTCGAGAACACATAGGCAGAATTGAGGAGGTATTAGTTTTGTGCACATTGTCTAAGAGGTTTTGGGGGAATTTCTTTTTTTTTCCAATGTGTTTCAATAGGTTTTGGGGGAACAAATGGTATTTGGTTACATTAACAAGTTCCGAATGGTGATTTCCGAGATTTTGGTGCACCCATTGCCTGATACACTGTACACTGTACCCTACGTGTAATCTTTTATCCCTTACTCCCCTCCCACCCTTTCCCCCGAGTCCCCAAAGTCCATTGTATTATTCTTTCGACTTTGCATCTCCATCACTTAGCTCCCACTTATAAGTAAGAATATATGATGTTTGATTTTCCATTCCAGAGTTAGTTCACTTAGAATAAAGATCTCCATCCATCCAGGTTGCTGTCAATGCCATTACTTTGTTCCTTTTTATGGCTGAGTAGTATTCCATGGCACATATATCATGATTTCTTTATCCAATTGTTGATCGATGGGCATTTGAAGTGGTTCCATATTTTTGCAACTGTGAATTGTGCTGCTGTAAACATGCATGTGCAGGTATCTTTTTCATGTAATGATTTATTTTCCTCTGGGTAGATACCTAGTAGTGGGATTGTTGGATCAAATGATAGTTCTATTTTACTTCTTTAAGGAATCTCAACAGTTTTCCATAGTGGTTGTACTAGCTAACATTCCCACCAGCAATGTGAAGGTGTTCCCTTTTCACCACATCCACTCCAACATCTATTTTTTCATTTTTTAATTTTTTGATCATGCTCATTCTTGCAGAAGTAAGGTGGTATTGCGTTGTGAGTTTGTTTTGTATTTCCCTGATCATAAATGATGTTGAACATTTTTTCATATGTTTTTTGGCCATTTGTAAATCTTTTTCTGATAATTGTCTATGCATGTTCTTAGCCCACTTTTTGATGGAATTGCTTTTTTCTTGCTGATTTCTTGCTGATATGGACTAATATCCGTAATCTAATCTTGTAGATTACGGATATTAGTCCATTGTTGGATGTATAGATTGTGAAGATTTTCTCCCACTCTGTGGGTTGTTTACTGATTATTTCTTTTACTATATACAAGGTTTTTAGTTTAATTAAGTTCCATCTATTTATCTTTGTTTTTGTTGCATTTGCTTTTGTGTTCTTGGTTATGAAGTCTTCGCCTAAGCCAGTGTCTACAAGGGTTTTTCCCTTGTTATTTTCAATAATTTTTACAATTTCAGGTATTAGATTTAAGCCTTTGATCCATCTTCAGTTGATTTTTATATAATGTCAAATATTTGGATCCTATTTTGTTCTTCTGTATGTGGCTTGCCAATTATAGCAGCACCATTTGTTGAATAGGGTATCTTTTCCCCACTTTATGTTTCTCTTTGCTTTGACAAAGATCCATTTGCTGTAAGAATTTGAATTTATTTCTGGGTTGTTTAGCTGTTCCATTCATCTATGTGCCTATTTTTATACCGGTACCATGCTGTTTTGGTCACTATGGTCTTACAGTACAGTTTAAAATCAGGGAATGCTTTCAACTTTTCCCTGTTCAGTATTATATTGGCTGTGGGTTTGTCATACATGACTTTTATTACATTAAGGTGTGTCCCTTGTATGCTGATTTCACTGAGGCTTTGGATTATAAAGGATGCTGAAATTTGTCAAATGCTTTTTCTGCATCTATTGAGATTATCATGTATTTTTTTGTTTTTAATTCTGTGTATGTGGTGTATCACATTTATTGTGACTTGTGTATGTTGAACCATCCCTGCATCCCTGGTATGAAACCCAGTTGATCATGGCGTATTGTCTTTTTGATGTACTGTTGGATTCAGCTAGCTAATATTTTGTTACAGATTTTTGCATCGATATTCATCAGAGATATTGGTCTGTAGTTTCCTTTTTTTGTTATGTCCATTCCTGGTTTTAGAATTAGGGTGACACTGGCTTCATAGAATGGCATAAAGGGGATTCCCTTTTTCTCTATCTTGTGGAATAGTGTTGATAGAATTGGTACCAATTTTTCTTTGAATGTCTGATACAATTCAGCTGTGAATCCATGTTGTCATGAACTTGTTTTGTTGGCAATTTTTAAAATCACTCTTTCAGTCTCGTTAGTTGTTATCGGTCTGTTTCAAGTTTCTATTTCTTCCTGGTTTAATCTGAGGAAGTTGTATATTTCCAGGAATTTATCCATCTCCTCTACGTTTTCTAGTTTATGTTCATAAGGGTGTTCATAGTAGCCCTTGAATGATCTTTTGTATTTCTGTGGTATCAGTTGTAATATCTCCTGTTTCATTTCTAATTGAGTTTATTTGGATCTTCTCCCTTCTTGTCTTGGTTAATCTTACTAATGGTCTATCAATTTTATTTATCTTTACAAAAAAAACCAGCTTTTTGTTTTGTTTATCTTTTGTCTTTTTTTGTTGTTGTTGTTGTTGTTTCAATCTCACTTAGTTCTGCTCTGATCTTTGTTATTTCTTTTCTTCTGCTGGGTTTGGGTTTGGTTGTTTTTTTTCTCTAGTTCCATGAGGTGTGTCCTTAGATTGTCTATTTGTGCTCTTTCAGACTTTTTGATATAGGCATTTATACTATGAACTTTCCTCTTAACACTGCTGTTGCTGTAGCCCAGAGGTTTTGAGAGGTTGTGTCACTATTATCATTCAGTTCAAAGAATTTTATTTATTTATTTATTTTTGAGATGGAGTCTCACTCTGTCACCCAGGCTGGAGTGCAGTGGCATGATCTCAGCTCACTGTAAGCTCTGCCTCCTGGGTTCACACCATTCTCCTGCCTCAGCCTCCCAAGTAGCTGGGGAGTACTCCTCAGTACTCCCAAGTACAGGTGCCTGCCACAACGTCCGGCTAATTTTTTGTATCTTTTGTAGAGATGGGGTTTCACTGTGTTAGCCATGATGGTCTTGGTCTTCTGACCTCATGATCCTCCCGCCTCGGCCTCCCAAAGTGCTGGGATTACAGGCGTGAGCCACTGCTCCTGACCCAGTTCAAAGAATGTTTAAATTTCCGTCTTGATTTCATTGTTGACTGAATGATCATTCAAGAGTAGACTATTTAATCTCCATGTATTTGAGGGTTCCTTTTGGAGTTGATTTCCAATTATATTCCACAGTGGTCTGAGAGAGTACTTGATATAATTTCAATTTTCTTAAACGTATTCAGACTTATTTTGTGACCTATCATATGATCTATCTTGGAGATGGTTCCATGCACTGATGAATACAATGTATATTCTGCAGTTGTTGGGTAGAATGTTTTATAAATATCTGTTGAGTCCATTTGTTCTAGGGTATAGTTTAAATTCATTGTTTCTTTGCTGACTTTTTGTCTTGGGGACCTGTCTAGTGCTGTCAGTGGAGAACTAAAGTCCCCCGCTATTACTATGTTGCAGTCTATCTCATATCTTAGGACTACTAGTAACTGTTTTATAAATTTCAGAACTCCAGTGTTAGGCATATATTTATTTTGGATTATGATACTTGCTGGTTGGACAAGTTCTTCTATCATTAAGTAATGTGTCTCTTTATCTTTAACCATTAGTGCTTTAAGTTTGTTTTGTATGATACAAGAATAGCTTTCCTGCTTGTTTTTGATGTCCATTTACATGGAATATCTTTTTCCACCCCTTTACCTTAAATGTATGTGAATCCTTATGTGTTAGATGAGTCTCTTGAAGATAACAGATACTTGGTTGGTGAATTCTTATGCATTCTGCCATTCTGTATCTTTTATGTGGAGCATTTAGACAATTCACATGTGTTTTTGTTTTATAGGTCCTGTGAGATTTATGATTTAAGGAGGTTCAATTTTGGTGTATCTTGAGGATTTAGAGCTACTTTTAGTAGTGCTTGCAGTGTTAGCTTGGTAGTGGTGAATTCTCTCAGTATTTGTTTGTCTAAGGACTGTTATCTTTCCTTCATTTATGAAGCTTGGTTTCACCAGATACAAATGGATACAAAATTCTTGGCTGATAATTGGTTTGTTTAAGGAGGCTTAAGATAGGACCTCAATTCCTTTTAGCTTGTAGGGTTTCTGCTAAGAAATCTGTTAGTCTGATAGATTTTCCTTGATAGGTTACCTGATGCTTTTGCCTCACAGCTCTTAAGAGTCTTTCTTTCATCTTGACTTTAGATAACCTGATGACTATGTGCCTAGATGATTATCTTTTTGAGGTAAATTTTTCAGGGGTTCTTTGAGCTTCTTGTATTTGGATATCTAGATCTCTAGCAAGGCCATAGAAGTTTTCCTTGATTACTCACTCAAATATGTTTTCCAAACTTTCAGATTTATTTTCTTCCTCAAGAACACCAGTTATTCTTAGGTTTGGTCATTTAATATAATTTGCAACTTCTTGGAGGCTTTGTTCATTTTATAAATTCGTTTTGTCTTTGTTGGACTGGCTTAATTTGAAAACCTTGTCTTTGAGTTCTGAAGTTTTGTTTGATTCTATTGCTGATACTTTCCAGTGTATTTTGCTTTTTGTTTATGCTATCTATTTCACTATTTTCCCCTTCATATCTCCTATCTTTTTTTTTTTTTTTCATTTCATTAAGTTGGACTTCATCTTTCCTTGGTGGCTCCTTGATTAGCTTAATAATCAGCCTTCTCAATTATTTTTCTGGCAATTCAGGGATTTCTGCTTGGTTTGGATCCATTGCTGGTGAGCTAGTGAGATCTTTGGGGGGTGTTAAAGTACCTTGTTTTTTCATATTACCAGAATTGTTTTTCTGGTTTCTTCTCAGGCAGACTGTATCAGAGAAATGATCTGTGACTCAAGGGCTTCTGTTCAGATTCTTTTGTCCCACATGGTGCTCCCTTAATGTAGTGCTCTCCCCTTTCCCCTAGGGGAGTAGCGTCCTGAGAGCCAAACTGCAGTGATTGCTATTTTTCTTCTGGATCTAGCCACACTGCAGAGCTACCAGGCACTGGGTGGTACTGGGGAATGTCTGCATAGAGTCCTGTGATGTGAACTGTCTTCAGGTCTCTCAGCCATGGATACCAGCACCTGCTCCAGTGGAGGTGGCAGGGAAGTGAGATGGACTCTATGAGAGCCCTTAGTTGTAATTTTGTTTATTGCACTAGTTTTGTGTTAGTTGGCTTCCAGCCAGGAGGTGGAGCTTTCAAGAGAGCATCAGCTGTGGTAGTACGGGGAGAATGAGGTGGTGGGCAGGACCCTAGGGCTCCCAAGAGATTATGTCCTTTGTCTTAGGAGGTTTTTAACTGTCCCCCAGGGCCTGTAAGAGTGAACCACTTCCTTCAAAGTGTCTTGGTTTTGGAGGAATTTCTTATAACCCCAAAAGACTCCTCATTAGCATGAGGTTCAATAAAACAAAAGTGATTGCTTTATCTTCATTATGATGTGGAAAACTTAGAATTACAGAAAAAGATAATTAAATTAATTATGTTTATCTAAAGCTCTTGGCCATGTCTTCACATATAACTTCTCATTGAGGATTGAGATTTGAGTATCCTGAAAGATGGGCTTAGCTAACAAATAGTCAACAGCTGGCAGACAGAGGTGACAGATATAATAACAAGAGAATCATCCCATGTCGTAGGTGACCACTTGCCCAAAGTCACAAATAGATTACGATCAGTAAAATCAGAAGAGGAGGTCACCCCATGCAGAGAAGAAATACAGAGGGTTAACAGAATGGATTCTGAAAAATAGTTTGTAAAATTCTCAGATGCATACTTAGTCAGCTTTAGATCAGTTACATGATCTTATCCAACACCTTCTTTTTTCTTAGATGATGAAAACATGGCTCAGAACAGAATGGTCTACCAAAGGCATACAGCTAACTAGGAGTAGAGCTGGGATAGGAGAATAGATTATAGTATACCCAGCTTTGACCTTCACCGCTTCATGCTGTAGTGCCTAAGTTTAATGGTTTTGATGTTGCCTTTTCTCTTCACCCTCCTTTAGAAAGTATCAATTGGGATTTGGCTTTGTCATCTCTTACCATCTCTTACCAAGAACCATGGATGGATACTGGGAGAGCTTGTCTCAGTGTGTCTCATTTACCACACCACCCTAAGTTAAAGAAGCAAGAGAGAAGTAGCCTCAGTAGAGTCCAAAACTTTTGGATGTAGAAAACAACTCAAATAACTCTCTTCCCTTCTCTGGAAGCACCTCAACAGTTACCAATAGAATGGGAAGCACTCAACCACACCCTGCATGATATATGTCCTTTCTTTTAGATGGTAATGCAAATTCTGAGTCCTCTACTCTCCTGGAGAATGTTTTCTCTATGTAGATCGCAACACTGACAGTCCTCTGAGGCCTTGGTAACAATGGAGACTCTTTGGTGCAGGATTCCAATCTAGTCCACAACTCCAACCCATAAATTGTGTCCAGAGCCTCTGCAACATTCACACCATTTGTGTTTTGCTAATTAAAATGGATTGAAGGTCTAGTACCAGAAGTCTTAGCCAGGGCAGTCCGACAAGAGAAAGAGATAAAGGGTATCCAAATCAGTAAAGAGGAAGTCAAACTGTGCCTGTCCGTTGAAGATATGATCATTTACCTAGAAAACCCTGAGGACTCCTCCAGAAAGCTCCTAGAACTGATAAATGAATTCAGCAAAGTTTCCAGACACAAGATTAACGTACACAAATCAGTAGCACTTCTATACACCAACAGTGACCAAGCAGAGAATCAAATCAAGAACTCAACCCCTTTTGCAATAGCTGCCAAAAAATAAAAAATAAAATTATTAGGCATATACCTAACAAAGGAGTCAAACGACCTCTGTAAGGAAAACTGCAAAACACTGCTAAAAGAAATCATAGACAACACAAACAAATGGAAACACATCCCATGATCGTGGATGGGTAGAATCAATATTGTGAAAATGACCATACTGCCAAAGCAATCTAAAAATTCAATGCGATCTCCATCAAAATACCACCAACATTCTTCACAGAATTAGAAAAAACAATCCTAAAATTCATATGGAACCAAAAAAGAGCCCTCATAGCCAAAGCAAGACTAAGCAAAAAGAACAAATCTGGAGACATCACACTACCTGATTTCAAACTATACTATATGGCCATAATCACCAAAACAGCATGGTACTGGTATAAAAATTGGCACATAGACCAATGGAACAGAATAGAGAACCCAGAAATAAACCCAAATACTTACAGCCATCTGATCTTTGACAAAGCAAACAAAAACTTAAAGTGGGGAAATAACTCCCTTTTCAACAAATGGTGCTGGGATAATTGGCTAGCCACATGCAGAAGAATGAAACTGGATTCTCATCTCTCACCTTATACAAAAATCAACTCAAGATGGATTAAGGACTTAAACCTAAGATCTGAAACTATAAAAATTCTAGAAGATGACACTGGAAAAACCCTTCTAGACACCAGCTTAGGCAAGGATTTCATGACCAAATACCTAAAAGCAATTGCAATAAAAACAAAGATAAATTGCTGGGACCTAATTAAAGTAAAGTGCTTTTGCATGGCAAAAGGAACTGTCAGCAAAATAGACAGCCCACAGAGTGGGAGAAAATCTTCACAATCTATACATTTGACAAAGGGCTAATATCCAGAATCTACAACTAACTCAGATCAGTAAGAAAAAAACAATCCCATCAAAAAGTGGGCAAACGACATCAATAGCAATTTTAAAAGAAGATATACAAATGGCCAAAAACATATGAAAAGATCCTCAAAAACATCACTAATTGATCCAGGAAATGCAAATCAAAACCACAATGCAATTCTACCTTACTCTCGTAAAAATGGCCATAATCAGAGAATCAAAAACAATAGATGCTGGCATGGATGTGGTGAACAGGGAACACTTCTACATTGCTGGTGGGAATGTGAACTAGTACAGCTGCTATGGAAAACAGTGTGGAGATTCCTTAAATAACTAAAAATAGAACTACCATTTGATCCAGCAATCCCAATACTGGGTATCTACCCAGGGGAAAAGAAGTCATTATTCACAAAACATACTTGCACACGCATGTTTACAGCAGCACAATTCACAATAGCAAAATTGTGCAACAAAACCAAATGCCCATCAATCAACCAGTGGAAAAAGAAACTCTGGGCTGGGGCACGGTGGCTCATGCCCATAATCCCAGCATGTTGGGAGGCCAAGGCGGGCGAATCACAAGATCAGGAGTTCAAGACCAGCCTGGCTAAGATGGTGAAATCCCATCTCTACTAAAAATACAAAAATTAGCCAGATGTGGCAGTGTGCACCTGTAATCCCAGCTACTTGGGAGGCTGAGGCAAGGAATTGCTTGAACCTGGGAGGCGGAGGATGCAGTGAACCGAGATTGCGTCACTGCACTTCAGCCTGCGTGACAGAGCGAGAGTCCATCTCAAAAAACAAAAAAAAAGAAACAGGTATATACTGATACACACACACACACACAATGGAATACTACTCAGCCATAAAAAGGAATGAATTAACAGCATTTGCAATGACCTGGATGTGATTGGAGACTATTATTCTAAGTGAAGTAACTCAGGAATGGAAAACCAAACACTGTATGTTCTCACTGACATGTAGGAGCTAAGCTATGAGGGCACAAAGGCATAAGAATGATACAGTGGGCTTTCGAGACTTGGGGGGAAGAGGTGGAGGGGGACCAGGGATAAAAGACAACAAATATGGTGCAGTATACACTGCTCGGGTGATGGGTACACCAGGTTCTCACAAATCTCCACTAAAGAACTTACTCATGTAACCAAATGCCACCTGTACCCCAGTAACTTATGGAAAAATAAAATTAAAAAAAATTAATTAGGTGCTGCCATTTTGTTATATTAGGAACTTGGGAAGGACTAGCTCCTCCTTTGACTAATACTAGGGTAATTATACTGCAAGTTAATGTGAGACTTTTTTTTTTTTGATACGGAGTCTCTCTCTGTCACCCAGGTTGGAGTGCAGTGGTGCGATCTCTGATCACTACAAGCTCCGCCTCCCGGGTTCACACCATTCTCCTGCCTCAGCCTCCCGAGTAGCTGGGACTACAGGCACCCACCAGCACGCCCGGCTAATTTTTTTGTATTTTTAGTAGAGACGGGGTTTCACCGTGTTAGCTAGGATGGTCTCTATCTCCTTACCTCGTGATCCTCCTGCCTTGGCCTCCCAAAGTGCTGGGATTACAGGCATAAGCCACTGCGCCTGGCAGAGACTTTTTTTAACTGACAGAAAATATTGTATTTACCATGTACAACATATTATATATATACATTGCATAATGACTTACACAAGTTAACATATGCATTACCTGGCATAGATACTGTTTTCAACACTTTACATCCAGTCTCTTGGCACTTTCCAATGACAATATATTGTAAACTACAGTCACCATGTTGTACAATGGGTCTCTTGAACTTATTATAAGTTAATGTGAAATGTGGAAAGATAGTATGTCTTAGATTCACAGTGAGAAAATTATTCAATATTTTCTGTTGTTATAAAATAATTATTCATCATATACATTTATTCTAGTATTCCTTATCTTATTTGAACCTGATGATAATCCTTAGAAATAGTCACAGTAGATGTAATTATTTATATTTTTATCCCGAGGATTCTGGCTTAGAGAGTTTAAGCAATCTGCTCAAGAGCTATAGCTAGCCATGGGAAAGCTAAAGCTAAAACTCTGGACTTTCGATTCTGGTCTAGTGGGCTTCCTATAACAAGTAGTCTAAAGTTCAGTATTTTTAACCTGGGGATTGACCCAGATGACCTTAAAGTTGCCCTCAGCTTGAGTAAACTTTAGGCAGACTTCTTTTTGATTATAGGCCTCTGACCTCCCTTTGCTTACAGAATTTACTTTAGAAAACCTGTCATTGCACATTCTTTCTCATCCTTTTGAAATGTATGTAAAATCTGCTACCCTCTTGACAGTTTTACAACCCAGACTGTCTTTCTCAAGAACCTGGAGCCACCCCTTTGAAATATAACCAAGGACAATAGCACCCCTATCTCCTGGTCTCTGTATAGGGTAGCAATCTACTTGTTGCCAAGTAGCGGACACAGATGGACTAATCACAGAGGAAAACATTCCTGCAAACTCAGGAATAACTCTATTTACTTGACACATTCCATTTATCACCCTCCCTTCCAATATCCTCCAGTACTTTTCTACTAGCTAAGCCCAGCTCTTAAAACCCCTCTGCCTTTTGTTTCAGAGAAGTTGAGTTCAATCTCTCCCCTCTGTTGCAATAGTCTTGACAAAAGTCTTCCTTGTTTAACTTTGTCCTATGCAATTTTTTATTGACAGGACCATGCTCCCTGGGAGACTGTGAGAACTCTTCAAATCCAAATAAGCACCAAGCATTTTATATCAGAGAAATAAAAGCATTTAAATTATATATGTGTATGTGTATATACATATATAACAATGTTAGTATATAAACATATATGTTGCAATTATCACTTAAATACAAATTGATTTGAAAGCATTATAAAAGTTTAAAACAGGTTTTACACATTTTATATTTTCTCAATAAATGTAACAATTCTGTGGAAATCTTTGAAATCTTCATTTCCAAACAATTTCCAAACAATTCTGTGGAAATCTTGAAATATTTGGAAATCTTTGAAATTTAGAGATGTTAAATTTATCTTGTTGAGTAATAGAGGTCAGATAATTTTCTTTGTGTCTATTCAGCATAAAGATGTAAACCTAAGTACTATTAATTAGGGAACTATGTCACAGATACATTGCTACCCAAACTGCTGCTTCTACTAAATTTAAGCCATCGCAGAGCAAAATATGAATTCTTGGTAACCCTAGAAAAACTCTTTAGTGACAGAAAAAGAACTGAATAGACACTACCTTATTTAGCCTCTCTTTTTAATTTATACCATTGTTTTCTGAAGATGCTAAGTATAAAAATATGTATCAGCAGGAGAGAATATGGCCTCATATATAATATCATTTATTGATTTTTTTCCAACATTTTATTTCAAATTTGTTCTTCTCCAGAGGAGCTCTTATTCCAAGGGGATATATGAAGTGAGAGATCCACCACACTGACTTCCTTAACTGAGATTTCTCTGATCATTCTCTCCTTTAGGCTTATTTTCTTACATAATAACCCATTATAGTTTGCCATAGTTTAGGAACTTGCTTTTTGAAAAATCTATTTTTTGACAGAATCTAAAACACTTGAAAGGGATGAAGACAAAAACAAAAACACTTGAATCTTGATTTAACAAAAGATGAAAACAGCAGAGCTTGGGATTTCCCTCCTCTACTAAACCTGCTATCATTCTTGGTGATGTCAACAATCACAAAGAAGTCATCAAGCACTGTGGTTTCTCACGCCTACCCATCTTCTCCCCTACACCCTCCTTTGCCACACACTTTTATTGTCATCATCAATAACTAGAGTAGCACCTCTGAAATCTCAATGGCAAGCTAACACTGCTGTTCTCCTCCTTATTATATCATCCTAATTGCTATAACTGTTTAGTTATATTGACTCTTGTTCACTGACTACCAATTTTTCCCTATCTCATCCAGTTTTGTGACTTTATGTACTATCTACCTACTGATGACTCCCAAATTTCTACTTTAGTCTACATGTGAGGCTACTGTGGGAGGACATTCTTAAGATTCTTAAATGCCCTTTTTTCTAGAAAAAGAGTCTATTTAGAGTTTTCTAGATAAGCGCCTATCTAGACACTGGCTTAGTAATATCTTTTGGAAAGGGTCTCAGGGCCACACAGATGACTTGATATTTACTTGCAGGCCTCATTTGATTGATACTTTTTTTACCAGCTAGGAGACTGGGTGAAAGGTGGTTTGTTCTCCAATCCAGCAAGTCCTGGTACTTCTATACTCTTCATAGTTTTGGCTTGCAAACTGAACAGTCTCATATAGTTTCTTTCTTTCTTCTTGTATCTTATCACACACTAACAGAAGCAACCTGTCACATTCAGTATTCTGTCTATAAATCTTTTTTGTCAGAGCTATGTATTCTTTAGGTATTGCCATGGATTGAATGTTTGTATACCCCACAAAATTGACATGTTCAAACCTTAATTCCCAATGTGATGTATTTGGAGGTGGGAGGTAATTAAGTTATGAGGGTGGATCCCTCATGAATAAGATGGGTGCCCTTACAAAAAGAGACACAAAAGAGATCATCTCTTTCTGCCATGTGAGAATACAGTAAAAGATTCATCTGCAAACCAGGAAGAGGACTCCCATCAGGAACCAAATAAGCTGGCACCATGATCTTGGACTTTCCACCCTCCAGAAGAGGGATAAATGTTTCTCTTGTTCAGGCTACTTGGTCCATAGCATTTTTATCATAACATCCTAAACTGACTAAGGCAGGTATATTCTCTATCTTCTAAGTTACCACAGGCAACAGTTATGCTAATTGTACAGCAATTACATAATACAGATGTCCATTCTCCAGCCTCCCATAATAATTTCCTCACTACTTTTCCAGCCTCCTCTAATAGTTTCATAATTCATTCTCTATCATTGATCCACCACCTGTTCTTAAAACCAATGCCATATTTTCATGTCTATATCAGAGCTGAAATTTACCTCTAGGTACCAATTTTGCTATCAGCTAACTATTTATAGATTTTACAAATCACACTAAAATTCAGTGGCTGAAACTGAAATTTATTTTTCTCATGATTCTTGGATTATCTGCAAAGTTCTCTGTTGGCCTATCATGTGGTTACAGTGTGCTAGCAGCTTGCCTGTGGTTGTAGGGAGTAAGAGTATGACGCTGGCTGTTGGCTGAGCCCTCTTCATGTGTTCTCTTATCATTCAGTAGGCTATCCTGCATTTCCTTAGATAGTGGCGGAAGTAGTTAAGGAGGGTAAAGCCTAAATCTGCACAGTCTCTAGAGGCCTGTGTTCCACAAATTACACATCTTTACTTTCACTACATTATATTGGCCAAGCAAGTCACAAGGCCAATACAGATTCAAGATGTATACAGAAATAGACTCCTCTTTATGGAAAGAGCTGCAGAGAATGTGTGGCCATGTTTAATCTACCACACTTGATGACCAACAATGCAATAGAATATATGAGTGTAAATAATAGTTTCAGGTGATGAAGTCTATTTGGCTTTGCAAAAGCCTATAACATTGGCTTTGATTGGATATTCATGAATTCAAATCATCATTTTGCTCTTTCCTTGTATGTGACTCTGAGCAATCAACTTTGCTGTATTCTCAGTTTTCTTCTTTGTCAAATACAGATAATTTCTACTTCTTTAAATAAAATTATATATAAAGTGTCCTTAAAACATTAAGTAGCTAATATCATTATTGAAGCAATTCTTAACAGAGCAAAGGAGGAAAAAATAATTTCCAACAGGGAAGTTTGCATTATAAATGTGAGAATGAACTTTCCATGAAGAATAGGAAGTGTACACAGGATTCAGAGGAACAAAGAGGAGCAGGTAGGGCAGGGCCATCTAGTATCGAGCAATAATAGTTAAAGCTTATGAAACAGTAATTTTGCCAATAATTTTACATTTATATTATATATATATATATAATCTGAATCTTCACATTTACACTATGGAGATGGTTATTATTTTACCAATTAAATTGGTTTGCAGAGTTTTCTCAAGCACATAAAGATAGTAATTGGCTGAAGTGGGCTGGCATTCCAGGTGTGTCTTACTCTAAAACAAGTACAGTAATTATTCTATTCTGCTATGCTGGGTGAGAATGTATGTTATTGTAGGAATCTCTGGGGCACAAGTCCAGTTAGAATCAGTTATAAGAGAGGACTGAGAAATAAGGTTGAAAATAAGGCTGACTGGGGTCAGTCTAGCAAGATGAGTTTTCATCTGTGATGGTAGTTCTAAGTCTCCTCAGCTAGAGACCTCCCATTTGTCCTCAATTCTGTTTGACAAATGTCTATTGGGTGCTCACCATGTACCATGCACTTTATTAGTTCCCTGCATACAAAATTTACAGTGTGATGAAGGAGAAGGACATGGTCACAGATATACATTAAAGTTGAGGTTTTGGAGTAGCAAAGATTCACAATAGTCCAAGTGAGAGATTCCAAGGACCAAAGCTAAAAAGTGTTGGTGTATAGATAAAACAGTGGGGGTCAAACTAAGAAAGATTTAGGAGAACTTAAGAGATTGGATATATATTATGAAGGAGAAAAATTCAAGAATAAAATTGAGATGTTTTTGCTTGGGGTACATGAATGTATGGTGTTTTTCCTGAAAGCAGGAAAAAGTGTAGGCTGAGAGGCATGATTTGGTTTGAATTTATTTCTGGACAATATCAAATATCTGCGCAGATGCATCCAGGTGGAGAAGTGCAGCAAGCATTTGAGAAGATCAAGGCTAAGTGCTGAGTGTGTAGTCTGAGAATTATCATCCTACAACATGTTACTTAAACCCAAGCCCTCTAAAGCTGTGACCTAGACACCTAGGCATAATCACACAACTTCTTTGCCTAGTGTAAAGGAGGGATACAAAACTTTAAGGATTCAGGGAGTGGATGCCTACTGGTTGTTTCACATAGAACCAGACTGATGCAAGGTAGACAAATCCCAAAACTGGGGCTTAGCCTGAGAGGGTTCTTGGCTTTGCCCAGGAAAAAATTCAAGGGCAAGCCTGAGGTATTAGATTGAAATCTTTTATCAAATAGTACTACTCCCTGCAGGGCAGGGATAACTCATAGGCAGTGCTCCCAGAGTCAGCAAGATATGGGTGCCTGGCACTGAGCCCTTTATACTCATGTAAACCCACTTTCAATTACATGCAAATTAAAAGGTAGGTCAACGTAAATTGAGAGGCAGGTTGTTTAGAATTTTATAGGAAAGGGGCAGTTACTTCCAGGTTTTTGCCATGGCATTTTCAAACTGTCATGGTATGGGTGGGACTGTCTTATGCTAATGAGCAAAGAGGGAAGCTAGGGAGAGATTTCATCACCATCTGCTGGTTCCTGCAGTTTTCTTTACTTTGCCCTGTCTGGACCAGATCCTGTTTTGGTCAGCAGTGTTGTGACCAGAAAACAAGTCCTCCCAATCTCCTGCCTCAAAAATACCATACGTAATTTAGTTATGTAAATTAAGTAAGTTAATTAAATTATTCCTGATTTTGGCATCTAATTTTGTTTGTTTGTTTGTTTGTTTTTGAGACAGGGTCTCACTCTGTTACTCAAGCTGAGTGCTATATTGTGATTATGGCTCACTGCAGCCTCAACTTCTTGGGCTCAAGAAATTCTCCTATCAGCCTCCTGAGTAGCTAGGATTAGCAGGTGCATACCACCACACCCAGCTAATTTTTATTTGTACAAATGGGGTCTCACTATGTTGCCCAGGTTGGTCTCAAACTCCTAAATTCAAGTAATTCTCCCACCGTGGTCTCCCAAAGTACTGGGATTACAGGTATGATCTACTGTGCCTGGCCCCTGTCATCTAAATTTTAAGTTACATAGTTCTCAGATCAACTATCACACTTACCTTTAGGTTTCTGTTGGTGACAAATTGAAAAGATAATTCAGAAGCTCAGGTTCCTGTCCACATCCTACTTTTATGGGCTTCCCAAGGTCATGTTATATTAGCAGGTAACATGTAAATTGGAAACATCCTCAACAGTCCCTCATAAACTCCACAAAGGTTTATTTCTTCTATTGTGCTTAATATCATGAAGCATTTTTTTGTAAATTCCACTTTTATTAGGGCAATCTCCTTAGGCAATAGCAAAGAAGCTTAAGTTTCTTTAATTTGTCATCCAAATCATATATCTTCTATAAATATAAATATTTAGGTTTTTTTTTTCTCAGATGGCAGATCTGAAATGAATTTTATTCCAATTTTATTGGAAAAGTTTTATCTCTCCCAAATTCAGGTACCAAATTCAGTAAAACAAAACTACTATCTTTTAGGCCTACATTATGAGTTTCCCAAAATTTCCTCCTTTACCTTATAAAAGAAAGGGGCCTAGAAATAGATTTATCTCAAAATGCTCTAAATTTTATTTAATTCATAATAGTTATGAAAGCTCTTGTCTACCAAACTCAACACATATTTTTAATCTGTAAAAATCAAAAGTGTATCTTTCTAGTAAATATGTAAATATAAATTGTCTTTTAATGATTGAAAAACTTTTCAAATTAAAAAAAGATTTTTTTATTTCACCTTAAATATGGGTACAATAACCATCACTAATGGGATTTACTTCCATGACTCTAGATTCATAAAAATTTTTCTTTTTTATTCATTTAAAGTCTGAAAAATTATTAGCGGTGTGAGCCAAGAGTATGTATGTAGATCTATTACTTATTTCAGTCTTACTTTAAATTCAGTAGCCAAGTCATATCCATCGTGTCTAAGAGTGATAGCAGCAATAGAAAAACTTGTGAAATCCATGGTTGATTTAATTATAAATGCCCACTAAGCTTAATGGTTTCCCCTGCCATAAAATCTCTTCTATTGGCAAAATACCCTTAGCACGTTTCAGCTAGTTGTTCCACTAGATAATGTGGACATCAAGCTTACCTTAACCTGCCACGTACTAACTTATCCTGTGTATTCAGAATAATTGCCAGACTTTCTAATGTTTAAATCACCAACCTCCCATAGATCATCTTTCCCTGAAAATAACAGTCAAAAAACCTTCCAAAAGAGGCAAACTTAGGCTACTTTGGAGAAACTTCTAGAAGGAATAGCCAACCATCTCTTGATGCATACAGTAAGACAGGACAATTGGAAAAGGTATTTTGAAACTGGCAGATATAACACATGATACAAATTTTGTCTGGATGCCCATCAATTTTAAAGTTACATTTATGACTTAGAGTTATGGTTAATTACTTAGGAATTAATTACTTCTTAGCTAGCCGAAGAAAAAAACGTGTACTATAGCAAATATTTCTTGTTGCACCTAAACTGGTAGAGGTCAAGTAGAATAGTAAATGATTACCTTACAGAAAACAACATCAAGAAAAGCCAACAATTTTCTTTCAAACAGACCTGGTGAGATTCTGGAACATGCTTTTATAATTTATAGCCTGAGTTTTATCATTTTGCTCTTTGCTGACATTATTTTTTACAAGAGCAATATTGGATTCAGCAATTTTGTAGAAGAAAGCTAATCATATCATATCTGAAGCTGGTAGAGTAAACTTTGTCTTGAGAAATGATTATTGATGAAGATACTTTTGCTTGGTGTGATGAGGTCTGAAACTAGAGTGCCATGGTTTGAGGGGACACTAAGAGTCAAAAAGTGTCATTTTAAAGGAATGCGAGAGGTACAGAAAAATCTAGAGATGGTTTAACATCTGAGAAAGTTCTTCGTATTTGGGAGAGACTAACACATTTGTATACCCAAAGGAAAGAGAGAGAGTGAAGCAATGGGAGAAGGGTGGAAAAACTCAATGGAGCAAGCTTATTTTTTATTTTATTTTATTTTTTTGAGATGGAGTCTTGCTCTTGTCACCCAGGCTGGGGTGCAATAGTGATTCTCCTGCCTCAGCCTCCTGAGTAGCTGGAACAACAGGCACAGGCCACCACGCCCGGCTAATTTTTGTATTTTTAGTAGAGACTGGGTTTCACCATGTTGACCAGTCTGGTCTCAAACTCCAGACCTCAGGTGATCCGCCCACCTCGGCCTCCCAAAGTGCTGGGATTACAGGCATGAGTCACCGTGTCTGACATGGAGCAAGCTTATTTAGTATGTGGGTGATAGAGGTGGACATGCTACCCAGTGCCTAGTTGAGGGATCTGCCATCAATAGAGAGGATCACATTTGATAATACAAGAGATAAAAATGTCTAAATAATAGACAATGTGCTTCAGGATTCCTTTGAACACCTTCAAATAAGCCATGAGTGAGTTATAATTATTGTTTTTATTCTTCAGGTAGTTTGAGGCTTTAGCTTGATGTAAGCTCTCACGGTAAATGTAGGGGAAAAAAAGCATGATTTTACACTTCAGGAATTCCAACTTATCTCTCCAGTAATAGGGACACACATTTCATCATTTCTGTTATTTAAGAACTCTGTAAATGATCATTACTTGGAATTTCCACTATCTTTATCATCCCAAACTTCAGGTAAGATGAAGAGAGCCAAGGGAATTTTAAAACTATAATTAACAAAGCTCTCAGAAAACTCAAACTATCAAGGCCAAGGTACTATATTGATAGCCTTGATGACAACAAATCAATCCTCCCTAATATCCACAAGTTATCTCCTTTTGAATGAATACCAGACCTATCTTAGAAATTTCAGAATTACTTCCAATCCTAGATTCCACTCCATCACGAGCTGATAAAAAAATACAGGCAAAATTCTTTAAAACTTACAGATGAATTATGTTGATGCTCCTACTCTCTAGCATTTCTGTCATCTGGAGGGACCTTGATCATTTTAATATCCCATAGAATGTCATGCTGATCTGTGACATTGATGGTATTATGCTAATTAAATTCAATTAAGTTATTCAATCATAATTCAATAATTAAGGTGTTTATTAATCTTTTTTTTTTTTCAAAAATAAACAATCTTCAAAGATGATTGTACTTTTACCCATTGGTTCCCAGATCTATACATTCTAACTATGAGAATACAAATATACTCACACACATATATACAAATATATATACACAATACATATATACACAAATGTGTATATATGTGTGTGTGTGTGGGGGGGGGTGTTCCAATGTGTGTAATAAAAGCCCAACCTTGAAAGGAGTTATGTACTAGTGAGCAATGTAACTGAACCTATGGAAGGCCGTTTTATGACACTATCAAGCCAGCTGCTTCTGGATAATGTGGTATGGAATAATTTTGAGGGTTAGGCTTATTAACATATATTTTTTAACCTCAAGGCAGCCCTCTGATTGGAGGTGATATTGATAGATAAGGCTTTCCATGAGTACACACATGCTGCTGCTGACAGAGAAGGCGAACTCATCCCAGAATATTAATCTATTCATGTGATACAAAGCATGACCCCTTGATGATGGAAGTGGTCCAGTATAATCAAATAGCCACCATTTTGCTGGCTATCCCCACTGAGGAATAATGCCATATTAAAGACTCAGCACTGGCCTCTGCTTTTGACAGATGGGCAACACAGAAGAATAAGCAGCAGCTCAACCTTGGTGAGTTGAGTAACATATTGTTGAGCTATATACCTTCTCCAAAATGTACAGAAGCTCATCAAGCATCTTTTTATGATGAGCAGCAAAATACCACTTCTTCTCTTTAGATGGTAAAGCTAAATAGAACACAAATCGTGGACCCCTAGAAACAGATAATGCAACAAGCCTCTGAAATTTCTTCCACATTCTGGTTCAAATATGTCTTACTAAGGCATTCAGAGTACTTGCTACATCTTGTTCAGCAATTTTAAGTGGCATAATACTATCAATATTACAGATCAGCAGGACATTCTATGGGATATTAAGATGATCAAAGTCCCTTCAGATGATAGAGATGTTAGAAAGTAGGAGGGTGAACATAACTCAACGTAGAGTAGGAGCTCAACATAATAAAAATATACTGTTATTCCTGCCATTGAATGAAAATTGCTTCTGATTTTCCTCACTGATTGAAATGAAGAACAAAAAAATAAAAATAAAGATTGCAGATCAATCATTACAAGAAGCTGTGTTTATTTGCTCTAGTATAAGTAGCACATCTGGAACTGCAGCTGCAATTGGCATCATCACTGAATAAGTTTGGGATAATTAGCTTTCATTTTCCACAACCCATCTGGCTTTGGCACTAGCCAAATGGGCAAGTTTAAATAAGGATGTAGCAGGAATCAGTATCACTGTATCAGTTAAATATTTGATGGTGACATCAATCTTGGCAATTACACAAAAGATAAGGTTGTATTTTGGGTTTATTATCTTTGTTAGAAGAATCAGTGTCAGGACTTATGTTTAGTCCTTCTTACCATTTAGCCTTCATCCCCTGGATCAGGGGTTCTAATAATTTCGAAGTGTATCTGTTTTCACTATACATTCTGCGACTTGAGAAATACAGTAATTACAGGACTTATTTTACCTGAAAATCAGCCAAGACTTCATTATCACCTGACAATCATAAGCTCTCATTCTGACCAGAAAATCATGGTAATGTTTCAGGTCTCCAGAAATCAGTGTAAGTTCATAGGTGGTATCTCACAATTCCAAACGTCTTAGAATTTTATGATTGGGAGATTTTCCATAGATTTTGTGTAATATATTCATCTAACATTCCTATATTGCTAAGTCTTCAGATTCCTTCCTGTATGGCACCAGGAAAGTTCTAGACTTTATCTTATTAACTTGGTTATCTTTCAGTCCCAGGCTTCAATGACCCAAGCTATCAGAATATTTAGATGACTCACTGAGGCTTAAACACACATATTAGATCCTAAATACCTTATGAATTTACCTTTATTGATGAAGATTTGACCCAACTGAGCATATTTCCTCGCTCTTGGTTTATCATCTTTCAAACATACTCCTACTCATATGCCCAATGCCCCTGACAATACAGATATTAAAATCTTGTGACAATTAAGACCTCCTCCTTGCAAAGCAAGATTTTTAATTCTTAGGACTATGTTGGTATGTAATTAATGAGGACACAAAGGTAATAAGAAATCAGTGTGGGTGTGGAAAAGATCATCATTAGCTCCTAAGACAATTGCCTGTCATGTAATAACTGAAGGCTTTAATTCAGAGGCGGGCTGATAGAGGGACAAGGCTGCTTCCCCAGCAAGGGGATTTTACAGGTAGTTGGAGATCCAAGATCTCAATGTCAGTGCACAGTTTTCCCAAATGATCCCAACCCAAAACTCAAGGTCCCACTTATTTCCATGTGTCCTTCCTTTAAAAGGAGAGATCTGGCAAGACTGAACGTTTAACTGGAGCTACAACTCTGTACTCCTTACATTTACGCTTCTAGCTATGCAACCTCAGGAGAGGTTCCAGTCTCCCACATGTATTCTTAATTATATGTCTATGTCTCTTAATTTCTGTTTATGCTCTCTGCTGCCCAAATTGATAAACAACTGATTCCATAGCTCTTGCATTTTTATCTATTATTTACAAAATAACTCAATTCCTCAGCCATTCCAGTCAGGTCTTGCCCCTCACCTCTACTTTATCTTATGCTATCAGGCATGATCACGTGAGAAGGAGATTCCAGCACACACCGTGTATTACACATGTCCCTTTAATCCTGGCAAAGAGGTTATCCCTGAGTTCCTTTAAATATAAACCATACAATTCCAGTCACCCATCTTAAAGGTGCATTTCTTAGGGAAGCTCATGGTAAAAAATTATTATATCAGTCCGGTTTCCAACAGGAACCTGGAGTATTTACAATACAAAGATCTTTCAGGATGTAGTGGAACTCCAAAGTGTAGTGCAGAATGGTAGGGTTGGTAAAAGCTGTTTTCTGTTGGCTTGAAAGGATAAGAGGAAGGAACAGTCACCAATACCAAGAAGGAAGATGTTGGGAGAAGGGGTTAACCTGAGAGCACCTGCAGTCAAGGAACACAGCCTTCCTGAAATAACCTTGAAGGGAGGAAGGCAGGAGAATAACTGTGCTAACCACAACTTCTCGTCTCCTGTTGGTGCTTCCCACTGACCAAACTCAACTGGAAGCTAGAGGACAAGGTGAACCACCAATTTAGTCCATACAGTCAGTCCTCTGGGATAGAAGGCAGGGAAGGAGAAGACAAAGACAAGATCTGGAGAGGAAAAGAGATGAGGTCTGGTTCACTCCTATTACAGAAATTCTCCCATGCTCCTATTTCAGCTCTGTTGGCAACTAAAATCATTATTGGTGGCTTCCATGAAATCCTCACACTTTCAGATTTCTTGGAGGAGACCTTTCTGATCTTTCCTTTTGCAGCTCTCCCAGTGGTTGTCTAAGCCTCAAATTCTTTATATTAATTTTCTTTCCACGAATATACCTAAAATAGCTTCCTTTTTCCTGACCAAATCGGACTGATCCAAGAACATTCATTGCCTCCCTTAAAAGGAGCTCTATAGCCAAAAAGTAAGTGATCAGAGAGAAACAAACCCAACATGTCTTTCTACAGTTCCTCTGGTTAAAAAAATGAGAGCTGACCAGAGAAAGAAAGTGTTTTTCTTCTGCTTCCTTGGAGACTCATGCTATTGAATGAAAGCTCATGAGGGTCTGTAGTAACATTTAACCATATGTAAGAATGTAGCATGTTAAGACAAATACATGTAGATATGTGTATTTAACACAGACAGATAGAATAGAGGCTTGTTAAAGTAAAATTGCTATAAAGAAGTGTCACTTTTTAGCTCTTCCTTTCTCTGAGTACCAAAATCTAGACTGCTGCAAAGTATACAGGGGAAAAAAAAAACCAAACCCAGAATGGAAATGGATCTTCCAGACCTGGAGAGGTTTATTAACTTAAGACAGATGTATACTAATGACTGGAACTAATCATCTGTAGGTTACTCTACAATTAATTTTGTCATAAATGTAGACACAAATAAGGACAAATCTTACATCAATTCTAAGGAAAACTGTGACAACTTTTAAGCCTGTCTCCAGTTCAGTCCATGTTGCTTTTCTTTCTAAACCTGATGACACTCTTGTCTACCACAGACTTCTTTTCTCTTACTGATTGATACTTACATGTTGTTTTCTCATATAAAGACTTTTTCTTTCAGGTCCTACAAATGTATTTGCTCAAATATACTGTAACTATATAGCCTTTATCGATGATTTTCTGGGGGTGAATGATAGCAGTAGCAAACTCTTGGGCACTTACATGCCTAGCATTCCATTAACTACATTAAGTACTGAACTCTCACAACAACTATATGAGTTAGTTTATTATCTTTTTATTATTTCTAAGTTATACATGACAAAATGGAGGCTTAGGGCTTCTGCCTATATTCACAAGTTGGAATGAAAACATGTAAACACAAGTCTGATTGTTCCTAAAGTCAATGTTCTTTTTAAGTTTCATTTTGTTTTTAATTGACCTATCATTCTTATCCCTTATATTCTGCCCCTTCTTCCAAGCAAATATGCAACCTATTACTGGGAAATGCTTTTTCTCTGTGTTTTCAATTTGAAGTTGCACTTTTGTGTTTCTCTCGCCACTGTGAACTGAAAATCCTGCTTCCTGTGTCTTTTCTGCTATGTGATTCTGTGTTACAGTGAGAGAAAAGTTGACATTCCACTCATTTTGTCAGGAAGAATAACTTACTGATAGGAGTAAAAGCTGAGAATAGTTCTCACATTAGGAAACACTTGGAAGCGTTGCTACTTCCTATGTATCATTGTAAAACTTTCCTGCAGAAAAAAAACCTATTTTGTGTCCTCTTTTTCTGGACATTATGGGCTGAGTTTTTTACCATCCAAATCTGTAACCTTTTCAAACATGATTAACAGCCATATCCTATTTGCATGGGCCATGTGAATTCACAGTTAACAATGACGACTGTCATTTGCTTAGGGCTTAAGTATTCAAAGGCCTGCTGCTTCCACCTTAACTTACTCATTTCTAGAAACTGCTTTTATCCTCAACACTTGCTTTCCAGGAACGGAACATCTCCACATTCATCTTTTGCCTTTCTCTTATTCATCACAAAGAGTAGTTATGGCCTAAAATAAAGATAAAGACTATCCAGCTATGAACACACATTTTATTTTAGCAACTAAAAATGTTCTCCACAGATTATTCCTTTAATCCAAAGATCTTTAAAGTGTTTATAAAGGACAACAAACTAAGCTTTGCTACATATTCATATATCTTACAACCTGCTCCAAAGCACCTTCTTACAAGGTTTTGAAACATTCAAGGTGAGCTTTTAATCCCACTGAAAACCAAAGAAAAATAGGCTGTACCATCATGCCACTTATCGACAGAGGTGAAAAGTAAATGTCCTCTGAAGTGTACCTGGAATCTGTTTCAGTAATTATCTGAAGCCTTCTAAAGATTAAGAGACAGGCCCTTCCTTTCTAGCCAACAGAAGGTCACAGAGCTGTACCCTGCCATGTGCCTGTTTTGTCTTTGATTGACAAGTTTAAAGAAGTTTTTTACATAGAAGACTTTGACTACAATGTCTTGTAACTGATTCAAAATTCACTACAGGTATCGAAAAATGATGAAAGGTTGAAATTCTGATTGAAATCACCCTGGTTACTCTTAATTTAAGTTCTTGGTTTTGGTTTAATTCCTTCAGTCTTGGAAGAGAAATTTAGTATATCCTATTTAGGAAAGCCAGTTTGCAGAAGGCTGTTCTTGGGTGTTTTTCCATGCTGTTTCAATGCTAGTGAAGTTGCTGTGGATGGGGATGTCTTACCCTAAGGCGGATTGCAAGTCAGGAGAATGAAATGAACACTTAGCTCTTGGGTACATTTCTCCAGCTTATCTGATTCCACTGAAAGCTCAGATTCCTGTAAGACATTTTCTAAACACAATAGCCTTAGTTTCACACTTACCTAACAGCTAGAGTGCAACTCTAAATAAATTATGCATGGGAAAATACATCTTACACTCAGAGAACTGCTACATATATATTCACCCTCTCTTCCAAAGTAATCTGAAATGAAATTTTCCAAGTAACAAATAAAGTGTACTAGTAATGAGTTGAGCAGTTTTATGGCTTATTGGTCATGTTCTTGATAATATCTCTGATCATTTCAAATACCCACATACAAAATGAGTTTTCAGAATGGGAAATAGCATTGAACATTAAGGTAATGGATTCAAAAATTGAAAGCCAGATTTATATAACAAAAGAGACCATTTCCAATGGGTTTAAAACTCACATTTAAAGAAAGAATATTCTTAAAAAAACTATAATATCAAGAGTTGCTAATCAATTATGTTAAGATTTATTCTCAAAGGTGATTAAAATTTAGACAACTGTTTAATTCAGATGTGTAACTCACAAATTGAAGCTAATTGAAATTATCAAATTTTAAAAATTAAATTGACATAATCTAGATGGCCTAAGAGAAAAACTTTGTTAAAAATAGAAATACCAAATAATAAATTCATGTTTGAAAGGTGAAACCATAAAAAGCTCATTGTCTATTTATAATAATTTTTAAGAAATATGATTCAATTAGTAGTTAAGTCATATCTTAATAATGTAGAAAAGCTAAATAGATTATCCAAATTCATTCATATGTAATATATTATGTTTTATACTTTCACTTGAATATGGATTTTACTTCTAAGAGTTCACAATACAATAAAATAATTCATATACTAGTATTAGAGTTCTTGATAATTCGGATTTGTGCTTGGATAAAGTTTATCTTTCTACTGTCTAATAAAGGGAAGTTTAGTAAGCAAATTAAAACCACAACTAAAATTATAGAGGAATGAATGACATCCTAAATGCATTGTCTCAAGTGCTTTATAATTACATTTACGTAATGTACTGAATGCTCAGCATTTTACCTGCATTGTCTCATTTAATTTTCACAACCACTTTATGAGATCTGATTAATAGAATCTTCATTCCACAGATGAGAAAAATGATGTGTAAAAAAGGCGAATTTCCTTCAAGCCATTTAGTCAGCAGCTAGTAGAGTTAAAATCTGGAAAGTGTCAGACACCAAGCCATTGTCATTATATCATACTCCTTCCTGCTGGACTGTGAAAAACAAGCACTGGTAGTATGGGAATCAGGAGATGTTATGGGTGGATTAGCTAAAGGAAGCCATTGGTTGAGTTCCTGTTCACTCAAATAATGTTATAGCCTTATATGAACTATTAGAGTACCTGCCAAATCTGCTCTCAGTGCAGAGAGGTTGTCTTTCCAACAAAAACTTAAATGTATGTATTGAGCAACCATTCTGGGCCAGGCCTGGTTCTAATGGATTTAGGATATATTAGTGAATAAAACAGTTAAAGTTACTTACCTAGCAGAAGCAAAATGCAATAAACCATGAAAACAATACATAAGAATATTATACAGCAACTTAGAAGCTAAAATTGTCATAAAAGGAAAAAAGGAAATGATAAAGGGGCTAAGAAATTATGTGTGGTGGGGTAGGTTGCACTTTAAATAAGGCAGCCAGATTAATATATTTTAAAGCACATTTGACAAATGCTTAAGAGATGAGACAGTAATGTAAAGATTTCTGGTAAGAGAAGAGCTAGTGCAAGGGCATTAGTGTTGGATCTTGGCTGCCAGTTGAAGGAACAAGGAAGATGATGTGGGTGGGTGGGTGGGTGGGTAAATGGTTGGGGCAGGGAGATAAGGAGGACGGGAAAGCTGGTGATGGTGAGCAAGCAGGTCACATAGGGCCTTCCAGGCTCTTCAGGCAGAGGCACAGACTTTAGCTTTTTCTGTAAGCAAAGTAAGGAAGCATTTCAGAGTTTTGAGCAATGGGTGACCTGATTTTTAAGATTGCTGTGGATGCTGAGTTGAAAATAGACGTGGGGAGCTAGTGAAGAAGCAGAGGAATAGCTGCAAAAAATCAGTCAATAACTGATGGTGGGTGGCCCCATAGTGGTTGCAGTGGCAGTAGTGAGAAGCAGTCAGGTTCTGCATCAGTTCTGAAGGTAGAGTCAACAGGATTTTATAATGGTTGAATGTGCATTCAGAGAGCAAAACTCAGATGACCCCAAGCATTTTGCCTAGGCAAATGAAAGAAAGTAGTTGCCAGGCCTTAGATAAAAGCTAGCTTAGGTTTTGTACTTAGCCCTTATAAGAATTCCTCAGAAAAATTGGACCACAGTCCAATTTATAGTCCAAGGAATGTTGGTTCTCCATTAAAGTCATAATATTGTTACTTATAATTAGTCTCCTCTAAGAAACAAATTTATTAACATATATTCTTTCCAGGAATCCCTATTCTGTGCTCCTGCTTATACAGCACTTCATTTTCTTCTACATGCAAGCAGTGAGTAAAAATGTGCTCCCTCTTAACCATGGAAGTTTAACATCAGCATCATCATGCAGATTTTCATTACTACAAATCTGTAACCGCTGCCACTGTGCTTTATTTCTGTATTTTTACTGATTATAAACATTATGTGCCATTACCTTACTACTCCAAACAATTACTAATAATGCCCTTTGACTTGCACTGCATCCTAACTTCTGCACGTTACAGTGCTTCAACAACTTTGCAAGACAATTCCCATTAATCATACTACTTTCAACACTGAGCGTTTTATCAATCAGCTAGCCTTTCAGGATTGCCTTCTTTCTTCTTCTTCTCTGCTTCTCTGAATGTTTTCCCCCACTTGGGATATGTAGGCTTTAATATCACACACGAATCCCACTTCAACTTCACTTTCCTGAGTGAATCACTATGGTTTGAGCTATATGTGTATGTGTGAGTGCTTCAGCCTGTTTGCTGCAGAGTTAATTCTTTCTGCTACTTTGGGACCATGCTCTTTGACTAAACAGAATATATTTATGAGAGGGAAGTCTTGCTCTGATCTGATGCGGTCAAATATCAACTATCAATAAAAATAATTCTTTCAATTAGTCACATTCGAGAAAACTATAATGTTTCTGTGAGAGGTTTTCTTAATTCTTTGGAACGATATTATCAATTAAATTGATGCTATTATCTCTGTTAGACTGACTCACCATTGATTCCAGCCTTTATCTAGAGTGCCTTCTTATACTACTGCAGAGTCTGGAAAACTAAAGTCAATATTTCTCAGACTCCTATGTAATTAGGGTTCTAAAAGCAAGTTAGGTTCCATCAATCGTATGCAGTCAAATAAGATTTAGAGGGCAGAAGTGTGAATAAAGCCACCTTTTTGTCTCTTTTGACTATGTTCTGATGGCCAACAAGGTCAACAACTTCTGAGGTCTTTTTGTGCAGCAGCATTCCACCCTCCGTTCCCCAGGACCCTAGCTAAGAAGGGGCAATTTCAAAGGAGAAAATTTTTTCTTGACCTTGGCTTTCTGATTCTTGAATCAGAGGTATGGAATGTGTTTTTTAATTTGAACTTAATATTGCAGGGGGAGCCACAAAGGTACAGAAGAGTTCTCATGGCCTGTCAATTCTGAGATCTTTCTGGGGACTCATTGTTCCAGCTAGGCCAATGACCCTCTAATGACTTGTGAGTACAAAATTGCCTATATTAAATCCCTGCATCCTTAAAATAGAGCAGTTTCTGTTTTCAGAACTGAATATCTAGTAATACATGCTGACATGTGCAAAAGGGGATGTATTCAAGGTTGTTCATTGCAGTGTAGTTAGTAAAAGCAAAAGGTTAAGGAGAAAAAGCTTAATATTGATAAGCAGAGACTGGTTGAATAGATATCATTACAGCTGTAAAGAGAAAGTTGGGGATGGTCTTGCTGTCTCAGTGTTGGCAGAGGGCTAAGAAAATTCACATATAAGTAGACCATGCAGTTCAAACTCATGTTCAAGGGTCAACTGAAATTGAATAAATGGTAATGGTAGTTAGACAAATCCACTTAGGGAGTAGAAAATATCATTTTTGTCAAAGAACACAGAGACCATGTGTTTGGGTATAATAAAAGTGTTATATAAGATTCATTTTCCTAATTTAATATGGTCACGTTGGTGATAGCAATAGTAATAATCTAGCTAAAATTATATGCTAGACATAGTGCTGTTCTAATTATTGCATCCTTACAAAAAAAAAACTATGTGATACATGATATCATCTATACATATAGAAAAATTTACATTTAGAGACCAGGCGCGGTGGCTCATGCCTGTAATACTAGCACTTTGGGAGGTCGAGGTGGGCGGATCACAAGGTCAGGAGATCGAGACCATCCTGGCTAACATGGTGAAGTCCTGTCTCTACTAAAAATACAAAAAATTAGCCAGGTATGGTGGCGGACACCTGTAGTCCCTGCTACTTGGGAGGCTGAGGCAGGAGAATGGCAAGAATCCAGGAGGCAGAGCTTGCAGTGAGCCAAGATTGCGTCACTGCACTCCAGCCTGGTTGACAGAGTGAGACTCCATCTCAAGAAAAGAAAAGAAAAGAAAAGAAAAGAAAAGAAAAGAAAAGAAAAGAAAAGAAAAGAAAAATTTACATTTAGAGAACGTAAATAATTGCCTAAGGCTGCACAGCTAGCTGGTAGGCGGTAGCCCAGACTTTGTTGGATGACAGGTTGGAACATTTAATAGCTACTTTATACTATTGTTGTCTGTACAGCAGCCACATTTTTTCACTTTCATTTATATGACTTCTCTGTGCTAGAGTGACTGTGCTATACTGGATTCAGAGATATTATTTTATTCTTCAATCCATCATATATGTAACCAATGGATAGAATCTATTTCCATGGAGATGCTTTTCCAAGAGTGAAAATGTTTTCATCCCCACCCTTTGTCAGGTAAAAAGCCAGATTATATAAAAGTTCATCACACACTATTTTTATACCTGGAACTTAGATCATAAATCACATCCATCTGGAAGAACAAAAGGACAGTGCATAATAGAGATACTGTCTGCTACTCCTTTGGTGAGGCGGTATGCTGAACCATTTGCAGGAACAGCACTCCTACTTGGGATATTGTCAGGGAAGAAAAATATAATCTAGGGCTAGCATTCTTGGCAAGAGTGCATCAACTGAGAAGTTCCTGGGCTTCTGGATATTCTGCAATTTCAACTGAGATAGAAAGAATATGGATATTTCTTCCATTTCTGTTCATGGATGATGTAAGTCTTCACCTATTTAAAACACAGTTTACATATAGGATGCTTTCTCTGCCTTTTAAGATCTTGGAAACTCCCACATAGAACAACTGTAAAACTTGGCTAAGGGAGTTACCCACCTCCTCTCTTATTCCCCATGCACAGACACACACAAACCCATGGAGCTCTCAGAAATCATCTGCATTCAAGTTTGCACTGAATAATACTTACTTTTGACTAGCAACTGGCTCAGCAGTCATCAGGAGAATGTGATCACCTTCATCAAAGACACTTGTTAAAAATTAAAGTTGAACCTCACTAGATATGTCTCAAAGGGCAGTTACCCTATTATTGGCATCCTGCCCTCTTGCAGTTTTTCAGATTTGCAAGTAGGAGAAAGCAACAAGAGCTGCATCTGGGAAAATTCTGCCTGACTATAGGCGTTAGTCCTAGGGAGGCATTTGTTTGGCAGGCTGGATGAATGTTTCTGGGGTACGAAAGTCTTGTTTGCAGATTCCTTAACATGAAATTGATCCATTATAATTCTTGCTTACTTCCTTTTCAGGATTGCTTCAATAATCAACAAAAAATGTATAAATGAAGAGAAATTCATTACTAATTATTTCTCCTCTCAGAGATCAGATGAACAAGTAATATGCCTTTGCAAATGAGGAAGGAAAATGATTCCCTCCACAGGTTTCCATCTCTCCACTAAACCCAAAGAAAGGTAGGTAGGAAATGCTAATTTCCTAATTCATTATCTTTTTTTTTTTTTTTTTTACATTTGTACCTGTCAGTTCTACAAAAAGCTAAAAGAAGAAGCAACTAGAATGATAGGAGATGGTAAAATGGGTAAATGTGGTCACTCCCAGTGTGTAGTCAAATTGATCCTCACAATGTCAATTATGCTATGTTGTTCCTTTATAGAAAGCATGACAAGCTATTAATATTTCATGGAGATCAGAAGAAGCATTTAAGCGGTAGTCCTGAAGAAACAACTGAATTTATGTCTATGATATAACTCTAAAATTTTTTCTTTTTCTTTTTCTTTTTTGAGATGGAGTCTTGCTCTGTTGCTGTCGCCCAGGCTGGAGTGCAGAGGTGCGATCTCAGCTCACTGTAACCTCCGTCTCCTGGGTGCAAGTGATCTCCTGCCTCAGCCTCCCAAGTAGCTAGGACTACAGGCACACGCCATGACGCCCAGCTAATTTTTGTATTTTTTTTTTTTCAGGAGAGACGGGGTTTTACCATGTTGGCCAGGATGGTCTCAATCTCTTGACCTCATGATCTGCCTACCTCGGCCTCCCAAAGTGCTGGGATTACAAGCGTGAGCCACCACACCTAGCCTCTAAAATATTTTAAGAAGTGAAACGTATAACCATGTTTTCAGCTTTTTCAGTAAAAAAGCCTAAAACCTTTACTGAAAAACTTAACCCCAATAAGTTAGAAACTTTAGAACTACCCACTATATTTCCTCTTAAGTTACACCCTGTGCTCCTTTTATGAGGGATAATTGATGAGTAGATGTGAAATAAATTAATGATTTTGTCTAACACTTTGCATAGTTAAGTGTTAAGTATAAAATCCCTGAAAAGGGTTGGTTTGTGTTCAGGTACAAGATTCAGGTTCAAGGTTTAAGAACTGGATTTGCTCACTCTGGGTAGAAAATTCTTCATTGCCAAATATTATTTTTAGTCCTATTTGTTCGTATACTTGTCCTTAGCAATATCTAAAAGAATAAATCATTTTTAAAAGGACAAAAAAAAGTTTAAGCGAAAACCAACCCTAACCAGGCTATTTCATTGTATAGTCTTTATAGTTTACTATAATTACAAATATGACATGATTATGTATGTAAATGTATATATGTACATGTATATATGTGAATATGTACATTTATATATGTACATATCGCATAAAGAAGTCTCTTTAGTTACCATATCAGTGTGGCTAACATCACCTTTCACATAGCTCATAACCTACCTGATCACGTGAAATGGCCAAAGCCATTAAGAATATCTTACTAGAGCTGGGTGCAGCAGTTCACACCTGTAATCCCAGCACTTTGGGAGCCCAAAGCAGGTGGATTTTTTGAGACCAAGAGTTTGAGACCAATCTGGGTGATATAATTTGGCTCTGTGTCCTCCTCAAAATCCAAATTTCATCTCAAATTTTAATCCCCACATGTCCAGGGGGGACCTGGTGGGAGGTGATTGGATCATGGGGGTGGTTTCCCCCATGCTGTCCTCATGACAGTGGGTTCTCATGAGAGCTAACAGTTTTAAAGTATGGTACATTCTTGCTCTCTCTTTCTCCTGCCGCCTTGTGATAAAGGTGCCTGCTTCCCCTTCACATTCGACTATGATTGTAAGTTTTCTGAGGCTTCCCCAGCCATGTGGAACTGTGAGTCAATTAAACATCTTTTGTTTATAAATTACCCAGTTTCAGGTAGTATCTTTACAGCAGTGTGAAAATAGACTCATACACTGGGCAACATGGTGAAATCCTGTATCTACAACAAAATCAGCTGGGCGTGGTGGCCCATACCTGTAGTCACAGCTGCTCAGGAGGTTGAAGCCTCAGTGAGCTGAGCCATGATCATGCCATTTCATTCCAGCCTGGATGATTGAGACTCTGTCCCCCGAACCCCCAAGAAAGAATATCTTACTAGGGAAAATGTAAATTGGAATGGAAATACCGGGGACTGAAGGCCTAATGAGAAATACATGAGCCTCTGTTGCTGAAGTCCCCGTGTTGTAGGAAAAACTGGGTTCTTGTCACATGACCAAGAAAGACTAGGCTCCCAGACACTTTCAAGGATGAGAGGGAAAGGAATTTGTTGGGTGAAAAGGAAAAAAGCTCAGCAAAGCGAGAGGTGTTCCTGTTAACAGCCCCTCATCTCACAGATTGAATCCCAGGTTACCACATGGGAACAGGTTACCACGGCAACAGGCTTCTCCCCACTGGGCATGAACTTCCTGAGGCCCCACCCCAGACTCCCAGTGCTCAGGTGGGCATTATCCAGAAAGAATCAGTTGGGTGGGGGAAGGGCGGGCTTCATCTGGGAGCAGTCCAGTTTTTCAGTCTTCAGGCTGTTTTAGGCTTAAAGGTAGGGTTTTGCCAGGGGTGGAGGGGCCTACCTAGGCTCCCTCCTGTCTCTATCTTCCAGAGCAGGTCAAATTCCTCTACTCATGTCTTGAGCCTGTCCACCCATCCTGGACAAACCCTACCGTCCTGCCTACAAATTCCATATTTTACTGAAATTAATGATTTTGTTGCTTGCAAACAAAACTCCTCAACAGACCCATGTAAACATACATACAGATAGATGTACCCATGTATTATGTAGGGGTATCACTACAGAATAGTTGTGAAGCTAAACAGAGTCCCTTCTAACTAGAGAAATGATAAAATGTTTAGCTATAAGTAGCCAAGTGAGATTCAAGAAATGATCATGGGTATTCATCTGTGAATAAATAGTTTAATCTTTTTAAGACTCAATTTCCTGATCTGGAAAATGGGCATAACAATACCTTTTTCAAAGATTTGTTATCAGGATTGTTATGGACTGAATGTGTCCCCCAAAATTCATATGTCAAAGCCCTAACTCCCAATGCGATGGTATTTGGAGATGGAGCCTTTGACAGGCAATTAAGTGATGATGAGGTCATAAGAATAGGTCCCCAATAATGGGATTCATGTCCTTATAAGAAGAGAGACAAGTGTTCTCTCTCTCTTCTCCCTCTCCCTCCACCATATGAGGACACAACCAGCCATCTGCAAGCCAGTGACAGCCCCCACAGGAGACCATACTAGTTGGCACCTTGATCTCGAACTTTCCAGTCTCCATAACTGTGAGAAATAGATTCTTGTTGGCTGACTTACCCACTCTGGGATATTTTATTATGACAGTCCAAGCTGATCAAGACAACTACTCAATGTAATAAGACAGCAGATTCTCTCTTTATCCTGGAGCCTCTTGTTTTTTCATCACTTCTTACAACATCACTGTTCTATGTGCCTTTATCTGGTCAACATTACATGCCAATCTGTAACAATGGTCACTCTCATACAAGAATTGATACTCTAATTGATCACAGTTTGTATGTAAAAAATAACAGTTAAGTTGTTTAATTAAATTATATTTTGATAGCTTTACCCAGCTCACATTCTATAAGTCACCTCATATGTATCGAATGCTGATATTCTATAAATGTAACCTATACAAAATTGTTTGCCACAATTGTTCAGAATATTGTGCAGTGATGCAAATTGTTTTGTTTTGTTTTTTGGTTTTGAAGATTTTAGTGCAAAGAAAACAACTTCTACCAGAAAAAGAAATCCCCAAATACCCAGGGATATCCTACACTTTCTGAATTTCATTTCCAAAGTCCTTGCCATTTTCTCCTAGCACTGTTCCCTACCCACTGCCTCCCCAGCTAACCTCTAGAATTCATACAATGCCAATGGAAGTATGACTACTGGTGCTTCAATATTTTCAGCATATAGATGGATCCACCCACAATGTTTGTTTAACTTTGAAAATATTTTTGCCCTCTTCTAGATGGTTGCCAAAAGACAATTTGACCCAAAATCTTTGAGTCAGCAGTTCTATGTAGGCACAATTTAATCCATCATATGAACTCATACAAGTCATCCGAAACTTTTCAGTCTATGACTCATGGTGTCGTGTCAATTTATATGAATATCCCTTTGTCAATGTGTAAATGGATAGGAATAATGAGTGTCTCAATCATAATATTGGATAATTTTATTTTATTCTTTATTTTCATTTTTTTCCACAGGGTGTTTCCTCCATGATGAGTGACCAATTCCATCACTCCTATCAAAGGAATGATGTATCATGAAATTTCTCAAGTTCTTACCCCCAATTTTCTTTGCTGCCTTTTTTTTCCTTTATAAAAAATAAACTTTGTTTTACTGTGGTTTTAGGTTCACAGCTAAATTGAACGGGAAGCATGGAGAGTTCCCCTATCCCCCATCTACCCCATATCCCAGCATACACGCACAACCTCCTCCACTATCAACATCAGTCACCACAGTGGTACATTTGTTACATTCGATCAACCTGCTTTGACACATCATCACCCAAAGTCCTCAGTTTACCTTAGAGCTTACTTCTGGTATTTTCTTTTTCCATTTTTTTTTTCCTTTGATACCGAGTCTTGCTCTGTCACCCAAGCTGGAGTGCAGTGGCACAATCTCTGCTCACTGCAACCTCTGTCTCCTGAGTTCAAGCAATTCTCCTGCCTCAGCTTCCTGAGTAGCTGGGATTACAGGTGTGCGCCATCACACCTGGCTAATTTTTGTATTTTTAGTAGAGACGGGGTTTCCCCATGTTGGCCAGGCTCATCTTAAACTCCTGACCTCAAATGATCCACCAGCCTTGGCCTCTCAAAGTGCTGGGATTACAGGTATAAGCCACCGCACCCTGCCTGGTGTTTTCCATTCTATGGGGTATTAGCCTGTTTTCACACTGCTATAAAGAAATACCTAAGACTGAGGTTTATAAAGAGGTTTAATTGATTCACAGTTCTGCATGGCTGGGGAAGCCTCAGGAAGCTTACAATCATGGCGGAAGGTGAAGCAGGCATCTTCACAAGGTAGCAGGCGAGAAAAGTGCGTGAAGGAGGAGCAGTCAAACACTTGTAAACCCATCAGATCTCATGAGAACTCACTCACTATCATGAGAACAGAATAATGGAGACCTCCCCCATGATCCAATCATCTTCTTCTCTCTATATGTGAGGATTACAATTTGCGATGATACTTGGGTGGAGACACAGAGCCAAACCATGTAATATCGATTTCGACAAATATATAATGGCATGTACTCACAAATAAAGTATTGTACAGAATTGTTTTGTTGTCCTAAAAATGTTCTGTTCTAAGCCTATTCCTTCTCCCCTCTAACCCTTGGAAACCTTTAATCTTTTTACTATCTTCACAGTTTTGCCTTTTCCAGAATGTCATATAGTTGGGACTATTCCGTATATAGCCTTTTTCTGAATGTCTTCTTTCATTTATGAGTTTAAGGTTCTTCCAAGGGTTTTCATGGCTTGATTTCTTTTAAGCACCGTATAATATTCCACTGAATGTAACATATCTTATTTACCCACTCAGATACTGAAATAAATCTTGGTTATTTTCAAGTTTAGGCAAATATATATAAAGTTACTATAAAAATTTGTGTGTAGGTTTTGTGTGGACATAAATTTTCAGTTCATTTGGGTAAATAACAAGGGGTGATTGATGAAATTTTCTGGTGTCTTGTTTCTACTTTACTTTCAACCAACTCACACCATGATTGATGAATCTTACGCTAAAGAGTAAATTTAGTTTTGTAGGAAACTGCCAAACTGTCTTCCCAAGTGGTTGAATCATTTTGCATTCCCACCAGCAGTGAATGAGGGTTCTGTTGCTCCACATCCTCACCAACATTTGAAGTTATCAGATTTTGGATTTTGGTCATCTTAATAGATGTGTAGTAGCACCTCATTGTTGTTTTTTAATATGCAGTTACCTAATGAAGTACAATGGTGAAAATCTTTTCATGTGCTTGTTTGCCATTTGTATATCTTCTCTGCTAAGAAATTTGTTCAGGTATTTTTCCATATTTTAATCAAGTTGTTCCTTGCATATTTTGGATAATAGTCCTTTATTACATATGTCTTTTGTGAATTTTTCCACAGGTCTATGATTTTTCTTATTCTCTTGATATTGTCTTTCACAAAGCAGAAACTTTTAATTGTAATGAAGTCCAGCTCATCAATTAATTCTTTTCTGGATCCTTCCTTTGGTGTTATGCCTAAAAATTTATCACCATACCCAACATCATCTAGGATTTCTCTCATGTTACTTCCCTTCTATGAGTCTTACAGATTTGAATTTTACATGTAAGTCTATAATCACTTTTGAGTTAATTTTTGTGACTGGTATAAGGTTTGTACCTAGATTCATTTTTTTCATCACATGAATGTCCAGTTGTTCTAGCACTATTTTTTTGAAGAGAGTAACTTTTCTTCACTGTGTTTCCTTTGCTGCTTCAACAAATATCAGGTGACTATATTTATGTGAATCTATTCTGGGCTCTCTATTTTGTTCCATTGAACTATTTGTCTATTATTTTAATAACACCACACTATTGCTTTTAATACATCTCGAATCAAGTAATATCAGTGCTCTGACTTTGTACTTCTCCTTCAATACTAAGTTCTCTATTCTGAATTTTTGCCTCTCTGTATAAATGTTAGAATCAGTTTGTCCATGTCCACAACATAACTTGCTGGGATTTTGATAGGTAGTATGTATAACCTATAGATTAGGTTGGAAAGAACTGACATCTTGACAATATTGAATCCTTCTATTCATGAACATGAAATATCTCTTGATTTATTTAGTTATTTGATATGGTTCATCATGTTTTGGAGTTTTCCTCATATATATCTTGCATATCTATTGTTAGATTTATACCTAGGCATATTTTTGTGCTAATGTAAATGGTAGTATTTTTAATTTCAAATCCCACTTGTTCATTGTGATATATAAAAGAAAGTACTTGATGTTTATTTACTAACCTTATGTCCTACAATATCATTTATGAGTTGCAGGCTTTTTGTTGATTCTCTCAGGTTTTATTCCTAGACAATCATGTCATTTGTGAATCGACAGTTTCGTTTATTTTTTTGCTAGTCTGTATATTCTTATAATTCCCTTATTTTTTTCATAATATACCATCTAAGACTTCCAGGGTAATCCTAAAAAAGAATAATGAGAAGGGACATCCTTGTCTTTTTTTCTAATTATAAGGTAAGCTTCAATTTCTCACCATTAAGTATGATTTTAGGTATAGGTTGTCTGTAGATGTGATTTATCAGGTTGGGGAAGCTGCCACCCATTCCTTATTTAATAAGCTTTTTTTTTTTTTTTTTTTTTTAAATCATGAATAGGAGTTGGGTTTTTCCTAATGCTTTCTCTACATCTATTGATATGATCATGTGATTTTTCTTCTTTAGCCTGTTAATGTTAGAATTAGATTAATTGGTTTTTGAATGTTTAAACAGCTTTGCAAACCTGATATAATTTCACTTGGTCTTGATTGTTGGATTGTATTTACTTATATTTTGATAAAATATTTTGCATGTTTATGAAAGGCATTGGTCTACAATTTTCCTGTCTTACAATTTTGGTTTTGGTATTAGGGTGATGTTGGTCTCATAGAATGAGTTAGGAAAAATTCCCTCTGACTCTTTCTTCTGAAGCTGTAGTGAATTTGTATAATTTCTTCCTTAAAATGTGTTAGGATTTACCAGTAAACCAATCTGGATCTTGTGATTTTGGTTTTCTAAGGTGTTTAATTATTGTTTCACTTTATTTAATAGATATAAGCTTATTAAGATTGTATCTTTGTTCGTGCATAAGTTTTGGCAGATTGTTTCTTACAAGAAATTGATCCATTTCATCTAGGCTATCAAATTTGTAGGCATAGAGTTATTCATATTACTCCATTATTATACTTTTTAAGTCCTTAGGAACTGTAATGATATCCCCTCTTTCATTTCTGCTATTTTTAATTTGTCTCTACTCTCCTTATTCTTAGCTAACCTGGTTGGAGACATTGATTTTACTGGCCTTTTAAAAGAAACAAATTATTATTTCATTGATTATGTCTATTAATTTCTTGTTTCAATTTCATTGATTTCTATTCTAATTTTCATCCTTTCTTTCCCTCTGTTTTTTTGGATTTGATTTCCTCTTCCTTTTCTAGTTTTGTAAAGTGAAGCTTAATTATCTTAGATTTTTCTTCTTTTCCAATATATGCATTTGATGATATAAATTTTCCTCTGAAAAATTTTTTGCATCTCATAAATTTTTATAAGTTGCATTTTCATCTTCATTTAGTTCAAAATATTTTTAAACTTCTCATATTTATTGTTTGACCCTTGTGTTATATAAAAGTGTGTTGTTTAATCTCCAAATAATTTGGTGATGTTCCAGCTATCTTTCCACATTGAATTTTAGTTTAATTCCATTCCAATTTGAGCAAACAGTATGATTTTTATTCTTTTAAATTTGTTCACATGTGTTTAATGACCCAGAATGTGGTCAAACCTAGTGGATATTCTATGTGAACTTGAAACAAATGTATAATCTGTTGGTTTGGGATGAAGTGGTAAATTTCAATTACATCTGATGGTTGGTACTGTTGAGTGCAACTATGTCCTTGCTACTGATTTTCTGACTGCTGAATCGGTCATTTCTGAAAGAAGGGTGTGAAGTCTACAAGTATTATAGGGGATTTATCTATTTTTTTCCTATACATTTTTGTTTCTTGCATTCCATTTATTTTTGCTTCATATGTCTTGATGCTTTGTTAAGACCTCTAACATGCTTATAACACTGAGAATTGCTCTGTATTCTTTAAGAACTGATTCCTTTATATTTATATAAAACCAATCTTTACTCATAATGTTCCTTGCTCTGAAATTTGCTGTTTCTGAAATTAATATAGGTAATTGAACTTTATTTTGATTGTTTGCATGGCATATCTTTCTATATCACTTTGCTTTTAACTTGTATGTGTCTTTATATTTAAAGTGTTTTTTGTAGACAACATATAGTTGAGTGCCTTTTCTTCCACTCTGACAATCACTGTCTTTTAATTGGTGTATTCAGATTATTAACATCTAAAGTGATTATTGACATAGTTGAATATTTATCATATTTGTTATAATTTTTAATTCTATCATTTGTTCCTGTTTTGGTCTTCCACTCTTCTTCTGCCCTTTGTGGTTTAATTGAGCGTTTCATAAAATTTCATTTTCTTTCCTTTCTTAGTGTTTCAATTATACTTTTATCTTTACATATTTTTAGTGGTTTCCTTAGATTTTGTAATATACTTTTACAACTAATCCAAGTCTACTTTCTATTAACACTATACAGCTATACATAAATAATACAAATACCTTATGATAAAAAATATTTCTCCAAGCAGAAGAAAGAATTTCAGAGCTTCACTACTAGTCTCTTGAGCTAATCCAGTCTGACAAAAATAAAGTAAAAAGAATTTTAAGAAATGAGCAAAGCCTACAAGAATTATGAGATTATGTAAAGCAAACAAAACTATAAATTATTGGCATTCCTGAAAGATAAAGAGAAAAAGTAAACAATCTGGAAATTTGAGGGAATAATTTAAGAGTATTTTCCTAATCTTCCTAGAGAGGTAGACATCCAGATATTAGAAATCCAGAGAACACCTGTGAGATATCATACAAGATGATTATCACCAAGGCAATTAGTCACCATACTATCCAAGTCAATGTTAAAGAAAAAAAACTTAAAGACAGCTAGAGAAAGGGGTTAGATCATTTACAAAGGAAACCCCATAAAGCTAACACCGGACTTCTCAGCAGAAACTATACAATGCAGAAGAAATTGGGAGCATAGTTTTAGCATTCTTAATGAAATTCCAACCAAGAATTTTATATCCCACTAAACGAAGCTTTACAAACAAAGGAGAAATAAAATCTTTTCCAGACAAGCAAGTGCTAAGGGAATACAATACCACAAGACCAGCCTCACAGGAGATCTTTATGGCAGTTCTAAACGTGGAAAGAAAAGAATACTTGCTAATACCAAAACACACTTAACTACATAGCCCACATACACTGTAAATCAAAAAATACATTGGGAATTACAGAGCAAACAGCTAACAACTTCATGATAGGATCAAATATTAACCCTGACTATGAATGGTCTAGACACCCCACTTAAAGGCACAGAATGGCAAGTTGTAGGAAAAAAAAAAAAAAAAAACCGAGACCTACCTATTCGCTGTCTTCAAGATACCTAACTCACACATAACATCAATAGGCTCAAGGCATTGGAGAAAGATCTACCACACAAGTGGAAAACTAAAAAGAACAGGGGTCACTGTTCTTATATCAGATAAAACAAATTTTAAACTATCAACAGTAAAAAAAATAAATAAAAGGACATAGAAGGTCATTACATAATTACAAATGGTTCAATTCAACAAGACTTAACTATCCTAAATATATATGCACTGAACACTGGATATAAGCACTTCTGGACCTATGAAAAGACCTAGAGTGCCACACAATAATAGTGGGGGACTTCAACATTCCACTGACAGGGTTAGACAGTTCACTGTGGGAGAAAACTAACAAAGAAATTCTCGACTTAAATTCAACGCATGACATTGGACCCAAGACATCTATAAAATACTTAACCACAAAACCACAGAATATACATTTTCCACATCTGCACAGAGAAAATTTTGAAAGATTTTCCACATCCTCAGCCATAAAGCCAGTTTTAATAAATTCAAACAAAGCGAAATCATGCCAAGCATATTTTGGGATCACAGTGTAATAAAAATAGAAATAAATAACAAAAGAATCTGAAAAACACAAAATTACATGGAAATCAAACAACTTGCTTTTGAATGACTTTTGGGTAAACAACAAAATTAAGGTAGAAATGAAAAAACTTTTTTGAAATGAATGAAAAAAAGAGTTAATAGGCAAGTTTACAACATTAAATGCTAACATCAACAAATCGAAAATTTTTAAATTAATGATTTAACATCACACCTAGAAGAACTAGAAAAACAAGAAGATACTAACCCCAAATCTAGCAGAAGAAAGAAATATCTAAAATCAGAGCAGAGCTAAATGAATTTGAGACCAAAAATATCCATATAATGAATCAACAAAATGAAAAGTTGAGTCTTTGAAATGATAAGCAAGATCAATAGACTTCTAGCTGGACTAGCAAAGGAAAAAAAAGAAAGAAGATACAAAAAAGCACAATCAGAAATGACAAAGGAAACATTATAACTGATGCCCCAGAAATACAAAAGGTCTTTAGAGGCTATTATAAATACCTCCATGCACAAAAAGTAAAAAATTTGGAGGAAATGAATAAATTCCTGGAAACATACAACCTCCCAAGATTGAATCAGAAGGAAATTCAAACCCTGAACAGAATAGAAATGAGTTCTGAAATTGAATCAGTAATAGAAAACCTACTAACCAAAAAGATCCCTGCAACAGACATATTCACAGCCAAATCTACCAGACATACAAAGAACAGCCAGTACCAATCCTGCTGACACTATTTTTAAAAATCTAGGAGGAGAGACTCCTCTCTAACTCATTCTACAATAGAAGAATAATCATGATACTAAAATTTAGTAAGCATAAAATGAGAAAAGAAGACTACACGTCAATATCTCTGATGAACATAGACACAAAAATCCTCAACAAAATACTAGCAAACCAAATCAAGTGGCACATGAAACAGTTAATTCATCACAATCAAGTAGGCTTTATTCATGGGATGCATGGTTGGTTCAACATTTGCAAATCAATAAATGTGATTCACCACATAAACAGAATTAAAAACTAAATGATCATCTACGTAGATGCAGAAAAACCCTTCAATACAATCCAACATCCCTTCATGGTAAAAACTCTCAACAAACTAGGCATTGAAAGAATATACCTCAAAATAATAAGAACCATCTATGACAAACCTACAGCCTACATCATACTGTATAGGCAAAAGTTGGAAGCATTCCCCTTGAGAGCCACAACAAGATAATAGTGCCCATTCTCACTACTCCTATTCAACATAGTACTTACTGGAAGTACTAGCCGAAGCATTCAGGCAAGAAAAAAAAAAAAAAAGAAAAGAATTCTAATTCTTTCTCTTCATTGGCTATATATTTCTGTACCAAGAAAACTCAAAAGAGTCTACCAAAAGACTTTTAGACCTGATAAATGACTTTTGTAAGGTTTCAGAATACAAAATCAATGTACCAAAATCAGATCGGTAACATTTCTCTCTTTTTTATTTTTTCAGACAGTCTTGCTCTGTTGCCCAGGCTGGAGTCCAGTGGTGCGATCTCGGCTCACTGCAAACTCCACCTCCCAGGTTCACGCCATTCTCCTGCCTCCTGAGTAGCTGGGACTACAGGTGCTTGCCACCATGCCCGGCTAATTTTTTTGTATTTGTAGTAGAGATGGAGTTTCACTGTGTTAGGCAGGATGGTCTCAATCTCCTGACCTCGTGATCTGTCTGTCTTGGTCTCCCAAAGTGCTGGGATTACAGGCTTGAGCCACTGTGCCCATAACATTTGTAAACACTAATAACATTCAAGCTGAGAGTCAAATCAAGAATGCAATCCCATTTATAATAGTCCTCACTCCCCAACCCCCACCACACACACACACATTCACACAATACCTAGAAATACAGCTAACCAAGGAGGTGAAAAATCTCTGGAAAAAGAACTATAAAACACTGCTGAAATAAATCATAGTTGACACAAATGGAAAAACATTCCATGCTCATAAATTGGAAAAATCAATATTAAAATGCCCAAAGTGATCTACAGATTCAATGTTATTCCTATAAAACTATCAATTTCATTTTTCAGAGAATCAGAAAAATACTATTCTAAATTCATATGAAACAAGAAAGAAGAGCCTACACAGCCAAAACAATCCTAAGTAAAAAGAGCAAAGATGGAGGTATCACATTACCTGACTTCAAACTATAATATAAGGCTACCGTAACCAAAAGAGCACGGTACTGGTACAAAAAAAATGGACATATAGATCAATGGAACAGAATAGATAACCAGTAGATGTCGTGGTGGCTCATGCTTCTAATCCCAGCACCTGGGAGACCGAGGCGGGCGAATCACCTGAGGTCAGGAGTTCGAGACCAGCCTGGCCAACATGGCAAAACCCCACCTCTACTAAAAATACAAAAATTAGCCGGGCATGGTGGCAGGCGCCTGTAATCCCAGCTACTAGGGAGGCTGAGGTGGGGGAATCACTTGAACTTGGGAGGAGGAGGAGGTCGCAGTGAGCTGAGATTGCACCATTGCACTCCAGCCTGGGCAAAAAGAGTGAAACTCTGTCTCAAAAAAAAAAAAAAAAAGTCTACAAGTTAACATCAGTCCTACAGAGCTGTAAAAGAACTTAGGTGTAGAAAATCTACCCAGCACTACACTGAAACACACAGCTCTCCTTTTTGCTTATTTCTACGTTTTAGGTGATTTTTCTGACAACATTAATGTATCTTTATTTAGTAATCCTTTTTCACTACAATACAGTTAATGAGTTCAATGTATTTGTATTCAAGGTTGCTTCTACTCTTATTTGTTTGGAAAAGGATACAAACTATAGAATCAGGAAATTATAGAATCTCCTAATTATCTTATTTTCCATGTTTTAAAATATAAGTTCTAAACTTCCAGTTTCCAGTAATGCATGTAAGGAGCTTGGAAGTCACTAGACCATCCTATTAAGTACAAAGTTGAGCAAACTGAAAAATCAACAATATTTCTTAGGTCTCTAAGAAAGTGAGGTCAAAGGGCAAACTACTGCACCGAAATTGGAGAAACAGAGAGGCAGATACAGAGAATCACGACTCACTGGAGTAGAAATTTTTATGGATTCAAATACTGGGGTTGAAAACCTGAGCTTTAACTGATGAATTGCTGGAGTTTGAGAGCTAAAAACTGCAGGGAAACCCAGAAATTTGATGTATCTCCTACACTTTTGTAAGTTTACCTCCAGGAGCTGGAACAAGTTCTCACAGTAGTTATCAGAAAATTTACTCTGGCTTCAAGGAGTTTAAGAAGGAAAAGAAGTATTTTGAAATACACAAGAGAATTCTGTTCTTCTTAGTGAGGTCTTCCCTCATAAGAAACTGGTTACCAGAACCTAACCTACTGTGATTTTATCAGAGCACAACTAATCTGAGAAAAGGGAAATACCTAACTCCAGCCCTCTCTAGCCATCCTATTACATCTAAGGGGAGATTAAACACACACACACACACACACACACACACACACGACAAAACAATACTGGGAAACATTCTTCACATTGATGATCCAGAGACACAGGCTCACTAAAAGGTTAAGACCTGGCCGAGCAGGTAGCTCACACCTATAATCCCAGCACTTTGGGAGGCCAAGGCGGGCGGATCACAAGGTCAGGAGATCGAGACCACGGTGAAACCCTGTCTCTACCAAAAATACAAAAAATTAGCCAGACGTGGTGGCAGGCGCCTGTAGTCCCAGCTACTCAGGAGGCTGAGGCAGGAGAATGGCGTGAACCCGGGAGGCGGAGCTTGCAGTGAACCGAGATAGCGCCACTGCACTCCAGCCTGGGGGACAGAGCCAGACTCCATCTCAAAAAAAAAGAAAAAAAGGTTAAGACCTAACCATCGGATTATAGAATGCTCCCATTCCCCCACAGCTTACCACATTACTAAAGACCCGCTCACATCTGTTTATCATGTTCACCTATCAAGCAAAAATTACAAAGCATGCTAAAAGGCAAAAAAGATAATTTGAAAAGACAGCGCACATATCAGAGCCAGATATGGAAGGTATAATAGAATTATCTAACACAGAATTTAAAACAAATATGATTAATAAGCCAATCGCTCCTATGGATAAAGTAGATAACATGCAGATGAACCATGTATGCAGAGAGAGAAAAATACTACAAAAGAACCAAAGGTAAATGCTAGAGATCAAAAACATTATAAAAGAAATTAAAAAATGTCTTTGATGAGCTCTTTAGTTGACTGGACATGACTGAGGAAAAAGTTTCTGAGCTTTAGGATATATGAACAAAACATATGAAATTGAAAAACAAACAAAATGAAGACTGAGGAAAAAACAGAATCAAATATTCAAGACCTGTAGGGAAGTACGAAAGGTATAACATGTATAATGGAAATACCACAGGGAAGACAAATAAATGAACAGAAGAAATATTTGAAACAATAATGTCTGAAAATTTTCACCAAATTAATGTCAAACAACAAAATAAAGATCCAAGAAGCTCAGAGAACACCAAGCAAAATAAATGTACATCATAATAATAATAATCCTAGGGACATCATTTTTAAACTATGGAAAATCAAAAATAAAGAAAAAAAGTTTTAGAAAGAAGCCAGAGGAAAAAGCACTTTACCTATAGAAGAGCAAGCATAAGAATTATATCTGACTTCTCAGAAACCATCCAGGTAAGAGAGGAGTGGAGTAAAATATTTAAAGTGCCAAGAGAGAAAAACAAAAACAGCAAACTAAAATTGTGTATCCTGTGAAATCAGCCTTCAAAAGTGAAGGAGAAATAAAACTTTCTCAGACAAGCAAACTTGAGGGAATTTGGTATCACTAGACATGTCTTATCCCCTCACCCTGACCCATCAAAAAAAGTTAAAAGATGTTGTTTAGAGAAAAGGAAAATTATATACGTCAGAAGCTTGGATCTACATAATGAAAGGAAGAACACCAAATAAGAAATAGGTAAAGTTCAGCAAAACTTTTCTTTTCTTATTTGTTACTGCTCTAAGAAGTAATATTTTGTTCAGAATAATAGCAGCAATGTATTTGATTATATATGCTTAGGTATATATATATCCCATCTAAGGGATATCTATATGTGTGTGTGTGTGTATGTACACATACATACATATTTGCTTAGGTATACTTAGATATGAGAAATGAGTGACAACAATGATATAAAGGATGGGGTGGAAGAATTAGAATTATGTTGTTATTATAACATATTCACAATGCCTGTGATATAGTATAGTGTTATTTGAGTGTGGGCTTGGATTCATTACAAATGTATATTATAAACTGTAGAGCAACAATTTTAAAAAGTTAAAAAAAGATGTATAACTGATATGCTAATAAATGAAAATAAATGAAATATACTCAGTTAAAACCACAAAAGGGAGAAAAAGAGTAGAAGACAAAGAATAAGAGCAATATATAGAAAATAATAGCCAATATGATATTAATCCAACTCTGTAATCACTTTGAACATTAAGGGTCTAAATTCACTTATTAATAAACAGAGATTGTCAGAATCAATCAAGAAACAAGACCCAACCAAATATTGTCTGCAAAAAACCCACTTTAAATACAAAGACATATAAATTAAAAGTAGATAAATGGAAAAGATATTCTACTGTAACATTAATTTTAAAAAGCAGAAGTATCTATGTTACTTTTAGACAGCTGACATTAAAGCAAGGAAACTGATTGAGGAGAAAAAAAGGAAGGGCATTATGAGATGATATAGGGGTTAGTTCTCCAAGAAGATGTGAGAATGTTTAATGTGCATGTGCCTAAAAACAGTGTCATAATACATGAGGCAACAATTGATAGAACTGCAAGGTGGTGTAGATGAATCCATTATTACAGTTGGAGAATTCAACACTCCTTTGTCAGAAATGGACAAATCCAGGAGGTGGGAAATCAGTAAGGGCACAGTTGAACTCAATAGCACCATCAACTAACAGGATATAACTGACATCTATAGAACATACTTCATCCAACAGCAGATGAATATGCATTCTTCTCAAGCACATGAAACATTCCTCAAGATAGACTGCATTTTGAGCCATAAAATACTTTAACAAATTTAAAATAAATGAAATAATAAAATGCTCACTCTCACATCACAATAGAAATCATCTAGAAATTATTAACAGAAAGATAAATGGACAATTCCAAAATACATGGAGATTAAACAACACACAGTTCAAAGAAGAAATATTGATAAACTTTAAAATATTTTGAGCTAAATAAAAGTAAAAACATTTTTGGAGGCTCTGCTTCAAGATGGTCCAATAGGAACAGCTCCAGCCTCCAGCTCCAAGCATGAGCAACACAGAAGACAAGTGATTTCTGCATTTCCAACTGAGGAATGCAGCTCCTTGCCAGCAATGGAACAAAGTTGGATGGAGAATGACTTTGACAAGTTGAGAGAAGAAGACTTCAGACAATCAAACTTCTCAGAGTTAAAGGAGGAATTACGAACCCAGCACAGAGAAACTAAAAAGCTTGAAAAAAGATTTGATGAATGGCTATCTAGAAAAACCAATGCAGAGAAGTCCTTAAACGACCTGATAAAGATGAAAACCATGACACGAGAACTACATGACAAATGCACAAGCTTCAGTAACCAACTCGATCAACTGGAGAAAGGGTATAAGTGATTGAAGATCAAATGAATGAAATGAAGCAAGAAGAGAAGTTTAGAGAATAAAGAGTAAAAAGAAATGAACAAAGCCTCTAAGAAATATGGAACTATGTAAACAGGCCAAATCTACATCAGACTGGTGTACCTGAAAGCGACAGGGAGAATGGAACCAAGTTGGAAAACACTCTGCAGGATATTATCCAGGAGGACTTCTCCAACCTAGCAAGGCAGGCCAACATTCAAATTCAGGAAATACGGAGAATGCCACAAAGGTACTCCTCGAGAAGAGCAACTCCAAGACACATAATTGTCAGATTCACCAAAGTTGAAATGAAGGAAAAAAATGTTAAGGGCAGCCAGAAAGAAGGGTCGGGTAACCCACAAAGGGAAACACATCAGACTAACAGCAGATCTCTCGGCAGAAACTCTACAAGCCAGAAGAGAGTGGGGAACAATATTCAACATTCTTAAAGGAAAGAAATTTCAACCCAGAATTTCATATCCAGCCAAACTTAAGTTTCATAAGGGAAGGAGAAATAAAATCCTTTACAGACAAGCAAATGCTGAGAGATTTTGTCACCACCAGGCCTGCCCTACAAGAGCTCCTAAAAGAAGCACTAAACATGGAAAGGAACAACCGGTACCAGCCATGGTGAAAACATGCCACAATGTAAAGACCATTGATGCTAG
>NW_012108608.1:650515-651077 GCF_000951045.1 Mandrillus leucophaeus
AAAAATGATAAAGGGGATATCACCACCGACCCCACAAAAATACAAACTACCATCAGAGAATACTATAAACACCTCTATGCAAATAAACTAGAAAACCTAGAAGAAATGGATATATTCCTGGACACATACACCCTCCCAAGACTAAACCAGGAGGAAGTTGAATCCCTGAATAGATCAATAACAGGCTCTGAAATTGAGGCAATAATTAATAGCCTACCAAAAAAAAAATTCCAGGACCAGATGGATTCACAGTTGAATTCTACCAGAGGTACAAGGAGGAGTTGGTTCCATTCCTTCTGAAATTATTCCAATCAATAGAAAAAAAGGGAATCCTCCCTAACTCATTTTATGAGGTCAACATCATCCTGATACCAAAGCCTGGCAGAGACACAGCAAAAAAAGAGAATTTTAGACCAATATCCCTGATGAACAGTTATGCAAAAATTCTCAATAAAATACTGGCAAAACAAATCCAGCAGCACATCAAAAAGCTTATCCACCATGATCAAGTGGGCTTCATCCCTGGGATGCAAGGCTGGTTCAACATATGCATATCAATAAA
>NW_012108608.1:651127-652031 GCF_000951045.1 Mandrillus leucophaeus
TAAATGTAAATGGGCTAAATGCTCCAATTAAAAGACACAGACTGGCAAATTGGATAAAGAGTCAAGACCCATCAGTTTGCTGTATCCAGGAGGCCCATCTCAAGTGCAGAGACACACATAGGCACAAAATAAAGGGATGAAGGAAGATCTACCAAGCAAATGGAAAACAAAAAAAGGCAGGGGTTGCAATCCTAGTCTCTGAGGAAAACAGACTTTAAACCAACAAAGATCAAAAGAGACAAAGAAGGCCATTACATGATGGTAAAGGGATTAGTTCAACAAGAAGAGCTAACTATCCTATATATACATGCACCCAATACAGGAGCACCTAGATTCATAAATCAAGTCCTTAGAGGCTTACAAAGAGACTTAGACTCCCATATAATAATACTGGGAGATTTAACACCCCACTGTCAAAATTAGACCGATCAACGAGACAGAAAGTTAACAAGGATATCCAGGAATTGAACTCAACTCCCCACCAAGCAGACCTAATAGACATCTACAGAACTCTCCACCCCAAATCAACAGAATATACATTCTTCACAGCACTACGTCGCACTTATTCCAAATTAGACCACATAGTTGGAAGTAAAGTACTCCTCAGCAAATGTACAAGAACAGAAATTATAACAAATTGTCTCTCAGACCACAGTGCAATCAAATTAGAATTCAGGATTAACTAACTCAATCAAAACCACTCAACTACATGGAAACTGAACAACCTGCTCCTGAATGGCTACTGGGTACGTAACGAAATGAAGGCAGAAAGAAAGATGTTCTTCGAAACCTATGACAACAAAGACACAACATACCAGAATCTCTGGGACACATTTAAAGCAGTGTGTAGAGGGAAATTTATATCACTAAATGCCCCCAAGAAAAAGCAGGAAAGATCTAAAAT
>NW_012108608.1:653051-678345 GCF_000951045.1 Mandrillus leucophaeus
GTACTGATAGAACATATCTCAAAATAATAACAGCTATTTATAACAAACCCACAGCCAATATCATACTGAATGGGCAAAAACTGGAAGCATTCCCCTTGAAAACTGGCACAAGACAGGGATGCCCTCTCCCACCACTCCTATTCAACATGGTGTTGGAAGTTCTGGCCAGGGCAATCAGGCAAGAGAAAGAAATAAAGGGTATTCAATTAGGAAAAGAGGAAGTCAAACTCTCCCTGTTTGCAGATGACATGATTGTATATTTAGAAAACCCCATAGTCTCAGCCCAAAATCTCCTTAAGCTGATAAACAACTTCCGCAAAGTCTCAGGATACAAAATCAATGTGTAAAAGTCACTAGCATTCTTATACACCAATAACAGACAAACAGAGAGCCAAATCATGAGTGAACTCCCATTCACAATTGTTTCAAAGAGAATAAAATACCTAGGAATCCAACTTACAAGGGATGTGAAGGACCTCTTCAAGAACTAACAACCACTGCTCAACAAAATAAAAGAGGACACAAACAAATAGAAGAACATTCCATGCTCATGGATAGGAAGAATCAATATCATGAAAATGACCGTACTGCCTAAGGTAATTTATAGATTCAATGCCATCCCCATTAAGCTACCAATGATTTTCTTTACAGAATTGGGAAAAGCTACTTTAAAGTTCATATGGAACCAAAAAAGAATCTGCATTGTCAAGAGAGTCCTAAGCCAAAAGAACAAAGCTGGAGGCATCACACTACCTGACTTCAAACTATACTACAAGGCCACAGTAACCAAAACAGCATGGTACTGGCACCAAAACAGAGATATAGACCAATGGAACAGAACAGAGCCCTCAGAAATAATACCACACATCTACAACCATCTGATCTTTGACAAAAACATGAAATGGGGAAAAGATTCCCTATTTAATAAATGGTGCTGGGAAAACTGGCTAGCTATAGGTAGAAATCTGAAACTGGATCCATTCCTTACACCTTATACAAAAATTTATTCAAGATGGATTAGAGGCTTAAATGTAGACCTAAAACCATAAAAACCCTAGAAGAAAACCTAGGCAATACCATTCTTACATAGGTATGGGCAAGCACTTCATGTCTCCCTCCTGGCTGCCTTCACAGGCTGCACTGAATGTCTGTGGCTTTTCCAGGCATATGGCGCAAGCTGTCAGTGGATTCTGGGGTCTGGAAGATAGTGGCCTTCTTCTCACAGTTCCACTAGGCAATGCCCCAGTAGGGATTCTGTGTGGGGGCTCTGACCCCACATTTCCTTTCTGCACTGCCCTAGCAGAGGTTCTCCATGAGAGACCCACCCCTGCAGCAAACTTCTGCCTGGACATCCAGGCATTTCCATACATTGTCTGAAATCTAGGCAGAAGTTCTCAAACTCTAATTCTTGACTTCTATCTACCCCAGGCTCAACACTATGTGGAAGCTGCTAAGCCTTGAGGCTTGCACCCTCTGAAGCTACAGCTTAAGCTCTACGTTGGCCTCTTTCAGCCACAGCTGGAGTGGCTGGGGTGCAGGGTACCAAGGCCCTAGGCTGCACACAGCAAAGGGACCCTGGGCCCAGCCCATGAAACCACTTTTTCCTTGTAGGCCTCCGGGATTGTGATGGAAGGGGCTGCCATGAAGACCTCTGACATGCCCTGGAGACATCTTCCCCATTGTCTTGGGAATAACATTGGGCTGTTCATTACTTGATTAATATATACATAGCTGCTATAATTTGTGAGTGTTTGCCTCGATCCAGGGCCACATTTCCAAACTTCTTCTACCACCTGACACTGTTTCCCTTGCCCTCAGCAGTGCCTTAGTTGGTTGGTGTTTTCATCTGGTGGGATAATACTACATCTTAATTACAGATGTGGCTGTGTGCTTAGTGGCTCTGCCTTTTTTGATTTACTCCACTGACAGTTACTATCAGAATAAGATTACTAAAAGGTGTACAAGTTAAGTCCTAGGTTGCAGACATAATTCCAACTGGTCCCATTTATAAAACTAATCCAAGGTCTTCTTTATAATTGGGACCAATTATCCAGGTTCCTCCTCTATCTGTTAATTCTGTGGCTTGAAGGGCCTCAGATGCCAAGGTGGTAGTCTGAACTTCTACTGATGGGGTCACTATTTTTTCTTCTACCAGAAACATTCCACTGAATTAACAGATAAATATAGAACTCATCACTGCTATGTAAGTCTTGTGGTAAATCAATTCCTTGGCCAGAAGCAAAGTGTGGAATGCCATCATGGTAAATAAACTTTCTCTAAGTTCTCAATTATGGTTGTTTGCAGTGGTAGCATGGAAAGTTAAGGAAAGAAAATTCAAACCCAGAACAAGTATCTAATCCAAGGAGGACAAATAACTGTCTCTTCTCTGACAGAGGAGAGGCAATGTAGTTGGCCTACCACTAGAAGATCAGCTGATCTCCCTAGGAAGTGAAGCAATAGGTCCCCAGAGTTAGCTTCTACTATTGGCAAGTTGGGCAGCAAGCAGGGACAGTAGCCATATTAACCTTGATGAGTGAAAAACCATCTTGTTAAGTCCATGCAAGTTTCCATCCCTGCTGCTGTGGTCCTTTATACATAGTTCTAAGATGCCTGGAAAAAGAGGATAGCTGACATTCATATGCTGGGCCAGCTAATTTCACCTGATTTTTAAAAGCCTCCTCTGTAATGCATTTAATTTTGTGAGAAATTACATGGACATGATATCATCCCACTCTGTACTCATGCAAGAGATTCATCCATATGCTTCTTTTCCAGACTCCCTTGCCATTAATCATCCAATCCTGTTCTTTCCAGGTCCCTGATCCACAAGCTAAGCCATTGTCCATGAGTAAAATCCTAGAGCCATGCCTCCTGCCAGGCAAAGTGGAAAACTATGTGTATATACATATATATACATATATAAATACACACAGTTTCTATATATATATATATATATGCGCGCACGCACACACACACACACACACACACACGGGTTTATATACATATGTATACTTTGTTTCCTTCCTTTACTAGAAGGCCACCTCTGAGTGGCCATGTAATACGACAATGGGGCAGTGGATCATTTCCAGCTGTGCAAGCTTACTCTGCAGAGTACTCTACAAACAAAGCCTGAGGTATTGTGTTTTTCTCACCTTATGTGAGCTATTAACAAGAATTTTTCCATAGATGTGGGTAGAAGGAATTATGACAATTAAGCATGAGTAGGCATCATGAGGGCCTGAGCAGCCCGGCCATGCAGTTTTCCTGTTCCTTCCATACCTGCTTGAGCCTAATCTAGGCCATAATACTTTAATTACAGACTGATTAATTCTGCACAATGTTATGGTTGAATCTGACAACATGCATAATGAGCATCGAAGATTACTTAGTACTTTAATGTCCCATGGTCTAGCACTCAGCCTCTACGAAGTCTCAATAGCAAGTCAGGAGTTTCTTCACAGAATAAAATAATTATCAGCAGAAGATATTCCCCCAACTCTAAAGATTTGTGCCAGGTATCTTTTAGTGTAGTTTGCCAGAGGTTCCATATAACATACTTATTTACTATTGATACTTAGAGCACCACTGAATATAGGGAATGACAGAGCAGCTTGCAAGAGCCTGAGTCTGTTGCACAGCCTTCTTTTGCTTTACTGCCACTCAAAACATGCAGTAATAGGGTTGCTCAATAAATGGATCAGAGCATCACTCCCAAAAACCTCCAGACAATCCTGCCTAGCATTGTCCTACTATCTTAGCGGTAGGCAGTGAAAAGCACTTCTTACTTCCACTATGGAGGAAATATCGAAACATGCCTAAAATCTTTGAACTTCCAAAATTGACTCAGTTGGCAGACCTCCACATTTTTATAGGTTTTATCTCAAACTCTAACACATATGTACACAACGAAAGCATCTGGTGCACTTCATATTTCTCAACAGATCCAATCTGCATGATGTTAGCAATACAGCGGAGCATGTTCTGAAAGATAATCAACATCCACTAGACTATATGATTAAAGAGATTTGGAAAGACAAACTTGAGGTAAAACAGTGAAGGTGCACTTCTATTCATGTCGAGGGAAAAATATCCAATTTTTGTCGTCCTCTCTGCTGCCTATGCTGCGGTGGATTTCTTGCACACATGGATGCAGTCATTCCTCACATCCCTCTATGTCATTTCGTTTTGCCATTCTTTGCGCAAAGAGGCTCACACTTATCTATCCTCGAATCTGACTGTAACTTGCTTTGAACAACAGAATGCAGTAGAAGTGATACTGTGAGACTTCTAAATCTAAGCCTCAGGAGCCTTGAAGCTTCTGCTCTTGCCCTTTTTCTACGTATAGACTGACTTGTAAAGAAGCCATAGGTAGGATACCAAGGGATATGATAACCTTTTGGTTTTACTGTGGTGAGGCTACAGGCAGTTGGAAGGGTTTCTTTTGTCTCACCTTCCTGTCGTACCAGCTCTCACTCCACATATCAGGGAGGCAATGTAGGGAGTTTTCAACTCTGCATTCAGGATCTGAGAAGATATCCACAGGCTTGGTCTGTGGGCCCATTGGGCTCTTTGGGAGATGAAATGAAGCTTGTAAAATATTCAACTCAGAAATGACATTGGTCACTGCTACTCAGAGCCCACTGACCAGTACTAATTGTGTGCCTGTTCCTAACTAGAAGGAGCTGGATACTGTACAGAACACACACATTTGTTGAGCAGTAAATTCTCTGTCAGAACTGTCTTTTGCTTACAGAAAAGAAAAAAAGAAAAGAAAAAGAAAAAAAAAAAAACTAGCTTGAGTTTTATTCCTCTGTAGGTAACTTTCTTTCTTTTTGTTTTTTGTTTACCTAGATATTTTATGGTATTTTTTTTATCTTTGTTGTTTAAATGATTCCCAAGGTGAACATAAGCATAGACTTATTTTCATTGATTTTGCTGGGAACATAACCTACTACCATAAGTCCTGACTATTTCCTACCTAATTGTTTTCTGAAAGTTGCTAACTCTAGATGGTGGTGTCAGTGTTATTAGTAATAAGGAAGATGGGAAAAACTGAGGGGTAAATGCAGAAAGCATCTGAATGATGTATAGATCAAAACAAAAGAGAAAAGAAAGGCTAATACTTTTCCCTTGGCTTAAATGTTAAATTTCTGAGTCCACTGACAAAGTGGGAAAATTATAAATTGTCTTCCTACTTTCTCAAGTGGTAAAATAAAATCTAAGTGTGCTATAATGTAAAGCACATTGGCTGAAGAATCTATCAGTGAAAAAACGTACAATCCCCTGAACCCAGAGCAGATACTCAAGTTCTTTTCCAATGTCTGTCCTCACATCTCAGAGCTGGTAAGGGTACACTGGCACTTAGGATATGCAATTTTGAATGATTGAAGTATACTGCTATGTTGCAATTTCACAAAATACAGGCATATATTTAATGATCACCTACAAGCCTATATCTTCTGTAATATGTCAAGTTGTTCACAAACCTCCTTAGAAATCCTGGGTTGTCTTGTACTGTTCTCACTGCCTGTACATTTCCCAGTTCAGCTCTAAATCCTACAAGTCATGGAAAACCACCAGCACAACATGCAAAAGAAAAAAAAAGTGGAAAGAAAATAATGAAAAAGAAAATGAATGTATCTATTTAAAGAAGTCTGGATAATTTTCTTATTGAAAGGTCAAATACATGTAGAACAAAGCAGTTTCTGACCCATGTGTTTTCTCTGTCTCCTCTGTCTTGCCTATTTTCTCATTTGAGCAGTTCATAGAGAATACAGAGAGCCTAGAGACAGAAGATACCGTAAGTTAAAGGCGAATGAATCGTTAAAAATGTGTTCTGTTGGACAGTTGTCGCACTCCAGAGCTGTCCATTGCTTCTGAGCAGAGCAACATGAACATTTCTCATGACTAATGAGGGACAGAATTTCCTTTTATTTATTTGCTTACTATTTCTGTTCATCAATGGATAGTTAACTATGTTTTCATCTGGCAGGAATGTATCTAGTGAAAACACGTACCTAAGTCTGATGAATATCTTTTTACATTTCTCTGATGCCTAATCCATTTTGAAAGAATAATAAGATAGAAAATACTAAATAGTTGCTCAGTAGTCATTCCTTCTATTTAGAAGGAAAAAGAAAATTAAATTTTTAAACAAAAATGCAATATTCTCTAATTTTCTGCTATTATTCACCATATCCTCCCTCAAGCAGGTGGCTCCTCCATGTAAGAAATGGTAGAAAATCAGCTATAACATAGTTTTAAAAATCTTTAATCCAGCCATAAGTTATCTTCAAGGAAAATAATCCCTTTCAGATAAGAGAGTACTAGGATATGTGTTTACGAGAAATGAATGATATTTATAAAACATAATAACAATTCTATTTCCTCATAGTACCTCTATAATGTTATAGATAGGACTAAGGAGAATGTGAAAAATGGGCTATAGAACTACAGTGGTATATAAATAATGTAGATATTTTTGTCGGCCTGTTATCCAGAAAGTCAATGCAAATTTGATTATATTTATCAGAATATTGATTTTAGATGAATATCATCATCTGCCATCTTCCACTTCCCTATGAAATATATAGTTATTACATTTCTCAAGTTTTGTATGACTACTTCTTAAATCCATAATTTTTAACTTCTTTCAAAATGTATATACATTTTTAATATTCTTATGAAGGTTTTAAGGCAAATATTTAGAAAGAGATAAAAGAAGCCTTTATGCTCAAAACTTAAACACAAATAATATTCTCAATGGTTCCAGAATTCTGATAAAGATAAAACGACTTTATAAGATACAAGGGGCTGACACTGGAAAATAGACAAGGGACTATTCATATCATAAAATTCAAGAGATACATTGGGGCTGAGAAAACCAAAAGAAAAGAAAACCCTGTAAGTTAATGTTAAACTTTTATTTCTGAGAAAGCAATGCAAAGCTCAAGGTAGTAAGGTAAGAATTTACTAAAAAATTTTAAGCTCCCTACTAATATCTTAAAAATCCATGCAATAAAAACAGCAATATCCATCTGCCTTAACAAAGTGATCTAGAAAGGTTAACTATAAAAGAAATAAAGAAACAAATATTACTGGAAAATGGAATCTATTAAGAACATATCCTGTTGGTGCAAAGTAATTGTAGTTTTTGCCATTGCCACAATTACTTTTGCGCCAATCTAATAAGTTTTTACTGAATAAATAAGAACACACACATGAATAAAACAATAAACACCAAAATGGGATTAGAAAAAAGTTAATATTCAATTATAACTTTAGAAAAAGCAGGATTCGATGAAGGATAGAATATTTTATTAACACAATAAAGGATATTTATGTAAAAACAGCAATCAACCTGTATGTGGAAAAAAATTAATGGCTGTATCATTAAGGAATACTAAAAGAATGCTGACAGTTTGGTTTAATATTTCTGAAAGTGATAAGGGAGTAAGACAAAAAATATATTTCAGATTCAGAAAGGAAAAACTAAAGGTATTGGTCTGTTCTCTCACTGCTATAAAGAACTGCCTGAGACTGGATAATTTCGAAGGGAGAGAGGTTTAATTGACTCACAGTTCTGCATGGCTGCGGAAACCTCAGGAAATTTACAATCACTGCAGAAGTTGAAGGGAAAGCAAGGCACTTTCTTCATGAGGCTGCAGGAGGAAGAATGAATGCAGGAGGAACTACCAAACCCTTATAAAACCATCCCATCTCCTGAGAACTCACTGGCTATCCTGAAAACAGCATAGAGGAAATGCCCCCATGATTCAATTACGTCTACCTGGTTTCTCTCTTGACCCCTTGACCCCTTTACACATGGAGATTATGGGGATTAAAGGGATTACAATGCAAGATGAGATTTTGGGTAGGGACACAGCCAAACTATATAACCAAATTATCACTTAGAAAATCAAAGAAAATAACTAAAATTATTTTTAAATAAATTTAAAATACTAGCCAATAAAGTGAGACAAGAAAAAGTAAATAGCTAAAATTTTTTATAATTTTATAAGCACTAGTGAATGAAGAAATTCTTTTTCAAATTTATGAAAGAAAAATTATCATCTACCTAGGAAATGATAATTATTTTTAGAGAATTTCATGAAGTTTTTGGCTATAAAATATTAACCCAAAATCAAAACACTTTCTATATACTTGCAATAATTAGGTATTTAACATTATTACAGAAACCTCCAGGTAAATCACACAGCTTGAACATGCTTACTTCCAGGCCCCTGTCAAAATGACAGTAATTTAAGAGTTTACGGTATTAATTTATGAGGACAAAGGAAATGGGATTGGTGAGAGATGAGAGCAAAGAAAAGGATAGTTTAGAACCTGGAGAGCAGGTGGATCAGATAAGAAGAAGATAAGTGCTTCTGGGAGGAGAAGCCAAGAAACAAGCCCTGAGGCTGTATGAGTTCAGTCAGGAATGAGGCCTCAGCTGCCACTGAAGGTGAGACAGGCAGGTGGATGTGATAATAGGTCTTACTGAATTTCTATTCTGGGAAAAAAAAAAAAAGTAAAGCCTGGAATTCCTGGCCCCTCCTCCTATGTGGGAGAAAAGACCCTAATACAGAAAAGAGAACCCAGAGAAAGCAAAGTCGCAGCAGGGAGGTAAATATATGTTCAAAGGAAATATGATTAATATCCTCGGAGACTTTTTTAAAAGAGATATTGTATTCTTAAGAAAAAGAAAAGGGTAACATTCAAAAGGACTAATGGAGTTGGGCACAGTGACCCAAGACTCTAACCCAGCACTTTGGCACTTTGAGCGACCAAAGCAGTAGGATCACTTGAGGCCAGGAGTTCAATACCAGCCTGGGCAAGATAGCATGACACCACCCCATCTCCACAAAAAGTTGAAAATTAGCTTGGCATGGTGGCACATACCCATAGTCCCCGCTACTCTGTCTGAGACAGGAGTGCTCACACCCAGGAATTGAAGGTTACAGTGAGCTATGATGGCACCAATGCACTCCAGCCCAGGCAATAGAGCAAACAATACACTGTTTCTAAAATGAAACAAAAAGACTCATTAAGGACAGCTCTTATAAAGGTAAAGAAATAAAAGGCAGAAGGAATAAAATTATTACATGAATTATTTTTCAAGAAGGTTATTAAATAGAACTTTTTAAAAAGAACAATAAAATTCAAGAAAGAAAAAAGAGAGCAGATAGCAATGGGAAGTTGAGGAGAGGGAACCTGAAAAATGAAGACACACTGAATGCTCAGAAGATTTAATAACAGAAAAGGAAAACTCACACCAAGATATCTCATCATAAAATTTCAGAATACCTAGAGGGGGAAGTTTTCATGTTCTGAAACTTCTAGAAAAAAATGTCATTTGCATAGAAGTTATAATTAAAATAGCATCATTGAATATTGTATAACTGTGCAGGTGTTTCCATTGAGAAAATATGAGGGAAGAATACAAGGGACTCTTTATAATTTTGGCAGTTTCCTGTGGGTCTATAATTATTTCAAAATAAAAAGTTTACAAGGTTTCTTCAGACACTGCAGCAGCAACACTGGAAGCTAAAAGACAATTAATTAACTTAGCAAGGCCTGCACATATCTGATGGGAAATGATTTCCAACACAGAATTCTATACTCAGCCAAACAATTATTCAAGTGTGAAAAATATATATATTATTAGATGTGCAAAGTCTCGAACAATTTTACTCCAAAGACCAATTTCTTATATTCCTGTAAGATGTTCCCTCACCAAATCAAGGGAATAAAAGCCAAATGAATAAGACATGAAATCCAAGAAATATTATATCCAGATGAAAAAGAGGCTTAGGAAATCCTCACAATGCTGATAAAAGGGCAGCTCTGGAACACAGTATGGGAAAGCCAGAAAGCAAAAGACCACGTTGGGAGTGAAGGCTGCCAGAAGCAATGTCTCCAAAATAAGTAAATAAAAGCAACAAACTATGTGATACATTTTAACTATTTGAAAAGAGATTTCTATTTCTTGTGAGAATCTGAGAATAAATTAATAATAATAGGTATATAGAAGAAAACAAGGCAAAAGAAAAATGAATCACTTAGCAACTCACAAAAAATTAAAAGATGACCGAGGAAAGCAATATGCAATGGAGTCACCATTTATAAATAATAATAGCAAGGTTATAATAATACAAGCAGTGAATATTAATTTAAAATATTTGGAGGAGGTGGCATAAAAAAGAGAGTACAATAGGAATCTGTGGATAAGATATGAAATTCAAAGTTCAAAAATAGCAATGTGATTATGATTTTTAGAAATATAGAAGTAAAATGAAAAATAAAAAGCTAAAATATTGGAAATGATTTCTTCCAGAGTATAACGATCAGATTGGGGCCAAGTGGAGCAAAGTGTTCTCATTTCTCATTTTAAGAACAATTTGACTTTCCAAATTATATTAATGAAATGCTTTGAATAATATTAAAGTAAAAATAAAATATAAAGAAACCTCTAGGTTCTCTTGACACAAAGTCAGCAACACCTAATTCATCCACCCTCAACTTCTCATTTTAATAGCAGTGAAAGCATTTTTCTTTAAGATTCAAAATTCCAAAGGGCCTGGAAACTTAATTTATAAAAGCCACCAATTTTCACAAATCAGATGGTAATGGTATTAATAAAATCTCAGAGGAACATCCTTGTTGGGGATATGCAAGAGGAGAAGACACGAGGAGAACTTCCACATTTTGGACACAGATTCCCACTACTCATTAGAAAGAGAGAAGCCTTCAATCAAGGAGCTGCTTTCTCAGACAATCACAGCCCTTGTAATACTCCCCTCCCCCTCATGCTTCCCTTTAATAACTTTTTTGGCACCAATTCTAGAAATAATTTCCTGGTAAAAGGCACTCGAGCTAAAAGCCACTTATGTGTGACAATGTGGCTGTGACCTAAGAAGGTCCATGGAATAGAACTCTTGAGAAATTACAGATTGGTTTGTTTTGGGTTTTTTTTTTTTTTTTTTTTTAAACTCACTGTTTTTAATAAGGAAGGAATCACAAAAACTTAGGAGTATTAAAAACAAAATTTATTACTCACCAAAATAAGTCTAAGAAATAAAACCAGAAATTCCTTCTTCTGCCTAAAATATCCAAATTAAATACCTGCAAAATAGTAGAATTCTGGCTAGGAGTCCTACAGATTGAAAGAAAACAGGAACCTTTTCTTCATGAGATGTTCAATTACCTTGTCAACAATTCCAACCACCAACACACTTCCCCTACTCTCTCTGCCCCTCTCTGTTTTACTTTCTCCAGAACACTTAGCATCATCTGACATACTATGTATTAAACTTAAGTATATTCTATTATCTGTAAGCTCTTCCTAAAGCTAAAATATAAGTTCCATAAGGACAGACATTTGTCTTTGTTGTGTTTTCACTGACATATAGCGCAGTGGCTAGAAGAATGACTGGCACATAGTAGACAATAATTCTTTGATGAATGAATGAGTAAATTTTAGCAGGCACCACATGGATAATGGAAAGGATCAAGGACAAACTACGCACTCAGTTTACTGAGATCAGGCCTGAAAAGAACTTTCCTTATATCAAAATAAACAAACAGAAGGAAAAAAAAAGAACCATGAGGCCTAGAAAAAAATAGTTTACAATCTAAAGAATCCACCATATGCTGGGCATTTTTAAATTGTATTATATTTTTAATAGGTAATGTATTCAAATTGGTCAAAATCAAGACCATAGAAAGAAATACAAATGGAAATTCTGTTCCCACCAATGTCCCTATCTTCATGCTCCCCATTTCCCCCAGCTAATACCTATTGGTAACCACTCTCCTCATTCCTGTTCCTGTGCTTCCTTCCACTGTTTCTTTATGCCAATACAAGTACACTGCAATGTAAATTCTTATTTGTCCTTTCTTTCAGAAGCATTTTATAAAACTTGCATTTTTTCCTTTTTAAAATTTTTATTTTAGGTTTGGGGGTACATGTGAAGGTTTGTTACAAAAATAAACACATGTCATGAGGATTTGTTGTACATATTATTTCATCACCCATGTATTAAACTGAGTACTCAATAGTTATCTTTTCTGCTCCTCTCTTCCTCCCACCCTCTCTGCTCAAGTAAACCTCAGTTTACTTGTCTATTGTTCTATTGTTCCCTTCTTTGTGTTCTATTGTTCCCTTCTTTGTGTTCATAAGTTCAGTGTCTATTTTTCCCTTCTTTGTGTTCATAAGTTCTCATCATTTAGCTGCCACTTATAAGTGAGAACATGTGGTATTTGGTTTTCCGTTCCTGCATTAGTTTGCTAAGGATAATAGCCTTCAGCCCCATTCATGTTTCCACAAAAGACATGATCTCATTCTTTTTTATGGCTACATAATACTCCATGGCACATATGTAACATTTTCATTATCCAGTCCGTCACTGATGGGCATTTAGGTTGATTCCATGTCCTTGCTATTGTGACCAGTGCTGCAAGGAACGTTCACGTGGATGTGTCTTTATGGTAGAATGCTTTATATTTTTCTGGGTATATACCCAGTAATGTGATTGGTGAATCAAATGGTAGTTCTGCTTTGAGCTCATTGAGGAATCGCCATGCTGCTTTACATAATGATTGAACTAAGTTATACTCCCACCAACAGTATATAAGGCTTCCCTTTTCTCTGCAACCTCACCAGCATTGGTTATTTTTTGACTTTTTAATCATAGTCATTCTGACTGGTGTGAGATGGTGCCTTATTGTGGTTTTGACTTGCATTCCTCTAATGATCAGTGATATTGAGCTTTTTCCAAGTGCTTGTTGGCCCCATGTATGTGTTCTTTTGAGAAGTGTCTGCTCATGTCCTTTGCCCACTTTTTAATGGGTGGTTTTTCTCTTGTAAATTTGTTTAAATTCCTTATAAATGCTGGATATTAGACCTTTGTCAGATGCAGAGTTAGCAAATATTTTCTCCTATTCTGTAGGCTGTCTGTGTATTCTGTTGATAGTTTATTTTGCTGCACAGAATCTCTTACATTTAATTAGATCCCATTTGTCAATTTTTGCTTTTGTTGTGATTGCTTTTGGTGTCTTTTTAATGAGATATTTGCCTGTTCCTATGCCCTGGACAGTATTTACTAGGTTGTTTTCCAGGGTTTTTACAGTTTTGGGTGTTACGTGTAACTATTCCGTCTTGAGTTGATTTGTGTATATGCTGTAAAGAAGGGGTCCAGCTTCAATCTTCTGCATATGGCTAGCCAGTTATACCAGTATCATTTACAGACTAGGGAATATTTTCCCCTTTACTTGTTTTTGTCACCTTTGTTGAGGATTGGATGGTCATAGATATGCTGCCTTATTTCTGGGCTCTCTATTCTATTTAACTGGTCCATGCTTCTGTTTTTGTACCAGTGCCATGCTGTTCGGTCACTATAGCCTTGTAGCATAGTTTGAAGTCAGGTAACATGATTCCTTCAGCTTTGCTCTCCTTGCTTAGGACTGCCTTGGCTATTTGGGCTCTTTTGCGGGTTCATATAATTTTTAAAATATTTTTTATAGTTTTGTGAAGAATTTTGTTGGTGGTTTGATAAGAATGGCATTGAATCTGTAAATTGCTTTGAGCAGTATGGCCATTTTAATGATATTGATTCTTCTATCCATGAGCATAGGATGTTTTTCCATTTGTTTGTGTCATCTGTGATTTCGTTGAGCAGTGTTTTGTAATTCCCGTTGTGGAGATCTTCCACCTCCCTGGTTAGCTGTATTCCTGGGTGTGTTGTTGTTCTGTGGCACTTGTGAATGAGATTGCCTTTCTGATTTGGCTCTCAGTTTGATTGTTGGTGGTGCATAGGTGCTAGTGATTTTTGTGCATTGATTTTTTATCCTGCAGCTTTGCTAAAGTTGTTTATTAGCTGAAGGAGCTTTTGGGCCAAGAATATGGGGTTTTCTAGATTTAGAATTACATTGTCTGCAAACAGAGATAGTTTGACTTCCTCTCTTCCTACTTGGATTTATTTATTTCCTTCTCTTGCTTGATTGCTTTGGACATGCCTTCCAATACTATATTGAATAGAAATGGTGAGAGAGGCCATCTTATCGTGTGCTGGTTTTCAAGGGGAATGCTTCTAGCTTTTGCCCATTCAGTATGATATTGACTGTGGGTTTGTCATAGATGGCTCTCATTATTTTTGAAGTATGTTCCTTCAATACTTGCTTTACTGAGTTTTTAACATGAAGGAATGTTGGATTTTATCAAAAGTCTTTTGTGCATCTATTGAGATAATCATGTGGTTTTGTCTTTAGTTCTGTTTATGTGATGAATCATATTTATTGATTTTCGTATGTTGAACTAACCTTGCATCTCAGGAACAAAGCCTACTTGATCATGGTGGATTAGCTTTTTGATGTACTGCTGGATTTGGTTTGCAAATATTTTGTTGAGGATTTTTCATTGATGTTCATCAAGGATGTTAGCCTGAGGTTTTCTTTTTGTTGTTGTTGTACCTCTGTCAGGTTTTGGTATCAAAATGATGCTGGCCTCATAGAATGAGTTTGGGAGAAGTCCCTCTTCCTCAATTTCTTGGAATAGTTTCTGTAGGAATGGTACCAACTCTTCTTTTTACATCTGGTATTTGGCTGTGAATCACTCAGATCCTGGACTTTTTTTGGTCGGTTGGCTATTTATTACTGATACATTTTCAGAGCTTGTTATTGGTCTGTTCAGGGAATTGGTTTCTTCCTAGCTCAGTCTGGGGAGGGTGTATGTGTCCTGGAATTTATCCATGTTTTCTAGGTTTCCTACTTGGTGTGCGTAGAGGTGTTTGTAGTAGTTTCTGATGGTTGTTTTTATTTATGTGGGGTCAGCAGCAGCATTCCCTTCATCATTTCTAATGTGTTTATGGATTTTCTATCTTTTCATCTTAGTCTAGCTAGTGGCTTATATATTTTATTAATTTTGTCAAAAAAACCCAACTCCTGGATTCATTGATCTTTTGAATGTTTTTTGTGTCTCAATTTCCTTCAATTCAGCTCTGATTCTTGTTATTTCTTTCCTTCTGCTAGCTTTGGGGTTGATTTGTTCTTGCTTCTCTAATTCTTTCAGTTGTGAAGTTAGGTTGTTAATTTGAGATCTTTTTAACTTTGATGTAGGATTTAGTTCTATGAATTTTCCTATCCTCACTGACTTAGCTGTATATTATATCTTTGTTCTCATTATTTTCAATGAACTTCTTGATTTCTGCTTTAATTTCAAAGTTACCAAAGTCATTCAGGAACATGTGTAATTTCTATGAAGTTGTATGGTTTTCAGCCATTTTCATTGTATTGACTTCCATTTTTACTGCATTGTGGTCCAAGAGTGTGTTATTATGATTTCAATTTTTTACATTTGTTGAAGATTGTGTTATGCCTAATTATGTGGTCAATTTTAGATTATGTGCCATGTGGCAATGTGAATGTATATTCTGTTGTTTTTGGGTGAAGACTTCTGTAAAAATCTATTGTATCCATTTGGTCCAGTGCTGAATTTAGAACCTGAATATCTTTGTTAATTTTCTGCCTCAGTGATCTGTCTAATACTGTCAGTGGGGTGTTGAAGTCTTCCACTATTATTGTGTGGGAGTCTGAGTCTCTTTGAAGGTCTATAAGAACTTGCTTTATGAATCTTGATACTCCTGTGTTGGGTGCACATAGATTTAGGATAGTTAGGTCTTCTTGTTGAATTGAACCCCTTATCATCATGTAATGCCCTTGTTTTCCACTTGCTTGGTAGATTTTCCTCCATCCCTTTATTTTGAGCTTATGAGTGTCATTATGTGTGAGATGGGTTTCCTGAAGACAGCATACCATTGGGTCTTGCTTTTTTATCCAGCTTGCCCCTCTGTGCCTTTTGAGTAGGGTATTTAGCCTGCTTATGTTCAAGATTAGTATTGATATGTGTGGATTTGATCCTGTCATTGTGCTTTTATCAGGTTATTATGTTGGCTTGTTTGTGTGGTTGCCTTACAGTGACACTGGTGTGTATGTTTAAGTGCATTTTTGTATTAGCTGGTAGCATCCTTTCCTTTCTATATTTAGTGCTCTTTTCAAGATCTCTTTTAGGCAGATCTGATGGTAATGAAGTCTCTCAACATTTGCTTATCTGAAAAGGCTTTTATTTCTCATTCACTTAGAAAGCTGAGTTTGGCTGGATATGAAATTCTTTGTTGAAGATTTTTTTCTTTGATTTTGTTGAATATAGGCCCCCAATCTCCTCTGGCCTGTAGGATTTCAGCTAAGAGGTCTGATGTTAGCCTGATTAGGTTCCCTTTGTAGGTCACCTGCCCTTTCTCTCTAGCTGCCTTTAACATTCTTTCTTTCTTTTCAACCTTGAAAAATCTGAGGATTATGTGTCTCGGAGAAGATCTTCTTGTGTAGAATCTTGCAGGAGTTATCTGTATTTTCTGAATTTGACTGTTAGCCTCTCTAGCAATGTTGGGAAAGTTTTCACAGACAACATCCTGAAATATATTTTCAAAGTTGTTTTCTTCCTCCCCTCCCTTTCAGGGATGCCAGTGATTCATAGATGTGGCCTTTTTACATAATCCTGTATTTCTCAGAGGTTTTGTTCATTCATTTTTATTTTTTTCTTTATTTTTGTCTGACTGTCTTATTTCAGATAACTAGTCTTCAAGTTCTGAGATTCTTTCCTCAGCTCTGTTTATTCTGCTATTAATACTTGTGATTGCATTGTGAAATTCTCGCATTGTGTTATTCACCTCTGTCAGACCTGTTAGCTTCTTTTGTGTACCAGCTACTTCATCCTTCAGCTCCTGTATTATTTTATTGTGATTCTCATTTTCTTTGGATTGGATTTTGCTATCTTCCTGAATCTCAATGATCTTTGTTCCTATCCATATTCTGAATTCTATTTCTGTCATTCCAGCCAGCTCAGACTGGCTAACGAATCTTGTTAGAGAACTACTACAGTTGCTTGGAGGACACATGACACTCTGGAAATCTGAGTTACCAGAGTTCTTGCATTGATTCTTTCTCATCTCTGTGTGTGGGTGTTCCTTTATCTGCAGTGTAGATTGTGTACAGTCAATAGACTTCTTTTCTGGACGTTTTCATCAGGCCATGGCTTTATGTAGGGTCTTTATTTGAAGCTGACTTCTTGTCTCTGGTTTCAGAGGGTGGGGTATGTTAGTAAGATTTTTTTAGTGTTGAAGCTTTGCAGTGTGATCCAGCAGATGACACTAAAGCTTATTGGTCAGTTGATAGATTCTTGCTCAGTTGTGTGACTTCCTTATGTTTCCCCACAGTTGTGTTCCCTCTCAGTGCTCTGAAAGTGTGAGTTCCTCTCCCCCTTAAGTGCTGGCTGTAGTTCATGACTTAGCACTCCTGGGCTTCCCTCTGCAGCTCTGGGGCAATCTCAGTGTTTATGTTTCTTCCCTAGCTTAGAGGCAGCAGTAGTGGTGGTGGCCAAGGGTAGTTTGCCTGACTCCTGGGGGCTCCGCCCAAGAGAAATGCAGGTCAGTCATTGCTCAGTGCAATCAGTCCAAGATGGAGGGTTTGTGCTCTGGGCCCAAGCCAGGGGTTCCTTGTCTACTGATGAGTCAGGTGGTGGGGCCAATAGTATGGGACTCATGGGAGATTAACTGACCTCCTCTCCTTAGGTCAACTGCAACTTGTTGGGGGTATGGATAAAGCACTTAGGGTCTTTATTCCTTCATTAGTCTGAGGGTGGCAAGGGCAGTTCTTCTGCAGAGGCAGTGGCAGAGAGGCTTTCAGTTGCCTCCGGAGGCTCTGTCCAGGGAGTTGCTGGGTTGATACTGGCTTGATAGCTCTGGTAGGCATGGCTGGAGGCCTAGGCCCGAAAGACCTGCCCAGTGAGGAGATATGGGCAGGGGCACCAATGTAACAGTCTGACCACTTTTCTGTAGGGCTGCTGCAGTATGCTTGGGGCCCACTCCAGTCCCCTAGTTATCTTGGATTTTCCAGAACCTAGAGGTGTCACCTGTGAAGGCTGCAAAACAGCAAAGATGGCAGCCTGTTCCTCTCTCTGGGAGCTTTGTCCCAGGGAAGTATGGACCTGTTGCCAACCCAAAGGCACCTGTAGGAAGTGGCTGGAGACCCTGGTTGGGAGGTCCCATCTAGTAAGGAGGAATAAGATCAAGACCCACTTTAAAAAGCAGACTGGCCATGTTTTGGTCCAGTAGCTGTCCTATGCTGGGGATCCGCTTCAGCCACCAGGTGCCTCAGGCACTCCAAAGCCTAAAGGCTGGAATGGCTAAGTCACCCAAACAGCAAAGATAGTGGCCCACCCCTCCCTCTGGGAGCACTGTCTCAGGGGGAATTCATATCTCTGTCAGCTGGAACGCTCAGGCGGGGGTGGCTGGAGGCTCCAGTTGGGAGGTCCTGCCCAATGAGGAGAAAGGGAATCAGGGACCCACTTAAAACAGCAGTCTGGCCACATATTGGTAGAGCAGCTGTGTTGTGCCGAGGGATCTTTTCCACCCTGGGTGGACTCAGACTCTCCAAAGCCTGAAGGCTGGAATGGATAAGATGTCCAAACAGCAAAGATGGTGGCCCACCCCTCTCACCCCTCCAGCCACTACCCCTGAGATGCAATGCCGCTACTGTTTGCTGGCTGGAATTCCAAGCCAATGAGTCTTACCTTATCTCACTGACTTGGAATTCTAGCAAGTAAGGTGCCATGGAAGTAGGGTCTGTGGGTTGTTGCTGCTCAGCCCCCTGTATTCAGCCTCTTTCCTAGGGGTATGTAGAGGAGTCTAACTTCTCCCTGTGCCAGAGCTGCACCTATTCCATGTTTTGACTTTCTTCTTCAGAAATTTCAAATGTGTATATATTAAATATCTGTTGTCTGTCTATCTCCTATGGATAAAATTTATCTCTAATCTCTTGAGATAGTTTTCTTTTTCTTTCCACCTCATTTTATTTTCCTTTTACTATTAACCTACCTGTCTCTTACTATGCTTTCTGTAGTCTATTCACTCTTAGGGTCTTTGTAATTTAGTCTTCACTCCTGAAATGGTTTTCTCATTTTTTGTTTGCTTGTTTGTTTCTGAGATGCAGTTTCACTCTCGTCACCCACGCCTGTAATCCCAGCACTATGGGAGGCTGAGATGGGTGGATCACCTGAGGTCAGGAGTTCAAGACCAGCCTGGCCAACATGGTGAAACCCTGTCCTTACTAAAAATACAAAAATTAGCCAGGCATAGTGGCAGGCGCCTGTAATCCCAGCTACTTGGAAGGCTGAGGCAGGAGAATCACTTGAACCTGGGACATGGAGGTTGCAGTAAACTGAGATGATGCCACTGCACTCCAGCCTGGGTGACAGAGCGAGACCCTGTTGCAAAGAAAAAAAAAAGAATTAGGTTATTATTCTCTTTTGCCTTATGGCAATTCTTTCTAAAACATTTTCTTCAAGTGTAAAGACTTTTTTCTCTTCTTCTACATACTTTGTTTATAGTGCCATCTTACAGAAATTGGTTTTATCCCTTCACATCATTCATCTTTGAACGAGTTGAATTATCTTAAATCAGCTATTAGCAGGAGGTTCCAGAAACATGAGGGACCAGGCTTGTTGCACAGGTTTCTCTGCTTGAAGGATTTCTCTTTAGTTTCTTTAAAATATAGCCCGTCTGGGACTGCAGGAAGTGGGCAATGGAGAGCAGCTGTTTAAGAATGTACAGTTTCAGCCTGGTGCAGTGGCTTACGCTTGTAATCTCAACACTCTGGGAGGCTGAGGCAGGTGCATCACCTGAGGTTAGGAGTTCAAGACCAGCTGGGCCAATGTGGTGAAACCCTGTCTCTACTTAAAAAAAAAAAAAAATTAGCTGGGCATGGTGGTGAGGACCTGTAATCCCAGCGACTTGGGAGGCTGAGGCAGGACAATCGCTTAAACCTGGGAGACAAAGGTTGCCCTGAGCCAACAATGTACCAGTGCACTCTAGCCTGGATGACAAAAGTGAGACTCTGTCAAGAAAAAAAAAAAAGAAGGTATTTATTTAATACTTATACGTATCAGACACTAGGAATATAATATGAAAAAATGTATTTACAGGTAAGCTTAATTGAGAGATTGACCAGGCACAGTGGCTCATGCCTGTAATCCCAGCACTTTGGGAGGCTAAGGCAGATGGATCACAAGGTCAAGAGATGGAGAACATCCTGGCTAACATGATGAAAACCCATCTCTACTAAAAATACAAAAATTTAGCTGGGTGTGGTGGCGGGCACCTGTAGCCCCAGCTACTCAGGAGGCTGAGGCAGGAGAGTGGTGTAAACCAGGGTGGTGGAGCTTGCAGTGAGCTGAGATTGCACCACTGCACTCTAGCCTGGGCAACAGAGTGAGACTCCACCTCAAAAAAAAAAAAAAAAGATTAGAAATACATTTATGAAAATATTAACAATGGTCATACTGTTTACTTTGTTGTACATGTCTATATGTTTTGAACATAAACCCATGACGCCTTTGTAATTAAGAAAAAATTATTAAATTTATATATAAAGAAACCTGACTTCCAAATTCAGTTTCATCTTTCATTTTATACTCCATCCTTTCTATTGCCTTTCCCTCTCAAACACTCCTTTATAGTCTTAAGACTTTATAAATACAATTTTAAGTGAAGGGCTCATTAGAAAAGAGAAGAAGGATAACACATTTATATTATTGCTGCTTGCAATTATTTCTATTAATTTATATTTATGAATTTTCCATAGTATTAAAACTTATGAAACTACAAATTCCTGTTGTTTAAGGCATGATTTTTTAAAGAAAATTAATCTCCTTTATTCTAGAATATGTCAACATTTCTCATGACTAAGGTAGTTTTTCTCTAAATCTGTGTTTGCAAACCTAGCTGCACAATAAAATTACTTGAGGAGCTTTTAAAAATGTCTTGTCCTAGGTATTTTAATCCTTTAAATAATCCTTTAAAGAATCCTTTAGAAGTGATTCACCTTTCACCTATGAATAATATCATCAGTATCTTTAAGCAAATTGTAAGGTGACTGCCTCTAAAAATTGACATAATTGAAGCTAAGTTGGTATTAGGGAAAGTAACAAAGTCATCTTGGTAGGTTCCAAGATGGCCAAATAGGAAGAGCTCCAGTCTACAACTCCCAGCGTGAATGATGCAGAAGATGGGTAATTTCTGCATTTCCAACTGAGGTACCGGGTTATCTCACAGAGACTTGATGGACAGTGGGAGTGGCCCACGGAGTGTGAGCTGAAGCAGGGCAAGGCATCACCTCACCTGGGAAGTGCAAAGGGTCAGGGAACTCTCTTTCCAAGCCAAGAGAAGCTGTGACAGATGGTACCTGGAAAATCAGGACACTCCCACCCTAATACAGCACTTTTCCAATTGTCTTAGCAAAAGGCACACCAGGAGATTACATCCCACACCTGGCTCGGAGGGTCCCACACCCATAGAGCCTTGCTCACTGCTAGCACAGCAGTCTGAGATAGAAATGCAAGACAGCAGCTAGGGTGGGGCAGGGGCATCCACTATTTCAGAGGCTCGACTGGGTAAATAAAGCAACCAGGAAACTTGAACTGGGTGGAGACCACCACAGCTCAAGGAGGCCTGCCTGTCTTTGTAGACTCCACCTCTGGGCACAGGACATAGCTGAACAAAAGGCAGCAGAAACTTCTGCAGACTTAAACGTCCCTATCTGATAGCTTTGAAGAGAGTAGTGGTTCTCCCAGCATGGAGTTTGAGATCTAAGAACAGACAGACTGCCTCCTCAAGTGGGTTCCTGACCTCTGTGTAGACTAACTGGGAGATACCTCCCAGTAGGGGCCGACTGACACTTCATACAGCTGGGTGCCCCTCTGAGACAAAGCTTCCAGAGGAAAGATCAGGCAGCAACATTTGCTGTTCTGCAATATTTGCTGTTCTGCAGGCTCCACTGGTGATACCCAGGCAAATAGGGTCTGCAGTGGACCTCCAGCAAACTCCAACAGACCTGCAGTTGAGGGTCCTGACTGTTAGAAGAAAAACTAACAAACACAAAGAAATAGCATCAACATCAACAAAAAGGACATTCACACCAAAACCCCATCTATAGGTCACCATCATCAAAGACCAAAGGTAGATAAAACTACAAAGATCGGGAGAAACCAGAGCAGAAAAGCTGAAAATCCTGAAGATCAGAGTGCCTTTGCTCCTCCAAAGGATCGCAGCTCCTCAACAGCAATGGAACAAAGCTAGATGGAGAATGACTTTCACAAGTTGACAGAAGTAGGCTTCAGAAGATCAGTAATAACAAACTTCTCGAGCTAAAGAAGGATGTTCAAACCCATTGCAAAGAAGCTAAAAGCCTTGAAAAAAGATTAGACAAATGGCTAACTAGAATAAACAGGATAGAGAAGACGTTAAATTACCTGATAGAGCTGAAAACCATGGCACAAGAACTACCTGATGCATGCACAAACTTCAGTAGCCAATTCGATAAAGTGGAAGAAAGGTTATCAGTGATTGAAGATCAAATGGATGAAATGAAGTGAGAAGAGAAGTTTAGAGAAACGAGAGTAAAAAGAAACGAGCAAAGCCTCCAAGAAATATGGGACTATGTGAAAATACCAAATCTACGTCTGATTGGTGTACCTGAAAGTGACGGGCAGAATGGAACCAAGTTGGAAAACATACTTCAGGGTATTATCCAGGAGAACTTCCCCAACCTAGCAAGACAGGCCAACATTCAAATTCAGGAAATACAGAGAATGCCACAAAGATATTCCTCAAGAAGAGCAACCTCAAGACACATAATTGTAAGATTCACCAAGGTTGAAATGAAGGAAAAAAGGACAGCCAGAGAGAAAGGTCAGGTTACCCACAAAGGGAAGCCCAGCAGACTAACAGTGGATCTCTCAGCAGAAACTCCACAAGCCAGAAGAGAGTGGGGGCCAATATTCAACATTCTTAAAGAAAAGAATTTTAAACCCAGAATTTCATATCCAGCTGAACTAAACTTCATAAGTGAAGGAGAAATAAAGTCCTTTACAGACAAGCAAGGGCTAAGAGATATTGTCACCACAGGCCTGCCTTACGAGAGCTCCTGAAGGAAGCATTAAACATGGAAAGGAATAACCAATACCAGCCACAGCAAAAACATGCCAACTTGTAAAGACTATCGATACTAGGAAGAAACTGCATCAACTAATGAGCAAAATAACCAGCCAACATCATAATGACAGGATCAAATTCACACATAACAATATTAACCTTAAATGTAAAAGGGCTAAATAACCCAATTAAAAGACATGGACTGGCAAATTGGATAAAGAGACAAGACTCATCAGTGTGCTGCATTCAGGAGACCCATCTCACATGCAGAGACACACATAGGCCCAAAATAAAGGGATGGAGGAAGATCTAGCATGCAAATGGAAAACAAACAAAAAAATAAAATTAAAGGAGAGGTTGCAATCCTGGTCTCTGATAAAACAGACTTTAAACCAACAAATATCAAAAGAGACAAGGCCATTACATAATGGTAAAGAGATCCATTCAACAAGAAGAGCTAACTATCCTAAATATATATGCACCCAACACAGAAGCACCCAGATTCATAAAGCAAGTCCTTAGAGACTTACAAAGAGACTTAGACTCCCACACAATAATAATGGGAGACTTTAATATCCCACTGTCAACATTAGATCAACGAGACAGAAAGTTAACAAAGATATCCAGGAATTGAACTCAGCTCTGCACCAAGCAGACCTAATAGACACCTATGGAACTCTCCACCCCAAATCAACAGAATATACATTCTTCTCAGCACCACATAACACTTGTTCCAAAATTGGCCACATAGTTGGAAGTAAAGCACTCCTCAGCAAATGTAAAAGAATAGAAATTATAACAAACTGTCTCTCAGTCCACAATGCAATCAAATTAGAATTCAGGTTTAAGAAACTCACTCAAAACCATACAACTACATGGAAACTAAACAACCTGCTCCTGAATGACTACTGCGTAAATAATGAAATTAAGGCAGAAATAAAGATGTTCTTTGAAACCAATGAGAGCAAAGACACAACATACTAGAATCTCTGGAACACATTTAAAGCAGTGTGTAGAGGGAAATTTATAGCACTAAATGCTCACAAGAGAAAGCAGGAAAGATCAGAAATCGACACGCTAACATCACAGTGAAAGGAACTAGAGAAGCAAGAGCAAACACATTCAAAAGCTAGCAGAAGGCAAGAAATAACTAAGATCAGAGCAGAACTGAAGGAGATCAAGACACAAAAAAATCCATTAAAAAAATGAATCCAGGAGCTGGTTTTTTGAAAAGATCAACAAAATTGATAGACTGCTAGCAAGACTAATAAAGAAGAAAAGAGAGAAGAATCAAATAGATGCAATAAAAAATGATAAAGGAGATATCACCACCGATCCCACAGAAATACAAACTACCATCAGAAAATACTATAAACACCTATATGCAAATAAACTATAAAATCTAGAAGAAATGGATACATTCCTGGACATACACACTCTCCCAAGACTCAACCAGGAAGAAGTTGAATCCCTGAATAGACCAATAACGGACTCTGAAATTGAGGCAATAATTAACACCCTACCAACCAAAAAAGTCCAGGACCAGATGGATTCACAATCAAATTCTACCAGAGGTACAAAGAGGAGCTGGTACCAATCCTTCTGAAACTATTCCAATCAATAGAAAAGGAGAATCTTCCCTAACTCATTTTATGAGGCCAGCATCATCCTGATACCAAAGCCTGGCAGAGACACAATAAAAAAGAGAATTTTAGACCAAGATCCCTGATAAACATTGATGCAAAAATCCTCAATAAAATACTGGCAAACTGAATCCAGTAGCATATCAAAAAGCTTATCCACCACGATCAAGTTGGCTTCACCCCTGGGATGCAAGGCTGGTTCCACATACCAAACCAATAAATGTAATCCATCATATAAACAGAACCAAATACACAAACTACATAATTATCTCAATAGATGCAGCAAAGTCCTTTGACAAAATTCAACAGCCCTTCATGCTAAAAACTCTCAATAAATTTGATGTTGATGGGACATATGTCAATATAATAAGAGCTATTTATACAAACCCACAGCCAATATCGTACTGAATGCACAAAAACTGGAAGTATTTCCTTTGAAAACTGTCACAAGACAGGGATGCCCTCTCTCACCACTCCTATTCAGCATAGTGTTGGAAGTTTTGGCCAGGGCAATCAGGCAGGAGAAAGAAATAAAGGGTATTCAATGAGGAAAAGAGGAAGTCAAATTGTCCCTGTTTGCAGATGACATGATTGTATATTTAGAAAACCCCA
>NW_012108608.1:679203-680709 GCF_000951045.1 Mandrillus leucophaeus
CCCCATCAAAAAGTGGGCAAAGGATATGAACAGACACTTCTCAAAAGAAGACATTTATGCAGCCAACAGACACATGAAAAAATGCTCATCACCACAGGCTATCAGAGAAATACAAATCAAAACCACAACGAGATACCATCTAACACCGGTAGAATGGCAGTCATTAAGAAGTCAGGAAACAACAGGTGCTGGAGAGGATGTGGAGAAATAGGAAAACTTTTATACTGTTGGTGGGACTGTAAACTAGTTCAACCATTGTGGAAGACAGTGCGGCGATTCCTCAAGGATGTAGAACTAGACATACCATTTGACCCAGTGATCCCATTACTGGATATATACCCAAAGGATTATAAATTATGTTGCTATAAAGACACATGCACACATATGTTCATTGTGGCAATATTCACAATAGGAAAGACTTGGAACCAACCCAAATGTCCATCAATGACAGACTGGATTAAGAAAATGTGCTACATATACACCATGGAATAATATGCAGCCATAAAAAAGGATGAGTTCATGTCCTTTGGAGGGACATGGATGAAGCTGAAAACCACCATTCTGAGTAAACTATCGCAAGGACAGAAAACCAAACACTGCTTTCTCACTCATAGGTAGGAACTGAACAATGAGATCACTTGGGCACAGGAAGGGGAAAATCACACACTGGGGCCTGTCGTGGGGTGGGGGGAGTGGGGAGCGATAGGATTAGGAGAAATACCTAATGTAAATGACCAGTTAATGGGTACAGCACACCAACGTGGCACATGTATACATGTGTAACAAACCTGCACTCTGTGCACATGTACCCTTGAACTTAAAGTATAATTTTAAAAAAAAGAAAAAGAGAAAAAAACAAACAAAACAGTCATCTCTACCACTCTTTCTATATAGCATGCATTGTTCTAAAAAGTACTCAGCAAAACTATGACGATATTCTAGCTCTACATTTATGGAAGTCTTGTAGAGAAAAATCCTTCTTTCGGCCGGGCACAGTAGCTCATGCCTGTAATCCCAGCACCTTGGGAGGCCGAGGCGGGCAGATCACCTGAGGTCAGGAATTCAAGACCAGCCTGGCCAAAATGGTGAAACCCTATCTCTACTAAGAATACAAAAAGTAGGCAGGCGTGGTGGCTCTTGACTGTAATCCCAGCTACTTGGGAGGCAGAGGCAGGAGAATTGCTTGAACCTGGGAGGCGGAAGTTGCAGTGAGTGAGTTCGGGCCACAGCACTCCAGCCTGGTGACAGAGCGAGACTCTGCCAAAAACAAAACAAAACAAAACAAAACAAAGAAAGAAAGAAAAGAAAAGAAAAAGAGAAATCTTTCTTTCACATTCTTAGAACAGAACTAATAAGTAGAAACAAAAGTCTGTCTCTGACCGTTAGCAGAGAAAATAGCCAAGAGTTAAAATCTGTACTACTCTAAAAGAAAATTGTTTCCCTTTCAGAATTTTTTTCTTGTCTTTCTTTCTTTTTCTTTTCTTTTTTTTTTTTTTTTTTTTTTTT
>NW_012108608.1:680759-687930 GCF_000951045.1 Mandrillus leucophaeus
CTAGATGGAGTCTTGCTCCGTCGCCCAGGCTGGAGTGCAGTGGATAGATATCGGCTCCCTGCAACCTCCTCCTCCAGGGTTCAAGCAATTCTCCTGTCTCAGCCTCCCAAGTAGCTGGGATTACAGGCACACACCACCACTCCCAGCTAATTTATTTTGTATTATTTTGTATGATGTATTTTGTATAATGTATTTTGTATTTGTATAATGTATTTTGTATAGTGTATTTTGTATTATTTAGTAGAGACGGGGTTTCACCATATTGGCCAGACTGGTCTCGAACTCCTGACCTTGTGACCTGCCCGCCTCGGCCTCTCAAAGTGCTGGGATTACAGACATGAGCCACCGCACCCAGGCCTGGAATTTCTTATATTGTAAGAAAACTGTATTCAACAATTTAGTATCAATCAAAGGCCTAAGAGAAATCTTAATTTCTGAATTTTTTAAAAATGATCAACTGATTACTTTGGTTGACTGCATAAAATTCTGTGGGTTAAAATTTTAAAAAGCATATGTGTATCTAGGAGAAATATTTACATACAGAAATTTTCCCCAGAAAAACAAAATTTCTTTCCTTGTATGCAACCATAATTTGTAATGGAATTAAAACTCTAAATTCTAATAGAAAATATACTGTGTAAAGTTGTGCATTGTTGGTTTTATAAGGAAACAGTCAACAGGCTAGAATTTTTAATGGATTAGTAAAATAAACGATAACATTGAAGCCGTATTTATTTAATACTGAGTTGATTTTAAAAGGACTAGTGCAGCAGGGTCTGGAGACAGACTTTATCAGCTGTCTGATACTAGACTGCTTGTGTTCTAGAATCCTGAAAGCTTTGCAAAGTCTGGGATTAATAAAAGGTTTGAAGTAGATGGAGAGAGATGAGAGTAATGTTTAAAAGAAAGCTGATGAGGGTTGATTTCAGCCAAACATGGTGTCACTGTTAACAGTTTAAGAGACCTATTTTTTAAAAAGATGCAAGGATCTGAAAGTTGAACTTATTGGTGCTGGGTATCACTCATTTGCAACTACAGCAGCTAAGAAAGTGACTTTTCTTTGCTTATCTTTATTCTTTTTCTTTATTTGTCAATTGACTTATTGTGCCATATAGAAACAAACAAAACAAAAAGTATTAAACCAGAAGTAGGATTTTGCTTGGTGCTCTGCGAAAAATTTTAGGTTAGAGTTAAGTGCCCTGAGAGCTTGGATCAGATCTCCTATAAACATTCTATTTGAACTTAAGAAAATAACTTATATTCCATGGCATTAATTTAGCAATCAAGTGTAGAAGCAGTGTAGGATTTCAAAGCCAAATTTTGGAGCAAGCTGTCAGGACTGAATGTCAGCTATGCCACTTACTAGATGTATACTTTGCGAAAGTTACTTAACGTTTCTGTGCCTTCGTTTTCTCTTATGCAGGATAGGAATAGTAATAACACTTAGCTCATAGGGTTATTGAGGGAGTTACATGATTTATTATCTGGCAAGCACTTAGAAGAGTGCATGAGACAGTCATTGTTTTAGCAATATGATGGGAACTTTGGTCTAGAACTCAGTGTTTTTCAGATTACTTTAAGCTATGGGAACTTGGTTCAAATTAAATACCACACAGATGTCTAAATAATCAAACAGATGAAATTAGAGATGTTTTCATTGGGCAGGCAACAATGGATTTGAGAATCATGCCTTCCATCTTTCCAAACCTTCCCAGGTGACCCCTTAGACAACATTAAGAAACCACAAAATGATGGAACACAGTTTAAAACACTAATGAGCCCTTCCAAATCTGCCATAGCTCATTTATCGGTGGGGAATCGTGGCTGGTAATAGAAATCTGACAACAGTAGTTTAAACATAAAGATCTATCCTTTCATCTAGAAGTTGAGCAGTGGGCAGTTAAGGCCTGTATAATACTCTCCAAGGTCATCAGGAAACCATGCTCTGTCCTTCTGGAGCTCCAGTCAACATAGTCATGATCCAGACAGAAAAATATAGGAAGGAGAAAAGGACAAAAGCAGCTTTTTTACAAGCTTCACTCAACATCTTTTGTTAACATCTCTGTTTATCCCTAGATACAGGGGAGACTAGGAAATGTAATCTTTTATTTGGTTGCATTTCTACCTGGAATTAAGTAAGAATTCTGTTACTAATGAAAGAGATAATTAATTATGCTAAGGCTTCACCTTTTACATATTAATTTTAAAATGCCATTGTGTTTTATGAGTAGAAGAGGTGTTAAGGCTGCCTCTTAGATCAAAGAAACCGGGGAAAGAATAGTACATCAATCAACATCTGACTCTTTTAATTGGCTTTTAATCACCCTTAATTCTTACATGGTTTCTGAAAAAGTATATTAACTCCTCTAGTAATTAAAATAATTTTCAATGAAAGTCTGCCAAATTAGTTTGAAAGTATGTTCTTCTTAGACAGGGAAGTCAAAAAAAATGTTAAAGAGATGTCTACCTATAAAGTGAGGCTAATTTGAAGTTCTAAAATAGATAATGCGTGACAGCGGTATAGTATGATGTCCAGCACATGTTAGGTTTATAATAGATAATAATTCTCTATATTCTCTTTTGTTAATCTGAACCCCAATTTCTTCATCTACATTATGAAGAATTTAAGTCAAATAATACCTAAGGTTTCATGAAACTCAAACATCCTGTGAGGCAATAAGAAAATTCTAGAAATTCAAAACATTTTAGGGGAAAAGGGCTTCAGATGCCCTCAGAATTGGGTATTCGATAGGTAACTTCAGGAATCTAGACTCTATATAAAAAGACGACTAGTAGTACTACCCGGGCATGGCAAAAGCTAATTAGTTTCCCAAGGTTAAACTTTTCGGGGAGTATATTTTAACCTATTGCCAAGATAAACTTATAGAACTGGAAAGGAGAGGAAAATACTTTTTACCCTCACACCCTTCATTTCACCTAGCTCAGCTAATTGTAAATTATTAGTTCTCTCATTCGTCGTATTCTTTGAGCCCCTACTATTTCCAGGGCCACTACCATTTGTAGTACTTTATGAGAAATACAAATGAAATAGAAGTTGAAGGGTCTGCCCTAGATAGTCTTGAAGCATGGCAAACAAGAAAGCATTACATCAACAAATATTCACTTAGCTTCTCGTGTTTGTCAAATCCCAAACAAGAAATTGGGCATTAAATGTCAAATAAGACCCAAAGCTTGATATCACAAGCTTTGGGTCTAGTCACCAAATGTTATGCTCAGGACCACTGTACCCCTTGCACAAATCACATTACTTTATTACTCAAAACACACCTTAAAACATTGTCTAGTAAATAGTTCTTCCTGTTTCATAGGTCTTCTATTCTTATCTATACTTAAAGCTGACTCAATTTCTTTAGACTGAAGAAACCTCTACTCCTCTGCAGAAGAGATCCTCAGAGAGTTTTCATGAGATAATTATTATGAGTGCCTGGAAGCAAAGGATTTGGCTGAATAAGGACACTTCTAGAGCACATAAGAAAATCAAACTCTGGAATTTGTAGCAGTGTCAAACTGGTGGGAAAAACAGTGTGCCTAAACCTTGAAGAAAACCCACTATCAAAGTGAAATTCCAGTTTCAAAATCAAAATGAGATTTATTTATTTATTTTTTATTTATTTTTGAGGGAGAGTCTCTCTCTGTCACCCAGGATAGAGTGCAGTGGTGCAATCTCAGCTCACTGCAACCTCTGCCTCCCAGGTTCAAGCCATTCTCCTACCTCATCCTCCTGAGTAGCTGGGACTACAGGCATGCACCACCACACACAGCTAACTTTTCTATCTTAGTAGAGACAGAGTTTCACCTGTTGGCCAGGCTGGTCTCGAACTCCTGACCTCAGGTGATCTGCCTGTCTGGGCCTCCCAAAGTGCTGGGATTACAGGCATGAGCCACCACACCCAGCCAAAATGAGATTTCAGATGTTTGCCAAGCTCAGTTCTCCAAGATATGACATGGGAAACTTGTATATGTGTTAGGCTGAATTTAGCTTTTATTATTATCTACTTTCTACAGCATCTTCTCTCTTTTTCCTTTTCTCTATTTTGAATGTCCAGTTTTCAGTGTTTGTAATGAAAAACAGCTGGAGGTGCTAGACTGAGTATGATCTCTATCTCAAGTTCCATACCGAATTTCAAAGTCTTCTCCTTACCCACATACAGTACCTTTAGGAGGCCTGGGAAATGTCTTTATGTTTCTTCTTTGACTTTTTTCTTGTATTTTATGCTATAAAATCAATTATTAAACCTCTGATTCTAAAATCAATTATTGAATTTCTGGTGATTTTTGTTGATTTTTTTGTTTTCTGTTAGAGGTACTATGAGTAAGGATAGGATTTATGGCTGGGTAATAGGGAATCAACCTAGAAGAAAGGAGAGATGGCCCCTATCCCACAATAAATAGATCATCCCCAATAAAATTTCTTGCTATTGCCTGCTGTCATACACTGGACAAATCTAAAGCCCTTCTGAGAGCTGCTTAACTACCAACACTCATGGACCAAGATGTTAAGCATTGCAGTTTCAAAACAGAATATTTAGAAAACTGAGGTTATGTCAGAAATATTAATTTGTGTTTCTATCCAGAAACAGTGTCTAAGAGCCCAGAACTAGTTTTTATCAAAATTCTATTTTGAACTTCTATTCTCCTTTAGAGTTAGAAGAAAAAATGTAAATTCTAGGAATATTTATGTAAATTTTAGGAGTATAAGAGGTGCCAAAGAAATGAAAGGAAGTCATTATTAATTCAACAATGAGCTGGAATTAAAACTCTCCATGTAATATACAAGTTAAAGACACGATATTGTTAAATGAAAGTTGCAATACCATTACATAGGATTGAAATCAATTTTAAAAGGTAGATGATAAGGTGACTGAGAAAAGGAATATGAAGGCTTTAGTGGTCAATTGAATATCATGTTTCAAAGAATAAAATTCATGTGTTTTATGAAATCAGGAATGTAGGGTGACTAATAGTATATGGATGCATGACAAAAGATAGTGTAAATAAATATATGAATAAGTATAAACATTAGAATTTGCTTCATAAAAGGTCTGGATTATGCCCCCCTTGAGTTAGTATCATATGTGGGCTTTTACTCTTTTTCCTCAGACTAAGATTAAATATGAGACTATTCAGAATGAATAAAGTAGGAACCAACAGAAAAGGCTAGATTCAGTAAACAAAAGGAAAACTGCTATAAAGGAGTAACAGAAAAATGATTCAGATATTCTTTAGATTGAAGATCATACTCCAACATCTTTCTGATTCTATTATATAGGCCCATGTAAATAACGAAGAACAGAATAACCTAGAAACAGAAGGAAATAAAAGGGCTATGACAATATCATAAAGCTCCAATGTTATCAACAAGGTCAATCAAGTATTTCAGGAGTATCGCTGTGTCCCAAAACCATGACTTGGCAATAAAGCACAGGAAGATCCTACTGCATCCTGCTTCTCTAGAAGTGTGCCAAAATAAAGTACTTGGATAGGAGGGCATGACTCCCTACCTCTAAGTTAAAGCCCAGTGCAATTGTCCAGCACCTGTTATTTCCAATATGATAAGTCATGCTTAATTACTAAGGTTTTTCTCTTTAGAATCCCTTGTGAAGATGAAAAATTTTAATCAAAAAGATCAGTCTTTCTTATACATCCACCAGGGTGACCTGGAAATAGCACTGATCTTCATATCAGTCAACTGGGTTTGGGATTCAGCTGGACCTCTACTTACTGTGTGAGCTCAGGGAAGGTAGTTACACAGTCTGTTCACTGCTGAACTAAAGATTGCAGTAATAACAACTATTGTCCAGAGTCATTGTTCCTATGAGCTCAGAAGTGCTTTGTAAAATTGCCCATGAGCATCCTTTTCATATTCTCAATTAAAATCCACACATTTCATTTGGTGAAGGAGGAGGAGGAGGAGAAGGAAAAGAAGGCAATTCTTATTGATATAAGTATGCTAATTCACTTGTTAGTCTTCTAAAATAGGAAATCAGTGGACATTTTTATGTTCTTGGAATAGAAGAATAGATTTCTTCCACGTGCAACATAGAATCACTTTTCTTTTGGGATGGTATCTAGTATTAAGCCTACTGTGCTAATCAGCAAAGATTGGGAAAGTGCAGTTTTAAATGGATCTAAAGCGCTTAAATATATGTCCAGCATTTTGCTACTGTTTCTAATGGGGAGAGTAGCTGTGAAATGGTTAATTGTGGCATAAATTATTTCTATAATTCAGGTAGAATAATAATATAATTTTTATATTTAGGTGTGATTGCCACACAAAGACTTTAGAATGCTTTACAGATAACATGTCATCAAGTATGTACTCACCGTTTCCCTGGGGCATCCAAAATACCTCTTTTCTCCTAATGAAGGCAAAGAATATAAGTCTTATAAATTACTGAAATCAAGTAGGATGACAGTGTTAAAGATGATAATAGAAACCATAATGTTCATTTTTCTTTATATATCTAAGTAAAAGACATATATTTTTCTAATGTAATACATGTGAACTAGAGAAATTCATCAAAGAGCTAGCAAATTATTAGAAGAGCATCAAAAAAGGAACCTATAATTAATACCTAGGGAGAATTAGATTTTAATCAAAATTTAACTGTATTCTCTGGGTATTCTGTGAATTTTTAAATTTAGATCCAGAACAGGAAAACTGGCTTTTCAGTAAGTGAGATGCCCCACATGTTGAGAGATAGGTAGACAGAGACAGAATTTATTATTGTTTTATAAGTAGATAAACTGAACTTAAAAATTTTTCTTTTATCAGTTTTACTGGCTATGATAAGGGTTTAATAAAATTGCATAGCTTCTGCCAAAAATGATGAAAGTCATTTTGTAACTTACGTAACATATGTTGTAGTATGTATAAGTTGTTACCAGGTCATATACACTGAACGGTAAACATGAATAGGAAAAGGATAGAAATACTCTTCTTTGATAAAGGCAATGGTAACAAGACCCTTAACAGCTAGGAGATAAATCAAGAGTAAGAGAAGTTCTTCAAAAGAACAAAACAAAGAAAAGTGCAACCTGATCATAAAAGCATGTTGAAGCTTTGAGAAAGAAGAAAAGCTTTGGCCTCAAATGAAAAGAAAGAAGAATTCCTCAAGCACGGATCATAACTACTGAAGTTCAGCAGCCC
>NW_012108608.1:689210-693611 GCF_000951045.1 Mandrillus leucophaeus
TGTTGTTCAAGGCCTTGCATGAATTCACATTGTATGGCTCTGACTTTTATCAAATATACAATTCAAAGTTCTCTGTCATCTAAAAATTGAAGATAACAAGTATTTGAAGTTTTAACCCTCAAGGTTCCTGGCAACAAAGCACAACAGGGGTGACAACAGACAAATTTAATGAACAAACAGTTTACAAGTCATAGGCAAGTTTTAAAAATAAAAGAAGATATGGTGAATAATCTCAGGGCTAGAGACCATAAAGAGCCAATGCTTAGAGAGAGAAAGGCAAGATTAATTATCAAGATACATACTTGTCAGGGAGAATCACATTTTAGCAGCTATGGCCTTTGGTATAGGAACAAAGTCATAGGCAGAACCACACTGAAGCAAAGATGGATGGAAGTAGAAAGGGGGATATACACCAGGACCTCTTCATTTTCCCGTTCTCTTGTTTCCTGCTAATGCCTCCTATAGACGGAACCCAGTGGAAACCAGAGGGAAATGAGGCCCATTGCTTCATTCCTTAGAAGGCAGGCTCCCAGTGCACAGAACAGGGTGAGAACAAAAGTATAAAGTGGAAGAGTCAAATAGAGAGTACCTAGTACAACCTCTGCCCATTTGAAACATTCTCAGAGTTGCTTCAGTAGTTTTCTGAAAGTCAAGAGAACGTTTGGGCAAAAACAAGGTCCATTTATTCTATAATTTATTTTGTGCCTTGTTCATAATTAACCAACATAAGAGTTTAACTGGCAGTCTACAACTATCGGATGGTAAGTACATTAAAATATGGGGTATTGAATATTCCAAGGATAAAAAAGATGATTAAAAACAATGAGGAGTTTACACTATGGATTGACACCTTTGTTTCTGTACTAAAACCAAAACAATGACATAAAATGAAATTCCAGATGTGAGAATGAATTACGCTAGTATAGAATGGGCAAGAGAGAACATTAAAAAGTGACACCTTTAAATCTGAGTTAATAGAGAACACTGCAGTGATCCCATTGTTGATTAGAAACGAAGAGTAACAAAAACTGTGGGACTATTTTACATTCAGTTTAGCAAGATTTGGTATTTGCAAAGTGACAAAGTATTGAAATCAGTCTTCATGAAAGAAATATCTAAACACTGAGCAGCACAGAACGGTCAAGAAACTATTAAAGGTGAAGTCAGGACATTAAAACAATCAGGACAGTTAAGGCCAGGTGTGGTGGTTCACGCCTGTAATCCCAGCACTTTGGGAGGCTGAGGCGGACAGATCACGAGGTCAGGAGATCAAGACCATCCTGGCTAACATGGTGAAACCCCATCTCTACCAAAAATACAAAAAATTAGCCGGGCGTGGTGGCGGGCGCCTGTAGTCCCAGCTACTCAGGAGGCTGAGGCAGGAGAATGGCGTGAACCCAGGAGGTGGAGCTTGCAGTGAGCCGAGATTGTGCCACTGCACTCCAGTCTGGAAGACAGAACAAGACTCTGTCTCAAAACAACAACAACAACAACAATCAGGGCAGTTAACACAAGAACATTTGTAAATATGTAGTTCTTAGGTTGCAAGTAAATGTTCTTATATCCAAAATGCACCTGGAAATAAGCACTAGACGATGGAAGACATGCAAAGGAAGACATGGTTATAAAGATCAGTTTGGGTTAACAGATTAAGTTTTAGTCATAAGTCAGAGGACAATACATAGCCAGGATCCTAGGTAATTTAAGCTAGAATACAGATAAATTGAGTATATTCTTCAATGTTCTGGCCTGAAGCTTAGTTCTCTAAATTTCTGCTGAGGGCTATGTGACAGACTCTTTTCCAGAAGCTAGAGGCAGAGATGAATAAACCATGATTACTGCCCTCAAGGAGACTGTAGGGCTAGTGGGGGAAAGGGATGCCTTAATCCTTTTCTCTAAAATGTTCCACTGAAAGAGGCTCTGATGAGATGGGAAAAGCATGAAAAATGGCCAGGGCTGAGAATCATGGATGCCCAAATCACACTCTGCCACCACAGTTCCTTCCTCAAGTTCCCTGAAGGAGACGTATATTCAAGGAAAAACATCTGAAAAGAAAAAATCTTGAAAGCTTTGGCAAATAAACTCCAGTAGAGTCTACACACTAAACACACTCTCCCATCATTCCCATAGGAGAGAACTACACTGATGGTCTCATGAATAAACTCTCTTTCTGCTCATCTTGACATTACTAGTTTGTACCATAACTGAAAAAATATTCCTATTTCTGTTATCTATTACCGTGTAACCAACCACTCTAAAACCTAATGGCTTAAAACACTCCTGTTTATTTCATTTTCTCTTGTAATTCTGCAGGATGATGAGGCTCTATTCTTCTCCTCCACTTGATGTTGGCTGGGGCTGCAGCCATCCAAAAGCTCAATTAGGCTGAAACATCCAAAATGGCTCGCTCACATGTCTGGCAGTCCATGCTAGCTACTGGCTGGAAGCTCAGATGTGGCGGTTGTCAAGAACACCTGCATGTGTCCTGTGCTTTCTCCACGTGACTGGGGCATTGCACAGGCTGTCAGCTGTTGTCTGAGAAAGCATCCCAACAACAAACGTTTGAAGGGAAAGATGCAGAAGCTGCCAGTGATCTTAACATCTCAGCCTAGAACAGGCACAGTGTCACTTTCACCTCATTCTGTTGGTTAAGAAGTTATGGGGTTGACCCAAAATCAACAGAAAGGAAACTAACCTGAAATAGAATTACCAGCCATCTTTCATTCGCTCCAATCCTTGAACATAAAACATTCACACCAGCAGTCCTAAGAATGAAGTGAGGGTATGATGATGATGGGGTGCTGCAGAGAGTAGCCCCAAGTTCTCTCTAGAGGCCAGGATCTTTTATATAGGGAATTTGAGTAGCAAGTTGTCAGTGTTATTATAATTGGCCAATAATGTCAGCCAGTCAGAGGCCGGGGGAGAGTTGCTTAGTTACTGACTGACTAAACTATAAATCAGAATTTGCAAGTGGAAGAATACAGGCAAATTAAAAAAAAAAAAAAAAAAGTCAAGGGAAATAAATGCTCAAAATGAGATGACTTTGGGGAAATAAGTCGGGTCGGAAAGTTGGTGCTAGGTCTGACCTCCCTGACTCTGGGAAGGTCCGACTTTTCCCATAAAGTGAGTTTCAGTTAAGAGTAAATTAAAATGCTGTGGAATTAATACAGCATTTAGCAAAAAATGGCTTTTTGGAGAATCTGAAACTCAAATATGCAATATGAATAAGGTTAATTCAGTGTCATGTCATTTGAACTGTTGTTCCTGTGTGCTTCAATGTTCTCTCTTTCCCTGCAACCACTTAAAGATGTTTTTCATTTTAAAAACGACAATGATACACTACAGCATTTCTTTAACTGGAAGTACAGTCTGTCCAATCAAGAGGAACTCTAGCCAACAATCTCTTATAGACTGTGAAGGAATAGAGACTAAAAGAAGTTGAGGTGACTTCAAGTCAAATGTGGTTTTTTTTCTGTTTGAACTCACTTAACTTTTCAAAATTAAGCCAAGTTAAAACACAACAATAAACCTTACTATTTCAAACTCATTTAAGTGTTTGTATATATTACATCAATCAGTTTTAAATAAGTTTTTTAAATTTGCTGCCTTTAAATGTATTGTTATTTTATTTGTCAGAGATTTTCTTGGGGAGCAAGCTTCCAAGTTTATAATGGAAGTAACAAGAAGATCAGCTTTCATCAGCAGAGAATTGCTTTTATAGGCAATATTCATTTCACAAAGAGAGGTTCATCTGTATTCTCTAGCTGACAGCTCATAACTAGTAGCTGTTCTTTGGGACTACTTTTCTGCTATTACCTTAATATCAAAATATTTGAGATTAGTTTATTTAGTAGGGAGGAAAAGAGAGATTGTGAAACAAATAATTTCCAATGGCTGAAACAGGAGTAGTTAGGCAAAGTTCCAGAGAGCAGTCAAGGCTATAACTACCCAGCTCCTACTGACATCAATGTGAGTAATAAAACTAAATCCTCTGGAGATACTTTGAAATTTTAGCCTGCAGTATCTTTGGAAATGTTTCACAGTGAAATTATATTTCCAATTCCACAGCCAATACTCATTCTAACCATCTCTGTCCCATCCTCCCAAACATATGATAGCATCTAACTCTGGTCATTTGCAGTGATGACTTCAATTTATATAAACTGAGCATAGAGAAGGGGAAGGCAAGCAGCTATTTCTGATTTGCCCATTTAAAACAGTGCTGCGACAGTGTTTTTTTCCCTTTGACCAATTGACAAAGGAACTGTGCACAGTCTTGATCAAGTGTTCTAAGCCCCACCCAAAGAATCTTCAAAAAGGATGATTGGTAAACACTATAGGAATGGGTCAATCCTTCAGACGGAACATGTGAACATGGACAGGAGAGAGAAATAAGAGAGA
>NW_012108608.1:693661-697091 GCF_000951045.1 Mandrillus leucophaeus
GCCACTGCACTCCAGTCTGGAAGACAGAACAAGACTCTGTCTCAAAACAACAAAAACAACAACAATCAGGGCAGTTAACACAAGAACATTTGTAAATATGTAGTTCTTAGGTTGCAAGTAAATGTTCTTATATCCAAAATGCACCTGGAAATAAGCACTAGACGATGGAAGACATGCAAAGGAAGACATGGTTATAAAGATCAGTTTGGGTTAACAGATTAAGTTTTAGTCATAAGTCAGAGGACAATACATAGCCAGGATCCTAGGTAATTTAAGCTAGAATACAGATAAATTGAGTATATTCTTCAATGTTCTGGCCTGAAGCTTAGTTCTCTAAATTTCTGCTGAGGGCTATGTGACAGACTCTTTTCCAGAAGCTAGAGGCAGAGATGAATAAACCATGATTACTGCCCTCAAGGAGACTGTAGGGCTAGTGGGGGAAAGGGATGCCTTAATCCTTTTCTCTAAAATGTTCCACTGAAAGAGGCTCTGATGAGATGGGAAAAGCATGAAAAATGGCCAGGGCTGAGAATCATGGATGCCCAAATCACACTCTGCCACCACAGTTCCTTCCTCAAGTTCCCTGAAGGAGACATATATTCAAGGAAAAACATCTGAAAAGAAAAAATCTTGAAAGCTTTGGCAAATAAACTCCAGTAGAGTCTACACACTAAACACACTCTCCCATCATTCCCATAGGAGAGAACTACACTGATGGTCTCATGAATAAACTCTCTTTCTGCTCATCTTGACATTACTAGTTTGTACCATAACTGAAAAAATATTCCTATTTCTGTTATCTATTACCGTGTAACCAATCACTCTAAAACCTAATGGCTTAAAACACTCCTGTTTATTTCATTTTCTCTTGTAATTCTGCAGGATGATGAGGCTCTATTCTTCTCCTCCACTTGATGTTGGCTGGGGCTGCAGCCATCCAAAAGCTCAATTAGGCTGAAACATCCAAAATGGCTCGCTCACATGTCTGGCAGTCCATGCTAGCTACTGGCTGGAAGCTCAGATGTGGCGGTTGTCAAGAACACCTGCATGTGTCCTGTGCTTTCTCCACGTGACTGGGGCATTGCACAGGCTGTCAGCTGTTGTCTGAGAAAGCATCCCAACAACAAACGTTTGAAGGGAAAGATGCAGAAGCTGCCAGTGATCTTAACATCTCAGCCTAGAACAGGCACAGTGTCACTTTCACCTCATTCTGTTGGTTAAGAAGTTATGGGGTTGACCCAAAATCAACAGAAAGGAAACTAACCTGAAATAGAATTACCAGCCATCTTTCATTCGCTCCAATCCTTGAACATAAAACATTCACACCAGCAGTCCTAAGAATGAAGTGAGGGTATGATGATGATGGGGTGCTGCAGAGAGTAGCCCCAAGTTCTCTCTAGAGGCCAGGATCTTTTATATAGGGAATTTGAGTAGCAAGTTGTCAGTGTTATTATAATTGGCCAATAATGTCAGCCAGTCAGAGGCCGGGGGAGAGTTGCTTAGTTACTGACTGACTAAACTATAAATCAGAATTTGCAAGTGGAAGAATACAGGCAAATTAAAAAAAAAAAAAAAAAAGTCAAGGGAAATAAATGCTCAAAATGAGATGACTTTGGGGAAATAAGTCGGGTCGGAAAGTTGGTGCTAGGTCTGACCTCCCTGACTCTGGGAAGGTCCGACTTTTCCCATAAAGTGAGTTTCAGTTAAGAGTAAATTAAAATGCTGTGGAATTAATACAGCATTTAGCAAAAAATGGCTTTTTGGAGAATCTGAAACTCAAATATGCAATATGAATAAGGTTAATTCAGTGTCATGTCATTTGAACTGTTATTCCTGTGTGCTTCAATGTTCTCTCTTTCCCTGCAACCACTTAAAGATGTTTTTCATTTTAAAAACGACAATGATACACTACAGCATTTCTTTAACTGGAAGCACAGTCTGTCCAATCAAGAGGAACTCTAGCCAACAATCTCTTATAGACTGTGAAGGAATAGAGACTAAAAGAAGTTGAGGTGACTTCAAGTCAAATGTGGTTTTTTTTCTGTTTGAACTCACTTAACTTTTCAAAATTAAGCCAAGTTAAAACATAACAATAAACCTTACTATTTCAAACTCATTTAAGTGTTTGTATATATTACATCAATCAGTTTTAAATAAGTTTTTTAAATTTGCTGCCTTTAAATGTATTGTTATTTTATTTGTCAGAGATTTTCTTGGGGAGCAAGCTTCCAAGTTTATAATGGAAGTAACAAGAAGATCAGCTTTCATCAGCAGAGAATTGCTTTTATAGGCAATATTCATTTCACAAAGAGAGGTTCATCTGTATTCTCTAGCTGACAGTTCATAACTAGTAGCTGTTCTTTGGGACTACTTTTCTGCTATTACCTTAATATCAAAATATTTGAGATTAGTTTATTTGGTAGGGAGGAAAAGAGAGATTGTGAAACAAATAATTTCCAATGGCTGAAACAGGAGTAGTTAGGCAAAGTTCCAGAGAGCAGTCAAGGCTATAACTACCCGGCTCCTACTGACATCAATGTGAGTAATAAAACTAAATCCTCTGGAGATACTTTGAAATTTTAGCCTGCAGTATCTTTGGAAATGTTTCACAGTGAAATTATATTTCCAATTCCACAGCCAATACTCATTCTAACCATCTCTGTCCCATCCTCCCAAACATATGATAGCATCTAACTCTGGTCATTTGCAGTGATGACTTCAATTTATATAAACTGAGCATAGAGAAGGGGAAGGCAAGCAGCTATTTCTGATTTGCCCATTTAAAACAGTGCTGCGACAGTGTTTTTTTCCCTTTGACCAATTGACAAAGGAACTGTGCGTAGTCTTGATCAAGTGTTCTAAGCCCCACCCAAAGAATCTTCAAAAAGGATGATTGGTAAACACTATAGGAATGGGTCAATCCTTCAGACGGAACATGTGAACATGGACAGGAGAGAGAAATAAGAGAGATAGGAGTGAGAACACATGAATGAGGTCCCTCTCTCTCTCTCTATCTCTATCTCTCTCTCTCTTCTATCCCTCTTTTTATTGCTTTTTGTTTGTTTGTTTGTTTTAGACGCAGTCTCTCTCTGTTGCCCAGATTGGAGTGTAGTGGCACGATTTTGACTCACTGCAAGCTCCGCCTCCCGGGTTCACACCATTCTCCTGCCTCAGCCTCCTGAGTAGCTGGTTCTACAGGCACCCACCACCACTCCTGGCTAATTTTTTGTATTTTTAGTAGAGACGGGGTTTCACCGTGTTAGCCAGGATGGTCTCGATTTCCTGACCTCGTGATCTGCCCGCCTCAGCCTCCCAAAGTGCTGGCATTACAGGCGTGAGCCACCCCACTCGGCGTCTTTATTGCTTTTAACCTTTCCCAAAAGAGCCTAAACCACATCTATCATAAAAGAATATGTGCTGTCTGTTTATT
>NW_012108608.1:698271-700109 GCF_000951045.1 Mandrillus leucophaeus
TTAGGCAAGAGTCTTGCTCTTTTGCCCAGGCTGGAGTGCAGTGGCACAATCTTGGCTCACTGCAAGTTCCACCTCACAGGTTCACACCATTCTCCTGCCTCAGCTTCCTGAGTAGCTGGGACTACAGGCATCTGCCACCACACCAGGCTAATTTTTTGTGTGTGCTCTTTGTTTGGTTTTGTTTTGTTTTAGTAGAGACAGGGTTTCGCCATGTTAGCTAGGATGGTCTCAATCTCCTGACCTTGTGATCTGCCTGCCTCAGCCTCCCAAAGTGCTGGGATTATAGGCGTGAGCCACCGTGCCCAGCCTGTCATCACTTTTAAGTAGGTTCCTATTCCTCTTTGTCCCTTAAGGGAGTAGCTTTCAAATATTTTTATTGCAACCATGGGAGGAAATATATTTTAGATAACAATTCTTATTCAAATACATATTAATGCACTTCATGAAACAATGCTTCCTTACTATATTCAATGTATTCTGATACATTTACTTTATCTCATTAAAAAGAATACTGTTGGTCATAACTTATCAAATTAAGTTTATTGTTTACACATTTTACAGCTTTCTGTCTCAACATTATGTTTTCTCTTGCATATGGCTCAAATTTTGAAGTGACCACTCTGCCTGGTCACAACTATCTAAACATCTGTCACATACTAGCACATGGTGGTAGCAAAACCCAAGAGAATAGGTAATAGTCTTAGCTAAGCTTCAAAAGCTTTGAGAAGAATTATAATTAAGTCCCCAGAACATTTTTTAAATGATCCCATAGATGTCGAAGAGGCATTTTGCTAAATGTTTTCAATTGAATGAGCAAATGCCATGTTAGGGAATGGATATTAAGTGTTAGAGAATAGATATATTTTCTAATTTCAAATCAACAAAAACATCTAATCTGAAAAAAAGCTTTAAAATTAGAGTAAAATATAATATCAGAATTATTTTCTTATTTTACTATTCCATTGCATTATTTTACTCCTAAAAAGAAAGCAGACAAGCCTGTGTATCTCTTGTCATCATTTCAAACTTCACTTATTCATTCATGCATACATTTGATCAGCAACAGCTATTTAAGCATTTTCTATGTACCAGTAATGTGCTTGAGGCCACATATCAAGTGTTCTTTTTATTCTGAAAAGGTCCTGTGGTTTGACAATTAACATTTAGATCCAAATAGGTGACTTATTAGCTATGATCCAGTTGTATTATATGCAGTAAATATTAATCACCAACTAGATTTTAAGTCAGAAAACAAAATCCCAATAAGTGGATTTCTGTCTACTTTTAAGATGTGTTTTCATGGCTTTAGCAAAATTTATTTAGATAACAACCTCCTATTTACTGTTTTCTAATCTCAAAGAAAATGAAAGATTGTGTTTTATCTTCCCAGATCCTAGAGAGTAACAGTATTTTTAATCTAGTAGAATTCTTTTCCAGGCAGGATATACAAACTCTTGTAAAGTAAACTAATCATGCAGAATGTTACTAATGAGTAATTCTATAGACACTTTAGGAATGACTGTGCCCTGACAATGGTGACTAACGACAGGGTTCATGCTACACTCTTGGCCCAGTATGATACGCCAGGTACAGCTTATCTGAGATGATTTCTCTGTTTGGAATGGCAGCTAACCATGGCAGTCCAGATAGTAGACACAAACATTAGCTTAACACCACACTAAGAAGAGTTTAAAGATATACGTGCCCTACAACACAGCAAATCCACTTTGAAATATACGTTCTTGTATATATGCCAAGAAAACCTGCATGTGTGAGGATGTTACTCTAAGTGTTGTTTGCAACAGTGAAAATCTGTGCTTATTTGCAGCATTATTCAC
>NW_012108608.1:705009-705902 GCF_000951045.1 Mandrillus leucophaeus
ACACTATATTTCAGTAAAAGGAACGTTTAAAATATTCAGAGGAAAAACAAAACACCTCATGTAGTATAAGGCCAATAAAATTTCTTATTTCTTCCATATCCAAATCCATTTTTGCTGTTAATACAAGTGGAAACATTGACCAACAGTGTCTCTCCCTAAAGAACTGGTAGAAACTATCCTTATGCAAACAACACTCTTGACTCTGTTTCAAAGATTTATGTAGCCTTTTTTACATCTTTAAACTGAAAATAACAGATGAACAAATGTAAAATGACCATGAACCAAAATGAAGTATATGAATGATTTACCATAAATTTAAATGAACATTCAGTTGAGGAAGTAGGAAGAAAACTGAACATATACCAGTCCAGTGAGAATTTTATTTTTACATTTTATGTTTGACATTCTCATCTTATGAGAAAAACTCATTTTGACATTTTTTTAAAACAAAAGGAAGTTTTAAAAGCTATAGTTGGCTTGCATTTTCGTGAGTGTCTGTTGTTCTCATGAGGAAAAATGCAGTGTAGACCAAAAGTCTGAAAGACTGAATATCCTTTGGGAATACAATAACTTGGGCAACTTGAGAAAAATGAGAGAAAAAAATTATCTAGAGAATAAGTTCCAAGTAATATAGCAAAATTATAAATGAATTATGGCTAACTATATAGGAGAGAAAACTTTTTAATTGGAGATATTTTTAATATGGAGAACCTTTAATATTATCATAGGGAATATTTTTGTTTTTGACAGTTGAAAATAAAATGCATTTGTGTGATAAGAATGAATGGCAACTCCTGGACTCCCTCTTGCTGCACACCCTTCACCACTACCCCCAATCAAAAGGAAGAGCCAATGAATTGGATAAATGTAATTGAGACTGTAATCACTCTTTA
>NW_012108608.1:705952-706860 GCF_000951045.1 Mandrillus leucophaeus
AACTTCATAGGTCTCTTTGCCACTCACCTAATGAAGATGTATTTGGAGTACTAACCCTATAGGGGGATTGTGAGGATTAATGAATGTGAAGTGCTGAGAAGAGGGCCTGGCAGATAGCAAACGTTCAATCCATGCTATCTGTGCTTATAAATCCTTACACAGGATTTGGATTAATATGCCACACAGTCTATGCCTGGGCCTCTTCTAAACTGATCATTTAAACCACACACACACACACACACACACACAGACAATTTTGCCTACAGACTTTTGTCCATCCTATTTCCATGCATATAAAATCATTCAATTTTATATCCAGAATTTTTAAAAGTAGGTAAAAATAATGGAATTAGTGCAGCCAATGCCTGGCAGTTTTGTAATATATAAAAAACCCTTGGAAAATTCACTGCCTCATGATGATAGTGGTTGTGATGGTGGTAGTGGTGGTGGCGGTTCACATTTACTGAGCATCACATGTCGCCCAGGAATTGTGCTTTGCTTATTTTATGGTTATGTCAGAACTACACATCAGCATTTTGATATATTTCTGTATCTGTTTTTATAGATTAAAAAAACCATGATTTAGAAGGATATTATAAATTGCCTGTACCTTCCTGTTTCTCCTGCAGTCAAATTCAAGTTTTTAAAATGTTATCCAATTACTCGACTCTACTTCCTTAATAGCATTGTCCCACCCCATCACTGAAATGAAACAAAAACACCTATGGTCTCATTATTGCTAACTCAAGTTAGCCCCTTCTCACCTTATCCTGCTTTACGATCTCACTGTCTAGCAAGTGATACTACTTTGATCATTTCCTCTCCCTTAAAAATGCTCACTATCCTTGGTTTTCATGATTCTTCCTTCTCCTGGTTTTTGCCTTTGTCTACCTATTGTCATCACTTTT
>NW_012108608.1:708290-710474 GCF_000951045.1 Mandrillus leucophaeus
TTCTATAGACACTTTAGGAATGACTGTGCCCTGACAATGGTGACTAACGACAGGGTTCATGCTACACTCTTGGCCCAGTATGATACGCCAGGTACAGCTTATCTGAGATGATTTCTCTGTTTGGAATGGCAGCTAACCATGGCAGTCCAGATAGTAGACACAAACATTAGCTTAACACCACACTAAGAAGAGTCTAAAGATATACGTGCCCTACAACACAGCAAATCCACTTTGAAATATACGTTCTTGTATATATGCCAAGAAAACCTGCATGTGTGAGGATGTTACTCTAAGTGTTGTTTGCAACAGTGAAAACCTGTGCTTATTTGCAGCATTATTCACAATAGCCAAGAGACTGAATCATCCTAAGTGTCCACTAATGGACAAATAGATAAAGAAAATCTATTATATATACTTAACGGAACCCTATTCATCTATTAAAAAAAAAAAAACTATGAAATTCTCTCATTTGCAGCAACATGGCTGAAACTGGAGGTCATTATGTTAAGTAAAATAAACCAGGCACATAAAGACAAATATTGCATATTATCACTCATATGTAGGAACTAAAAAATTTGGTCTCATGGAGGTAGAAAGTTGAATAAATACCAGAGGCTGGGAAAGGTATGTGTGTGGGAGGAAGGGATGAATAGAGGTTGGCTAATAGGTACAAACTTATAGTTAGTTAGAAGAAATAAGTTCTAATGTTCTATAGTAAAGTAAAGGGACTACAGTTGGCAAGAACATACTGTATATTTCAAACCACCTGGAAGAGAAGACTTAAAATGTTCTCAACACATAGAAATGATAAACACTCAAGGTGATGGACACCATAAACACCTTGATTTGATCATTACTCATTCTATGCATGTAATAAAAAATTATAGGTACCCCAAAAATATGTGAAATAGTATATATGAATTGTTTTAAAAACTTAGAGGAACTAAGTTGGACATGGAACTCAAATGTCCAACACACAAACACACAATATAAAATTCTATTGTGTGAATACTGTAAAATAAATAACCTACTTATAAATGTATCATTGAACATAAATATGACTACTGAATGACAAAAATACAATTTAGAGAAATCAGATAATATGCTATATCACACGTGTAACTTTTAAAAGCACACTGTGAGAATATGATAAATTATAAAACATAGATAGAAAAAATACACATCAACTTTAGAAGAGAAGTATCTTCTAGAGAAGGAAAGAGAGTATAAGAAGGGAGGGAAAGAATTGCATTGGCACCCTTGATAGTCTTTTTAAGGATTTGAAATACATGTGGCCAAATGCTCACAATTGTTAAATCTGGGTGGTAAGTAATTTGTGTATTTTAATTTATTCTCTTTGATCTTTCTTATAATTCAAATATTAGTGACTTTTAAACTATATTTTGAAATAACACAAGTGGCATGGAAACTTGGATCAGATCTAAACCAGAGTTAATATCCAGTGTAAGAAAATTGAAGCTAGAGTAATCAAAAAGTCTTCATTCATCTCATCCAGCTGATAGCACAATTATGATTTCAGGAGGTTTGTCCAATTTGAAGTAGGCTCTAGATGAGGTTATTTATTAACCAGCTGGTGGGTTGGTCTGGGTTGTAGTCAGGAATTATAGATCTCACCCAGGATGGAAAATAGCAGTATCAAGAAGAAACCAATCACAAGTACCAGGTAATAGCTATAACACTAGCAAGATCACAAAACCAATGTAGAATATGAACCCATCATTGAAAAATAATCAGGATGAAGTCTTGATCCTGTGTTAGTGTTATTTAATATAAAAAATAAAGCAGAATTATTTAATATGGAAGAAAGTTAGTATACCGCCTGGGCTCCCCTTATAAGCAGGGAACACCAATAACTGTGTTACAAAAATAAAACTAAGTTGAGATCATACCCAATGTTTTTTATGGCCTTTCTTGTTTCCTCTATGCCTTTGTCAAACTCTACAAAATGAGGTACTGTGCCATGTAGGCTCTTCATATGCATTGCTTCATTTTATCTTTATGTTCAGGTTTGATATTATCATCAAATTTTATAGATTGGGGAAATGAGGCATTGTTTCCAAGTGTTGGAACTGGACTTTACACCCAAATAGAAAAGGAAGGGAAGGAAAGGGAAGTGAAAAGAAGGGAGAAAGAAAGAAAAAAAGGGAAGGAAGGAAGGAAGGA
>NW_012108608.1:715164-724100 GCF_000951045.1 Mandrillus leucophaeus
CACACCCAACTAATTTTTGTATTTTTAGTAGAGATAGGGTTTCACCTTGTTGGTCAGGCTGGTCTTGAACTCCTGACCTCGTGATCCACCCACCTCAGCCTTCCAAAGTGCTGGAATTACAGGCGTGAGCCACTGCACCCGGTCGATTTCCAGTGAAATTCTAAGGCCCTATGAATTCAAAGTTTACTAATTGCAAAAAGTTCCTCAATATAGGTTTCCAATATGGTTTCGTGATGGGGAGCGTATGATTAAGCTGAAGTACCAAAGTGAAATAAATGTTACATTCCAAAAGAGACATTAGATAAAATGCCAAAGTAATAAAGGAATTTAACCTGGGGGAACAAAAACAGTTACATGCTTCTTGGGCATGTTAATCACACAGAGATTAAAAGAGCCAGGTTAGGTGAGGGATTAGTGAGGAAGAGGGGTTTTTGGAGAAAAGTCTTTGGAGCTAAACATAAAATAAAATAGTAAAGTTTGAGGGGATTGTCAGGAAGAGATATCCATACATGGAGGCAGACTTCCGCATAACCCATAAAAATTCTCCACAAAAGAAAGAACCAGCTTCAGACATTCACTTGGATTGGAAAATGTAGAGCCATCATTTGGCATCAAAATAAGAACTTTTCTGCTCTCCACGATCTATCTATTTTCCTTCCTTTATGTCCACCCACCCTAAACCCAGCTGAGACAGAAAGAGTAGGCAGCAATTGAGGACGGAAATAATTCAGAAGAAAAGAAGTGACTGAACAATCTCCCTTCCCAACAGGCTTAGAATAAGAATAATGATGGGTCATGAAGTCACTAAAAGCAAGCAAAACCAAATACCTTGTGCTTTTTCCTAAATGATAAAAATTAAAATAGGCTTCTTTACAGAACTCTAAATAAGTAACTCAATTTTAACTTTCTTTATACATTTATATAGGTAATTTTTCAAATTATCATTTACAAATCTATTTCATTTATCTTTATTGAATCCCTACATATCAGTCATCAGCTCTATTAGGAAAACAATTTTTGTCTTATTCTCTGTGCGTCAATGGTAACATGCATGCAATAGACATCCAATAGTGTTTTTTGTTTTTATTTTTTGCCTCTGCACTAGAGCTAAAGAGGTAAGAGTAGAAATTTGAAGAACCAAAATATTACCACATTCGTTTACATAAGTCCATCTTTTCATGCAAAATGACCCCATCTTGGAGAATGTAAATGTAAGCCAAAAAATTAAATTTCATCAATATTCATTGCAGTCAACCTTCAGTATTCACAAGTTGTGCATCTATGAATCCAACCAACCACAAATCGAAACTGTGGGATGGTTGTATCTGTACTGAACATGTATGAACATTTTTCTTCTTGTCATTATTCCCTAAACCAGGGGTTCCCAAACCCCAGGCTGCAGACTGGTACTGGTCCATGGTCTGTTAGGAACTGGGTTGCATAAAAAGAGGTGAGTGGCAGGAGACAAATATTACCGCCTGGGCTCTGCCAGTGCAATATTAGATTCTCATAGGAGTGTGAAACCTATTGTGAACTGCACAGCGAGGGATCTAGCTTGCACACTCCTTATGAGAATATAACTAATGCCTGATATGAAGGTGGAACAGTTTCATTCCAGACCCACCATGCCACCCCGTCCATGGAAAAATTCTCTTCCACGAAACCATCCCTGGTGCCAAAAAGGTTGGGGACCACTGCCCTAAACAACACAGTATAACAACTATTTACATAGTATTTACATTATATTTACATAGTATTACAAGTAATATGAGATTTTACATATATGGGAGGACCTGCATAGATTACATGAAAATACTACACTATTTTCTATGAGGGACTTGAGCATCTGCAAACTTGGGTATTTACCAGGGTCTTGGAACCAGTTTCCAGGAATACTGAGGGACGACATCATACGGAATAAGTAAAGGAGTAAAAAACCTTACTGTATATAACACTGACAACTCAAATGAGGAATCTGTGCAAAAGAACAGTCTGGGAAGTAAAATTTGTGACCTGTCACTATTAATTACCTAATAATATAGCAATGTTGGCAATGTTCTTTTTGTGGTGATCTTTATTATAATAAGTTGTCATTTAACCTTTAGGATGCTAATTTCAGAAGAAATGTATTTATCGAATCCATTTTATTTTGATCTGGTTCAATTTACTTTCCATGTCAAGTTATTATTACTTCTAAACACAATATGCGGTACTTACAAAATCATTCCACTTTTATTAGAAAATATTAGTGTCTTACAAATGCTACTAAATTCAATTACCAAAATCTAAGCAGTCTCTTTAAAAACATTCTGTATTTAGGCCGGGCGTGGTGGCTCATGCTTGTAATCCCAGCACTTTGGGAGGCCAAGGGGGATGGATCATGAGGTCAGGAGATCGAGACCATCCTGGCCAACATGGTGAAATCTCATCTCTACCAAAATACAAAAAATTATCTGGGCGTGGTCGTGCATGCTTGTAGTCCCAGCTACTCGGGAGGCTGAGGCAGGATAATTGCTTGAAGCAGAGGGGCAGAGGTTGCCCTTGAGCCAAGGTCGCGCCACTGTACTCCAGCCTGGCGGCAGAGCAAAACTGCATCACACACACACACAAAAAGACTCTGTTTTTATAATGGTGGTATAATGATGCACATCTACTTTCCACTAAACAAACTGTAAACATGCTAGCTCAGTCAAAATTCATGGAGAATTTATCCACACTGGCATTCTCACTTCCTATACTTTGTGTTAAGTGAAAACTTTACACAAAAATTAATCATTCCCTATGGGCAGGACTTTTGTCAAACAGTAGTGTAGCGACACTAACATTGTCTTGACTTTATAAACTAAAAATAAAATCCTAAGTCCTCTACCCACTGAAGGGACACCCTCTTGACCAAAGGAACCCCAGGAAACCTTAAAAATTTAGTTCCCAGTCATGATGGAATAGAGAGTTGGACACATTACACACTGATTACATGTCCAACTCATTACACTCTTTTCTTTTTGTGGTTTACACACAACTGACACAACTGACCAGAACTAATGTTAAAATAGAGATCATAAGATGGACAGAACAGACTCTTGTAGCAATAAGATATCAAACTATAAGACCTAAGGCCATGCCAGGCAAGGGTTAAGTCATGCACCCCTACACTTACAGAACAGACTATGTTCTAACTGCCATGAGGTTTTTGTTGTTGTTTTTCTCTAGTAGCTAAACAAGCACTGGCCTTAAGATAAGCAATATTAAAGCAATTTGCAGCTACATCAGATGCTAACTGACCCTTTGTTCCACCAGCCATAATTACAGCTTTGATTGAACAAGAGACTGATTTCAGTAACTTTCTCCTGATAGTACACCACCAAAGATGAACTGGCTCTGGCTGGTTTACAGAGACTCTGCACTTGTATGCCTTTGTGTCTTGAAAAGAACTTCTGACATATAGGTCTAATTGTAATACATTTAAATGCTATGTCTCCACCCCGAAGTGAACACAGGTCATATGTTACATGCATGTTTTTTAACACTTATGTGTCAGGACCACCTTCATGAATATTCATAGCTCCTTTTATAACCTGTCGAATAGGTATGTTTAGCCAACCTGTTCAGCATAAAACTCCTAACCTAGCCTCTCCTCCTTCAAAGTGCCTGTCTCTGGTCTTTGCTGGAGGCTGTGCTTCCCAGCCTGCAGGATGGCCACCTTGTAGGCTGCAATCCTTTCCCAGAAATAAGGTCTCCTCCCCTTTCTAAATGTATGAATTATGGGATTTTTTTTCATTTAACACATTCATCTAACAAACCCTAAAGAGAAGCTGATAATTCTGCAGAGGACTTGGATTCGGTCTTTGTGAAAAAGCTTTCTCTAGTTCGTAAGACTTATGGAAGTTAAACATTTCCTACAGCAAGGCAAAAGAAAGTTGTCCTAGTCCTTTCATGCTACTATAACAAAACACCTGAGACTGGGTAATTACAAATAATAAAAATTTACTCTCTTACAGTTTTATAGGCTGAGAAATTCAAGATTACGGTACCAGCAGGTTTGATGTCTGGAGAGGGCCAGGTCTCTCTCTCCTTTCATGATAGCACTTTGAACGTTGTGTCCTTACATGGCAGAATGGATGGAAGTATAAAAATGGCCTTATTCTATGAGAGGCCACTTTCATAAGGGCCCTAATCTCCATTCACAGGGGCTCTGCCCACATGACTTAATTACCTCCTAAAGGCCCCATATTTTAATACTATCACATTGGTGACTAAGTTTCAATACATAAATTTGGGGGGATATTCAAACCATAAAAATATTTTTTTCAAGTAAAGAATAACATGCACTGTCAGGCTGGGAGATATTGAGTGAACGTGCTTGGGTTATAGGTCTGCCAATTAGTTCCGAGAGAGGCCCTGTCAGGCTGCAGAAAGCCCAGAGAGGGAATTATCAGGACTTCTTATATCTCTAAATACATCAACCTAAATCTTCAGCATAATTCTCTAAGATAGTTGCGAAAATTGCCTTCATCAAGGCATGATATCAAGCTTTATAATCTAAGTTTCAAGTAAATATATCTAATCATTATATAGATAGCAGGAATCACATATGTACAATCATATGGCAGTCATTTACAAATAGCATAGCTGAAAATATGTCTTGTCATTGTAAGACTTATTAGAGCCTACAAGGGGCCCACAAAAAGATGTTACATTAGGAAATAAATAACATTATTAATAAAATGGCTTCTCATATAACATTATTAAAATTAATATAAATAATAAATGAGGAGTACAGGACCTCTTTTTTTTCCATTCTGCAAGACAAGGAGATCATTTTTTAAAGCATTTAACATTTACTGAACAAATATCTGCTATTGAAGAGCAGCCTCCATCAGCTTAGAACGTACAGACAATCTTCTCTCTAGTGAATTGAGTACAGAATGGTCCCTTAAAGTCACAGAAAACCAGAGCACTACATTATTCAGTGACTGAGAGGCCCTAGGTCAGTAGTTCCCAGCAGCAAGTCTATGTAACAGAGCTGAAAAACTAAAGAAATAAAGAAATCACAAGTAGAAAATGGAACAAATGCAGTGGAAGTAATTTTGTTATCAAAAGCTTATATCATTTAATGCAGGAATTCCACTTTTAGGCATTTGTCCAGCATAAATACTAGGTTACGTGTGAAATGATATATAATAATTATTCGCTACAGTATTGTTTGCCATAGCAAAATTTTTGAAAAAAAAATTCCATCAATAGGGACTGATATTGAAATGTACAGAACATTTATATATTGTCATACTAAGCAGGTATAAAATGGAACTATGAACTCATATGGGACCTTAAAGATATTTAAAGTGGAAAGGAGTACAGAACATTATATATATATAGCTTTTTAAACTTTGACTTAAATGGAGAAAATAAGAATATATATTCCCATTTGTTTGAGTTATGTTTGAAGAAATTCCAGACATATATCCAAGAAACTGTAACACAAAAGTAATTTTTTTTTTTTTTTTTTTTTTTTTTTTGAGACAGAGTCTCACTCTGTCACCCAGACTGGAGTGTAGTGGCACGATCTCAGCTCACTGCAACCTCTGCCTCCCGGGTTCAAGTGATTCTCCTGCCTCAGTCTCCCGAGTAGCTGGGATTACAGGCACCTGCCACCAGGCCCGGCTAATTTTTTGTATTTTTAGTAGAGACAGGGTTTCACCGTGTTGGTCAGGCTGGTCTCAAACTCCTGACTTCAGGTGATCCACCCACCTCGGCCTCCCAAAGTGCTGGGATTACTGGCGTGAGCCACCACACCCGCCACAAAAGTAATTTCAATAGTTACAATAGAGTAGGTATAAGAATCGGGTGAATGAGGCTGGGTGCGGTGGCTCACACCTGTAATCCCAGCACTTTGGGAGCCAAGGCGGGTGGATCACGAGGTCAGGAGATCGAGACCATCCTGGCTAATATGGTGAAACCCCATCTCTACTAAAAATACAAAAAAAAAAAAAAAAAAATTAGCCGAGTGTGGTGGTGGGCGCCTGTAGTCCCAGCTACTTGGGAGGCTGAGGCAGGAAAATGGTGTGAGCTCGGGAGGTGGAACTTGCAGTGAGCTGAGATCACGCCACTGCACTCCAGCCTGGGCAATAGAGCTAGACCCCGTTTCAAAAAAAAAAAAAAAAAATTGGGTGAATGAGAGACAATGAAGTGAATACTTTTCACTGTATGTATCAGTCAGAATCCCAGAAGAAAACAAATGACAAACTCAAATAAAGCTAAATTCAGAAATGTTTAACAAAAAAATACTTAAAATGGTGTGGAGAGGGTGTAGAGAAACCAAAAGAAATAATTCAGTACCAAGCCTAGTAGTGATGTGGCTGTGACTCCCCCTATATCTACAGATTTGAGAGATGGAGCAGTCAGCCCAACCTGGAAGAGAGCACCGTGTAAGAAAGCACTGGTAAAGGAGAAGTGCCTTTCTGTGAAGGGACACAGGTGGCCTACGATGACCTCATAGAAAGGCATCCAAATAAATAAGTACCCTACCTCTTATTCCTCCTCCTTCAGACCTCCTTCCAAAGTTAACTGGAATCCAGAGGGCAAGGAACCCTGCTTATGTAACTCACAGATCTCAGACTACATGGGCATAAAAAAAAGGGGTATAGTGCAGAGAGGATATGGGCAAAAGGAAGAACATCCACTAGTGTCCTTCATCCATGTATAAAGATGACATCAGCAATTCTAGGGACATATAAAATCCCATCTGCTATCATACTATCATTGAGTAATGCCAATTTTGTCATACGCCCACCTAAACTTAAAATTTTAACCAGTGTTCTTGATATATGATAGAAAACAGAAGGGAATAAAAAAGAATTATGTAACATAAATATAACTGCTACCATTTCCATAAGACATAAATGGTTATTGAAAGCAGTGTACTTGTATTATTCTTCCCATTACCAAGTATGATGTCAAGAAACTTGACTGGACACACTTTTGTGCTGAGTGAGGTGGCTCAAATTTCCATTATTGTAGAATCTAGTCCTTGGTTGTCTTGACCTTATTGGAATGATGCAGTGTTTTCTTGACCAGGACTATTTTGTTTTTGTTTTTGTTTTTTGAGAGAAAACCTCACTCGGTCACCCAGGCTGGAGTGCAATGGCACAATCTCAGCTCACCGCAACCTCTGCCTCTGTGTTCAAGCGATTCTCCTGCCTCAGCCTCCTGAGAAGCTGGGACTATAGGCGTGCACCACCACGCCTGGCTAATTTTTGTATTTTTAGTAGAGGCGGGGTTTCACCATGTTGGTCAGGCTGGTCTCGAAATCCTGACCTCGTGATCCACCCGCCTCAGCCTCCCAAAGTGCTGGAATTACAGACATGAGCCACCGCGCCTGGCCCTGACCCAGACTATTAAGCAAGGGAGTAAAATGAGGTACCCTAGTGAAACTCCAAGGTTCCAGACATAGTCCTTCTTCTTCCAGTGTATGTTAACAACCTAATTTCTCCCAGTACTTGGTACCAAATTACTGTATGGCCATACCTTGGATGACCATTAATGCAATGGAATAAAAGTCTAAAAATGGCCAGAAGCTTCCAATACTTCAAAATCATTACTTCCTTAAGTACTAGTTACTCCATATCCACCGTGCTTAAGGGCATGATGACAGTAGTAAAATTTCTTAAAACTCATTGTTAGATTTCATCACAGGAGTGGCTACTTTAATGTCAAACCCTTGTTTCCGGCAATAGGAAACAGTCATGATACATGGCCTGCTGGGTTAAGACATGCGCCATAAATTGCAAGGTTTTATCAGTAGTAAAAACTGTAAATAAGCTTAGCTAAATATTTTATTTGTAGAGACAGAGTCTTGCTATGTTTCCCAGGCTGGTCTCAAACTCTCAGTCTTAAGCAATCCTCTTGCTTCAGCCTCCCGAAGTGCTGGGATTACAGGCATGAATCACCATGCCTAGCCAGAAATACTTTTGAGCTGCAAAGTACATGTTGCTCTAAAAAAGTTAAGATAAAGAATTTTGGACCTGCATTTACATTTTTTTGTTAGGGTTTTGACTTGCTAAGCAGAAAGAAGAAAATATACATTCATCTCAAGTATACATGAAATAGTTTCCAAGATACATTACATGTTAACCCACAAAACAAGTCTTAACAAATTTAAGGGGATTGAAATTAGAAATTAATAAGAGTGAGAAAATAGGAAAATTCACAAAACATGTAGAAACTAAATAGCACACTCTTGAACAACTCCCAAGTCAAAGAGGAAATCAAAAAGAAATTTTTAAAATTTTTTGAGATAAATTAAAATAAAAACACTACTTCCCAAAACGTATGGGATGCAGCAAAAGCAGTATTAAGAATAAATTTTATAGCAACAAATGCTTACACCAAAAAGAAGAAAATCCAGACACAGTGGCTCATGCCTGCAATCGCAGCTACTCAAGAGATTAAGGCAGGAGAATAGTTTGAGCCCAGGAGTTCGAGGCTACAATGAGCTATGATTGTGTACACTTCGGCCTGGGTGACGGAGTGAGACCCCATCTAAAAAACTGAAGAAGTAGGAAAAGAAGAAGGAGAAGGAAGAGAGAAGGAGGAAGAGGAGGAGGAGGAGGAAGAAGAGGAGGAGGAGGAGAAGAAGAAGAATTTGAAATAACCTAAATTTACACCTCAGGGAACCAACAACAACAAACTAAACCCAAATCTATCAAAAGAAAGAAAATAATGAAGATTCTAGATAAATAAGTCAAATAAAGAATTTTAACACTATAGAAAAGATTTTTTTAAACTGAGTTGGTTTTTTGCCAAAGGAAACAAAATCAACAAACCCTTAATTAGACTAAGAACAAAAGAGAGAAGACCTAAATAAACAAAATCAGAAAGTAAAGTAAATACATTACAATAGATGCCTCAGAAATGAAATAGTTCAGAAGGGACTATTA
>NW_012108608.1:729242-729995 GCF_000951045.1 Mandrillus leucophaeus
CTAAAAAAAAATACAAAAAGCTAGCCGGGCGAGGTGGCGGCGCCTGTAGTCCCAGCTACTTGGGAGGCTGAGGTAGGAGAATGACGTAAACCCGGGAGGCGGAGCTTGCAGTGAGCTGAGATCCCGCCACTGCACTCCAGCCTGGGGGACAGAGCGAGACTCTGTCTCAAAAAAAAAAAAATTCTACACAAAATATTATCAAATAGAATCCAGAAATATAGAAAAGGATACTATTAAATATATTGTGACTAACTTGTATGCATGGAGTACAGGTTAATATTTGAAAATCAATTAATGAAATGTACTGTATCCACAAGGAAGCAGAGGAAAATCCAAGTCTTATCATTACATGACAGAAAAGATAAAATTTAACTTTGTTTCAAGATGTAAATTCTCAACACACTAAGAACATGGAGAGACTTTCCTTAATTTCACAAAATGTTTATAAAAACTTACAGCAATTATTATAGTTAACAGTGAAACTCAGAAGTTTTTCCTTCCCAGCACTTTGGGAGGCTGAGGCGGGTGGATCACAAGGTCAGGAGATGGAGACCATCCTGGCTAACACGGCAAAACCCCATCTCTACTAAAAATACAAAAAAATGAGCCGGGTGTGGTGGTGGGCACCTGTAGTCCCAGCTACTCGGGAGGCTATGACAGGAGAATGGTGTGAATCCGGGAGGCAGAGCTTGCAGTGAGCCGAGATCATGCCACTGCACTCCAGCCTGGGCGACAGAGGGAGACTCCGTCTCA
>NW_012108608.1:735221-736246 GCF_000951045.1 Mandrillus leucophaeus
AAAGAGAGCAAGACTCCTGTGTCAAAAAAAAAAAAAAAAAAAAGACTATTATCTATTATGGAGAATCATATAACAAAAAGCTGAGTAACCCAGAGTAAATGGACAAATTCCTAGAAACATACAACCTATCAAGACTGAATCAAAAAGAAAAAGAAATAGCCTGGACCAACGAATAACAAGAGACAGAATTAGTAATCAAAAACTTCTCAAAACAGAAAATGCCCAGAAAAATATGATGTCAGAACTGAATTCTACAAATCATTTGTATTTTATGAGGCCAGAATTATCCTGATCCCAGAGCCAGAGGAAGACATCACAAGAAAAGAAAACTGCAGGTCAGTACCTTGGATGGACATTGATGCGAAAATCCTCAGTAAAATGCTAGCAAACCAAATTGAACAACACAGCAAAACGATCATATATCATGAACAAATGGGATTTATCCTTGGGATGCAGGGTTGGTTTAATGTATGCAAACTAACCAATATGCTACACCACATTAAGAGAATGAAAGACAAAAATAATATGATTATCTCAATAGACTCAGAAAAATCATTTGATAAAGTTCAATATCCTTTTATGATTAAAAAATTCTCAATGAAATATGTATCAAAGAAACTTTTCACAACATAATGAAGGCCATTTATGAACAATTTCATAGTTAACGTCATAATAAATTACAGAAAACTGAAAGCTTTTCATCTAAGATCTGGTACTAGGCAAGGATGCCCATTCTCACAATTTCTAATCAGCACAGTACAGGAAGCACTAGCAAGTGCAGACAAGAAATAGAAATAAAAGGCATCCAAATCAGAAAGGAAGAAGTAAAATTACCTATTTACAGATGACATAATCCTATATGTAGAAAACTCTATAAAGACTCCACCTGACCGGGCGCGGTGGCTCAAGCCTGTAATCCCAGCACTTTGGGAGGCTGAGACGGGCGGATCACGAGGTCAGGAGATCGAGACCATCCTGGCTAACACGGTGAAACCCCGTCTCTACTAAAAAAAAATACAAAAAGC
>NW_012108608.1:737139-747941 GCF_000951045.1 Mandrillus leucophaeus
TATTTGCATATATGTGTCACATGCAAATAATGACAGTATGGGTATAAATTACAATCTCCAAAATAATCTGCAGATAAATCATTAGAATTACTAATAGTTTATCAGTTTTTCAAGATTAAAAAATTAATATATCAGTTGCATTTCTATACCAGCAAAAGAAATTAGAAAATAAAAATTTTAAATATAACGTGTACTATTACATTAAAACATGTGCAGAATTTAAGAACAAATCTAGTAAAAGAAGTGCAAAACATATATGGAGTAATTTTATTGAGGAATATTAAAAAGAACTTAAATAAGTGGTGGCATATAAACATGGATGGGGATGCCTAATAATATAAAGTCATTAAATCCTTTATATTGATCTATATATACAAAGCAATTTATATCCGAATCCCAAGTCGTATTCCCAAACTTTCACCCCCACTGTAGAACTTAACAGGCAAAATCCAGAATTTATATGAAAGTGATAAGTGACAAGAATAGCCAAGACACACATGAAGAAGGAACATCTGGGAGAAGATGCCTTAATAGGTAAAAAGACATAGGTCTAATTAAGATTGTATTGTATTGGAGCAAAGGCCAAGAACAGATGAAATGATCATAAAAGAGAAATAAGATTATGTATACATGTGGACACTTGCTAGATAGTTAAGTAGAGAAAGAATGGTAAACAATATTGTGACAACTTGGTATCCCACTGGGAGAGTACAATTGGATCTGTTTTTTTTTTAATGGAACAAATTTAGTTTAAGGATGAAAGTAGTTTTTATTAGCAATTCATGAATAGGGCATGAATCTCATCCAAAAATTGAAAGAGCTTCATTAAATATGGCAGAACAGTTGGGTTTTGTAAGGTAACTTGAGTAAGAATAAGGTAACAGAATAAAACAAAAAAGTAGACTGGTTAACATACTTCAGATTACTTCAGGTTACTTTCCTTGCAAGGGTTAATGTGATATGGTTTGGCTCCATGTTCCCACATAAGTCTCATCTCAAACTGTAATCTCCATAATCCCCACGTTTTAAGGGTGGGACCTGATGTGAGGTGATTGGATCATGGGAACGGTTTCCCCCATGCTGTTCTCATGATAGCAAGAGAATTCTCACAAGATCTGATGGTTTTATAAGGAGCTCTTCCCCTTCACTTGTTCATTCTTCTCTCTCCTGCCACTACGTGAAGAAGGTCCATACCTGCTTCCCCTTCTGCCATGATTGTAAATTTCCTGAGGCCTCCCCAGCAATGCAGAACTGTAAGTGAATTAAACCTCTTTCCTTTATAAATTACCCAGTTTCAGATATTTCTTTATAGTAGTGTGGGAACAGACTAATACAGCAAGTTGGTACCGACGTAGTGGGGCACTTCTATAACATACCCAAAAATGTGGAAGTGACTGTGAAACTGAGTTGACAGGCAGAGATTGGAACAGCTTGAAAGACTCAGAAGAAAACAGAAGATGTGGGAAATTTGGAACTTCCTAGATGCTTGTTGAATGGTTTTGACAAAAATACAGATATGGACAATGAAGTCTGAGCTGAGGTGGTCTGAGATGGAGATGACAAACTTATTGGGAACTGGAGCAAAGGTCACTCTTGCTATGCTTTAGCAAAGAGACTGGTGGCATTTTGCCCCTGCCCTAGAGATCTGTGTAACTTTGAACTTGAGAGATATGATCTTAAATGGGAACTTATGTTTAAAAGGGAAGCAGAGCATAAAAGTTTGGAAAATTTGCAGCTTGATGATGCAGTAGAAAAGAAAAACCCGGTTGGGCATGGTGGCTTATGCCTGTAATCCCAGCACTTTGGGAGACCAAGGTGGGCAGATCAGCTGAGGTCGGGAGTTCGAGAACAGTCTGACCAACATGGAGAAACCCCATCTCTACTAAAAATGCAAAATTATCCGGGTGTGGTGGTGCACGCCTGTAATCCCAGTTACTCAGGAGGCTGAGGCAGGAGAATTGCTTGAATCCGGGAGGCAGAGGTTGTGGTGAGCCGAGATCGCGCCATTGCACACCAGCCTGGACAACAAGAGCGAAACTCTGTCTCAAAAAAAAAGAGAGAGAGAAGAAAAGAAAAGAAAAGTAAAACCCATTTTCTGGGAAGACATTCAGGGCTTCAGAAATTTGCATAAGTAACTAGGAGTCAAATGTTAATCTCCAAGACAACAAGGAAAATGTCTCCATGGCATGTCAGAGACCTTCCCAAAGAGAAAAATGGTTTTGTGGGCCGGGTCCAGGGCCCCCTGCTGTGGGCAGACTTGGTGCCCTGCATCTCAGCTGCTATAGTCATGGCTAAAAGGGGCCAAGGTACAGCTCAGGCGGTTGCTTCAGAGGGTGCAAGTCACAAGTCTTGGCAGCTTCCATATGGTGTTTGTCCTCCAGGTGCACAGAATTGAGGTTTGGGAACCTTCCCCTAGATTTCAGAGGATGTCCAGGCAGAGGTCTGCTGCAGGAGCAGAGCCTCATGGAGAACCTCTGCTAGGGCAGTGTGTAAGGGAAATGTGGGGTTGGAGCCCCCACACAGAGTCCTAGTGGACTCTGCCTAGTTGAACTGTGAGAAGAAGGGCTGTGCCCAGTGGAGCTGTGAGAAGAGCACCGTCCTCCAGACACCAGAATGGCAGATCCACTGACAGCTTGCACCGTGCACCTGGAAAAACCAACACTCAATGCTAGCCCGTGAAAGCAGCCAGGAGGGAAGCGTGACCTGATGTGAGACATGGAATCAAAGGAGATCGTTTCAGAGTTTTAAGATTTGACTTGCCCCACTGAATTTTAGACTTGCAGGAGGCCTGTCATCCCTTTGTTTTGGTCAATTTCTCCCATGTGGAAGGGGAACATTTACCCAATGCCTGTAACTCCATTGTGTCTTGGAAGTAACTAACTTGTTTGTCATTTTACAGGCTCATAGGCAGAAGGGATTTGCCTTGTCTCAGATGAGACTTTGGACTGTAGACTGTTGAGTTAATGCTGAAATAAATGAAGACTTTGGGGGACTGATGGGAATGCAAGATTGGTTTTGAAATATGAAAAGACGTGAGATTGGGGAGGGGCAGGGGCAGAACAATATGGTTTGGCTCTCCCCACACAACTCTCACCTCCATTTGTAATCTCCATAATCCCTATGTGTTGAGGGTGGGGCCTGGTGGGAAGAGATTGGATCATGGGGGCAGTTTCCCCCATGCTGTTCATATGATAGTGAGTGAGTTCTCACAAGATCTGGTGGTTTTATAAGGGGCTCTTCTCCCTTCGCTTGTTCACTCTTCTCTCCCCTGCCACTATGTAAAGAAGGCCCACATCTACTTCCCCTTCTGCCATGATTGTAAGTTTCCTGAGGCCTCCCCAGCAATGCAGAACTGTAAATGAATTAAACCTCTTTCCTTTATAAATTTCCCAGTCTAAGGTATTTCTTTAGAGCATTGTGAGAATGAACTAATAGAGCAAATCAGAAAGGACTCCCTTATTCTTCAAGCTCAGGTTGATAATCCCTTTCCAACTGGTTATTGTAAATCTCTTACTTTTAAGAAAAAATGGTCTGTTTGTGAATTTTTCTGCTTCCTTAAAGTGCCAGTTTGATTATGTGGCACTTTGCACATGTGAGTCCATTTTGGTTTGGTCTGTTCGGGCCTAGTGTATGAGCTAACTCCAAAATAATATCCTCTCATTATTTTATTTACCAGATTCTTACCTTCACCATATGCAAATATCAATTTCCTAGGGGTAAAGAGCAAATAAAAACACATAATTAAACAAATAAAATATTAATATAGGCTATATCTTCATAACTTCAAGGTAGGGAAACATTTCTTAAACAAGTACAAAAAAGCAATATTCATAAAAGACTAAGGTTGATAATCTGGACTAAATTAAAATTAAGAACTTTGTTTTTCAAATGACACCTAAACTGAGTAAAAACACAAGACAAAAAGTGGAGAACATATGTACAACACATTTAACCCATAGTTACTTGTATCCAAACTACATACAAGTCAATAATAAAAGGAAAAATATATAATAATAAATGGGAAAAGAATATGAACCAGCAATTTACAAGAGGGAAAATCTAAATTGCTAAAAATATACAAATATGTTCAATTTCACTGGTAAAAGAAAAATGCAAATTAAAATAACCATGGCATTTTAAATTTCAAAATAAAACATATCATATTTACCTACACTTTGAAAATATATATGCGTGCCTGCTATTATTATACCTATTACAAAGTTCAAAGCAGAAAAATTCATCCAGTTATGCATTTAACATGCTACAATAATCTCACCAATTAATCACTGCTTAGATACCTCCAGATATAAGAAACTCAAAAAAAATTCATCTAATATTTGAACAGCTTAGGATTGGAAAGTTATTGCTTTTCTTATTGTGTTGTGATTGATTTCCTTCAGTTTGGAATGAACATTTGTCTTCTCATTCTTCTCTCCACTTGAATTTTATCTTATCCTTATAACCAGGCAAATTCTTTCTTCTGAACAAAATACTTTATAAATTAGAACCACCCAGTAATAGCAAAATTTAATTCAAGACATGGTAGCCTTCTACTACTAGAAGTATACTAGCATATGATGAATTATCATTTTTCACCATCGTATGAAAGGTTATATGCATTAAATGACTTCCTGAGAGACATTTAAGATTGGGTTTCATTCAGGCAATAACTAAAATTCTTTACATTATTTCCTGGGGAAAGCAGCTGCAGCTGGATGTTACAGCAATGGCAATAGCCTGAGGGGAAGAAACAAGGGAGAGCCCTGGTGCCTAATGCCCAAGAAACTCTATCCAACCTAGGACTTGCTCACTGCTTATGTGTCTATGAGAACTGGCACTCTAAGACTTAGAGCTGTGCTGTGCAACAGAGAGCCACTAGTCATATATGGCTATTAGACATTTGAAACGTGGTAGTAAAAATTGAAATGTGCTATATATATAAAATACATACTGGATTTCAAAACAATACCAAGAATCTAAAATCTCATTAATAATTTTTTTAACAATTGATTATATGTTGAAATAATATTTTGGATAGCTGTATTAGATAATATATTTAATATTAACAGTGTTATAAAATCAATTTCATCTGTCTCTTTTCACCTTTTAATGTAAACACTGACAAATTTTAAATTCTGTATGTCTCACATTGTATTTGTATAGGACAGCACTGCCATAAAACTAAGGTAGAGTTCACAATCTGGTACTCTGTAAGATGAATACTGCTCATGGAAGTGTTTTGTTTATCTCTTACAATATTTTTAAAATTTAAACCTAATTGCCAATTTTGAACAAATCATCCATGTTTTAATTAAACTTAGATTTTATAGAATGATTTAATTTTATTTTTCTTGGAAATCCAAGAGATCAGGCATTTCTTGGACTATTTTAATACATGGCACCAATTGTTCGGAGTGAAGAGCTGCTGATTCATTTTTAGACCACATTTTCCACTTCCCCATAGTCCCCAGCATTTCCTAATGCTAGTTTTTCCTCACTTCAACATCTGCAATATTTAGCTGTTACCTACCTAAGTACTACAGACTTTTGAATTTGTAAGCCCTTCCCTTTAAGAATAATAATTTAGCATTCAACTTAAAAATGAATAGAAGATTGTGGCTTTGTTTTGGGGATAGAAAAAGTAGATTTTAGTGATAGAGACAGTCCCTGACTTACAATAGTTCAAATAAACAGCTTTTCAACTTTAGGGTGGGGAAAAAGCTATATGCATTCACTAGAAACATTACTTGTGAGTTTTGACCTTTTCCTGGACTAGCAATATGCCCTAAGATACTCTCACAATATTGGACAGCAACAGAGAGCCACAGTTCCCTGCAGTCACAAGATCAGGAGAGTAAACAACTGATGCTCTTCAGTGTACTGTGTTGCTAGATGATTTTGCCCAACTGTAGGCTAATATAAATGTTTAGAGCATGTTTCAGGTAGGCTGAGCTATGAGGTAGCTGTCATATTTTTCGGTTAGATGTATTAAATGCACCTTCAATTTAAAGATATTTTCAACATACAATGGGTTTATTGGAAGGTTAACTCCATTGTAAGTCAAGGAGCATCTGTATATTATTCCACAGGCCCATTTCTGACTCAGGTGTTAAAAAGTAGAACTCTATATTGGCATGTGGAGAAAACACATGTACAAATAATTGCTGCCAATTAAATTAGTTGGTTAAATGAATTAGAAGAGGTTCTCACTTACTTGCTGAAACAGAGGATTTTGTTCGAAATGTGTATGAGGATCCTACATCCTGAGATCAATTGGAAGTAGTGATGCCTGTGTCTACTAGAAGAGAATTCAAGAGTAAGTGGTTTGTTAATTCTTCTTGAAGACAAACCAAATGGCAGTCACCCAAGCCTTAGAAACAAAAGTCAAAGGAAGCTACAAAGCAGAACAAACAAAGAAACTTCAGGGAGGTGGTGCCCAAAATCAGAGAAGCCTTCATTCCCCTTTGATAATCAGTGTATAATGTGGCCACCAGGGGAGACCTAATACTACCAAATATATCGGCATTTACAATTACCTAGTCAAGATAATAGTCCTTTATATCCTCTGTCCTTCCCAGCTTTAGTTTCTCCTGACTACCAGTTGGCCATTTAGAGAGCTGGTCTTCCAAAAAAGGCACAATTGCACGTTGTTTTTTAGCTCAACACTCTTCCTGACAGAATTATTGAGGAAGCATTATGCAAATCTATTGTTTACCAAAGCCATCAAACCATCTGGTCCTAGAGGTTCATTTTTTGTAGCTGACTTCTGGAAACCAGCGTGGGTTTAACTTCCTCTGTCCTTCCTGTTCTAGCTGCCAAGCCACTGTTGACAAAACACAGGTGTTTTAAGTTACTCATTTTTGACTGGGCTTTTTATCGAGATCCTTGTTTTATTTAACTTTGTTCTATTTTCTGTAAGATCACTTTATCTTCAGGATTTCCATGACTCAGTCAGTTTCTATACTTTCATATGGGCTTCATTTGAAAACGTTCTGAGTATTTCCATACGTAGTCAAATACAAAGCACGTTTTTAGGAAGCCATAAAAATGACCTGGGAAATATAACCAGGGGACATGGCCATACATTCAGGTGGCAGCATCTAGGTTTCCAAAATCAGCTCCTGCTCCAACTCATATATCCACACGTTTTGAATAACAGATACTAAGAAATCTAAGATTTTGTTGCTGTTGAGTAGGATAAATAGTGAATTTAATTTTCAAGATCACTACATAAAATTACGCTCTTTAATTTTCTTTAAAATGTGATTTTGGGATACTTCTTTTAACATATCACTGTTCTTAAAATATCACTATTATTCCAAACCACGGCAAATTCTGCCCTTAGGATGTGGAATTATATTTCTGCCAGCAGAATTTCTCCAATGTGATCTCCGGTGTCTGAAGTATATAATAGCTATCATAGCATAGAAGCTGAATGATGTCCCTTTTAGGCACTAAATACCCTAATGGAGGGTAGCTGTCAGTTTCCAGCAATTGGGGATGCCCTTTAATCTTCATACAATCTATATAACTATGAGCAGGAAGCAAAGGGAAGTTGTTTCAGTGATGTACACAAGTAAAGAAGTACATGCTACAATATTTTCTGGGATATAAAATTTTACCAAGGCCTAAGGGCTTTTAAGACCATTGTAAACAATGTCAGGTTCACTGCATTGTCCAAATACTAGTAGAACAGATTGAACTTTCTATGTGTCTGGATAGTTGCAAGTTAGACCAGAGAAGGAATTCTGGTGGCTTTTTGAGATAACAAAGGACAGATAATTTTTAACACAGTGTTAATAACCATTATTTGATTAAGATCTTTTTCGTGAGTGCCCCTGTTTTACCATTTCGGCTAAATGAGCTCGGTAATTTGAAATCACTGATGCCTAGTATTTTCTTAAATTGTATAACCTATGTTATAAACTAAGCTTATTCTGAGTTGCTGATTTAAAAAGGGAGTATGAGAGCAATACAAAGAAGATGTGAACTTTGGTTAAAGTCAGAATCTTAGGAGTTGCCATCAGCTAAAAAAAGAAATAGTGGGAGGAGGATGTGGCTCTTTGCTCAAAGACTTATAGCGCTTTTCTGGCAGCCACATCCTGCCTGTGGCTAGGTCAACCCAAGTACCACATCTTACTGTTTTCTTGAATGATAAAACATTATCTGCAATTGAAGGATCCTCTCTTTGCAATAAATCAATGTGATTATGAAAGGTGAAACATTTAGGGCTATAGAAAACTTGGGACTTTCATCTTTGCAAACATCACATATATGTGAAAATGTTTGTAGCCAAGATATTTATTGATAATTTAAAAATATGTCATTATAGAAGACAATTTGGAAAAATACATAAAGGTGGAAAGAAGAAGAAATTTAAAGCTACCTCCTCTGATGTATTGAGAATAGCATTTATTTCTGCTAGTACATATGTACATGTGAATGTATATATATGCACATGTATGAATGGTTTTGATTTTACAAATATATATGTACTCATGGATTTACAAATGGAAATAATATTATCCATAATTCACATATGATCATACTAAATATAAATAATTGTTTCTCTTTTTATGTGCTTAATATTATAAGCATTTTTCCATGTTAAGTGTTCTTTGAAAACACTGAGTGTCTGTGTAATATTTCATTACAACGATTCTCAAACATTAGTACATATCAAAATTAAGTGAATACTCTTATTCTACCAAATCCTCTTTGCTACTTAGTATATTTCTATGTTTTAAGTTGTTAGTCAAACTAACATCTTATTTCAATTTACATTTCTTTCATTACTGATGGCAGCAGCCACTCATCTGGAGTTGCTCCCACTATGACACTGGCTGCCGCGGCACTCCAGGGATCCAACAGAAGACAGGAATAGGAAGAAACCCCTCCCCTTTCCAAGTTGGAGGGATGGGATCCCTGCCCTCCCAGGTACACCTGCAGCTGCAGGTGGCTACAGACCTGGGCATCTCTGCATTCTCACGGGCCAGGAAGACCCCCTGCTCCCATAGACTTGGATGTGCCTGCTGCTGCTGACTGGCCTCTCCTCCCTCCTGGTGCCTGCTCCAATTTCACGGCAAAGTTGTGGCCAGATCCAGGTGCTGTCGTGTGCCCACTCCAATTTCAGAGAAAACTTGTGGCCCAGCCCAGATGCTGTCATGAGCCAGCCGGGTATGTGAGTGCTGACACACCAGCTCCCTGCTGCCTCATCTCTCTTTGGAGTTAGGGTGCCAAGGAGCACAGGAGGAAGGCCAAGGTGGGGTTAAGGGCAGCTCAGCATGGGCCCACAGGCACCCCTTAGCACAAACAGCCTGGACATGGTAGAGAGCATGTTAATGGTGGCAGGAGGCAGATAGACTTCTGGGCAGAAATGGGTGGGTCCCTGATGAAACCCCACCTTCAGGACAGGGATGGTCCGAGGCCTGGGGTCCAGGCTGCCAGTTCAGCAGACCAGAGCAAGAAATTATGGTGCTTTTTCTGGGCCCACCCATGGCTGCCCATGGACCAATCAGCATGCACTTTCTTCCCTCTGAAGCCCATAAAAATCCTGGACTCAGCCAGGCTCAGGCAGATGAGAGGCAACCTGCCTGTGCAGAGAAGCTACACACTGTGGGTCTCCTCTCTAATGAGAGCTGAAACTCATTGGGATGACTTGCCTGTGGAGAGGGTGTACCTACCGTGGGTCTCCTCTGAACTATTCTATCACTCAATAAAGCACCTCTTGGCTTTGCTCTCCCTCCACTTGTTCACATACCTCATTCTTCCTGGACGCAGGACAAGAACTCAGGACCCGCTGAATGGTGGGGATTAAAGAGCTATAACACAGACAGGGCTGAAACACACCCCTTGCTCACCAAGTTGCGGATGACGAGAAGAAGAGAAGACAGAAGGAGAGAAGAGGTGCAGCCCTTCAGGGAGCCCAGACCTAGGAGCTCCCCAAGCCAGGGCTGTGACACCCTCTTTGGGGTTCTGCTGTTCTTGGCATCTCCCAGCTTCCAGGTGCCACTGCATTTCCTGGCGCCAGCCATGGAAGCTACTTGCCATATATCTGGTCCAGCCACAGCATTGCAGGGAACCAGCACCCATGCCAGTGCCTGGTGCTGCCTGCCCCACCACAGCCGGCATGCCTGGTTGTGCGCAGTGGCCAGACCCCACACTCACTCACTCACTCACCCCTTGCTTGGCTTGCCCTTGCCAGGTACGGAATCCAGGCCAGTAGCACAAGCCAAATGCAGCCTGCCAAGCTTGGTGGGCAGAATGAGCCTGGCAAGCCAGGGTAAAACTCGAGCAAAGGCTCCATCAGCCACAGAGGTTTCTGGCCAGAAAAATGACACTGCAAGAATCCTGTGACATTACAAGTGAAGTGAAATAGTTTATCATATTTTAAATATCTATTTGAAAGAATGATGAGCGAAATTCTATGGCTGTTTTCTTCAAGCTGTAGGGGGCTTAAGATTTTTCTTACATGTGTCTGGGAAACCTTTATATTTTCAGGAGGTGAGGCTCTTTTTTTGTCATATTTGCTATAAAACTTTTCTTACTTGATTGCTCTTTACTCATTTGCTGTTTTTGATAGTAACAGTTTTTGTTCTTTTCAATTTTTATGTAGCTAAGTCGCTTTTTTCTTTGTGATTTATTTTGTTTCTTGGAAAATAGGTGTATTAGTCAGTTTTCACACTGCTATAAATAACTGCCAAAGATAGGGCAATTTATAAAGGAAAGAGATTTAATTGACACATAGTTCCACATGGCTGAGGAGGCCTCAGGAAACTTACAATCATGGCAGAAGGTGAAGA
>NW_012108608.1:749856-751997 GCF_000951045.1 Mandrillus leucophaeus
ATCCCTGCAAAGTACATAAACTCATCCTTTTTTTGTGGCTGCATAGTATTCCATGGTGTATATGTGCCACATTTGCTTTACCCAGTCTATCACTGATGGACATTTGGGTTGGTTCCAAGTCTTTGCTATTATGAATAGTGCTGCAATAAACATATGTGTGCATGGGGTTTTATAGCAGAATGATTTATAATCCTTTGGGTATATACCCAGTAATGAGACTGCTGGGTCAAATGGTATTTCTAGTTCTAGATTTTTGAGGAGTCGCCATACTGTCTTCTACGATGTTTGAACTAATTTACACTCCCACCAACAGTGTAAAAGTGTTCCTATTTCTCCACATCCTCTTGAGCATCTGTTGTTTCCTGACTTTTTAATGATCATTATTCTAACTGGCATGAGATGGTATCTCACTGTGTTTTTGATTCGCATTTCTCTAATGCTCAGTGATGATGAGCATTTTTTCATATGTTTGTTGGCTGCATAAATGTCTTCTTTTGAGAAGTGTCTGCACTTTGCCTCATGCACCTGCACCTGATACCAGAATATTTTATCCAGATATTATACATTAAATTAATCTCAAAGTATTCATACTTTTAGGTAAAGTGAGAAATAGTTTACAAATTACATTCTCCTTACCAGTTTCACGTTATATATTATTACATTTGAAAAAAATCTGTTAAAATTATTGCACTTAAACTGAGGCCAGAGAGGCAAAATGACTTCCCCAGTGTTACAGAACTAGTAACGTGGAAGCCTAGTTGAGAACTGTACAGAGTCTGCCCTTGCTTTCTCCTAAACCATGCTTAAAAGTTGGAAATATTTGCCTCTTTGTGAGCTAATGAACTTCCTGAAAGGAGAAAGAAAAAAAAATAGGAAAGGCTTCAGGTGAAATGTAAGGAAAAAAATCAGGGGAAATACAAATCTAGGTGAAAAATAAGTTTTAAAAACTAAGCAGGATTCCTATTAATTGAACCAAAAGAATGAATAAACACAAAAACATGGCAATTTACATGGCAAAATTTTGTATAGGAGCTATTATGTTAATATGACCCAGATTATCTTCAATTTATAGAATACCTGTGGATTTTAAAAACTTCTCCTAACTAATACAAACTCTCAAATGCCATTCACCAAAACATTTTGCTCCTCACCAGGTTCTTCCTTCTTTCATTATTTTTTTTTTCCTTGTTTCTCCTCCATTTTCAGTCTGAGAAGAATCTTCAAATTTTCAGTATTTCCTCCTTTTGGAATAACTTGAAACTGGGTGTGTCTTCTCTATGTAAACAAATATATTTACTTTCTGACACATCCCACCTTCATAAGTTAAACTCATCCCATTTACCGAAGCCCTAAAGTTTTGCCTAGTTCTCCATGACATACTGTTAGTCACAGGTCAAAATTTCCCTCCATTTTCTATATCATGTCATTGACTCTGGGAAAATTATGCAGCTGGCAGGGAAAAGCATAAAGGAATTAAAAATAGATTGAATTATTACTTTTTTTATTTTTTAGAAAAACAGGCCAAAATGGACCAGAAAAAGAAGAAATGTGAATAAAATGAGGGAAAATAAAGATTTTGGCACAAGGAGAAATTACATTTTAATGTGTATACTCCCCAAAAGATAATTTTTTAATTATCTTTCGGGGAGTCCTTAACTAAATTATTTTCCAGAAAAGCTTGCAAAAGTGTTTTGGGTACAGAAGAGTTTCAAGACGGCGAAGCAAGGCCGAAATGTGACTTGACATGAGAGTTAAAAATATATTGTCTAGTGCATGAAAACTCTCTCTACTTGCCTTTATTCTCACAAATTGTTTCAGGGAATAACTTACATCCATTATATTACAATTGGGTTTTGAAATTTCAAAATGTGTATTTTATTCATACTCTGTTGTTTTCTTCACAATGTCTCATCTTCATTGACCTCATAATTATAAGATTGCAATTAAATGACTCACCTCTGGAAAGATAAAATCTCAAACAAATTTAGAAGATAAACTGTCTAACATTTTGCCCTGCCATGTGGTGGGCACCCAAAAATGTTTGTTTTAGTAACTGATTTTGGAGAAGTATTTGAAGTTGGGCGTTCAAGAATGGAAGAGTAGGTAGAAGTTGTCAAGCAAGTTTTCTTTGTTTTGTTTTG
>NW_012108608.1:754592-786306 GCF_000951045.1 Mandrillus leucophaeus
AAATATTTGGGTGCCAGACTAATTCTTAGTAAGCAAAAATACTGAAAACACGAAAGTAGAGTGGCATAGAGATACTTGAGTAGTCAGGCAGCAGCACTAATTCAGTGTGGTATGAGTATCAGTTAGTACATTATATAGAGGAAATGGAAAACATTGGTTAAAACAGCTAGTCAGAGGGCAGTGTATCTACTACAATATCTTGATCTTCTAATATATTCGCATTTAGTTGTTTTATTGAGGCCCTGTGTAAAACTATGACCAATAGTTGGAAGATAGAGTCAACACTAAAGTGAGTGCATATTCTGAGTGTCAATGATCAACGTTGGGAGGATCTTAGATAGAAAATAAATTTAGTGGTTTTTTTTTCAATTTTTATTTTAAGTTCTGGGGTACATGCTCAGGATGTGCAAGTTTGTTACATAGGTAAACGTGTGCCATAGTGGTCTGCTGCACCTATCAACCCATCAGGTATTAAGCCCAGCATGCGTTAGCTATTTTTTCAAATGCTCCCCCTCCCCCTACTCCACCCTCTGACAGGCCCCAGTGTGTATTGTTCCTCTCCATGTGTCCATGTGTTCTCATTGTTCAGCTCCCACTTGTAAGTAAGAACATGCGGTGTTTGGTTTTCTGTTCCTGCATTAGTTTGCTAAGGATAATGGCTTCCAGCTCCATCTACATCCCTGCAAAGAACACGATCTCATTCCTTTTTATGGCTGCATAGCATTCCATGGTATATATGTGCCACATTTTCTTTATGCAGTCTATTGTTGATGGGCATTAGGGTTGATTCCATGTTTTTGCTATTGTGAATACTGCTGTAATGAACATACGTGTGCATGTATCTTTGTAACAGAATGATTTATATTCCTTTGGGTATATACCCAGTAATGGGATTGCTGGGTCAAATGGGATTGCTGGCTCAAATGGTATTTCTGGTTCTAGAATCTTGAGGAGTCGCCATACTGTCTTCCACAATGGTTGAACTAATTTACACTCCCACCAATAGTGTAAAAGTGTTCCTATTTCTCCACAACCTCACCAGCATCTGTTGTTTCTTAACTTTTTAATAATCGCCATTCTGACTGGTGTGAGATAGTATCTCATTGTGGTTTTGATTTGCATTTCTCTAGTGATCAGTGATGTTAAGCTTTTATTCACATGTCTTTGGCTACATGAATGTCTTCTTTTGTTGAGCAGACTGCTGTAATAACACGCCACAGACTGGGTAGCTTAAACAATAGAAATTTCTTTTCTCACAGTTCTGGAGGCTGGAAATCCAAGATCAAGGTGCAAGCAGGGTTAGTTTCTGGAGAGGCCTCTCTCCTCAGCTTGCAGATGGCACTTTCTCACTGTGTCTCACATGCCTTCTCTCTGTATATGCATAAAGAGAAAGAGCTCTGATGTCCTCTGAGGTCCTCTCAGATTAGAACCCAACCCTTATAACTTCATTTAACCTTAATTACCTCCTTAGAATCCCTGTCTCCAAGCAGTCACACTGGAAGTTAGAGCTTCCCATAAATGTGGGAAGTGGAGCACAATTCAGTCTATAACAGATTGACAGGAGAGAGAACCAGTAAATTTATCAGCTTTGCTCTCTATGAAAAGATGGCAACGTCCTCTTCCATTGCCATAGCAAATTTGATACCATCCATCACAAAACATCTAAAAATCATGAGCAAAATATTTTGAAGATTTTGTAAATGCGCTACCAAGGTGCCTGGAAACTGAGAGACACCTTAGAAGAAAAGATTGTTGTAAAAATGTTAATTTAACTTTGAAGCTAGTGAGAGTCTAAAGACATTTTTAAATCTCTGATAAGGCCAGCCTTGCACAGTTGGCTAGGTGAGAATTATCATGAAGATACAAGACTCAGGAATCAGTCAATCAGAAGCCACGTTTTCAGGACTAGGATATGATACAAGCAGATTTAATACAGGGTGCCATGAGGAAGGGTAATAGCCATCATTGTTGAGTAGAATCTGGGAGACAAGAGGGGGACCTAAGTCTTGAGGTAGGAATTAGGGTTGAAGGCTTATGACCAATCCACATCTGATGGTTTTAATAACCTTACACTTTAATTATCCTATCTGCAGTGATGTCTTAAATGCATGATTGCTTGATTCAATTGCAGGTGAATACAATTGCCTGTGTTCTCAATATTCTAGACTAGTCTTATTTCTCTGAATAGCACTTTATTTATCTGTAGATTAAAAACCATCTATGTCAGGCCTGAATAAAACAGTTTATATTTATAATTCAAAGATCAAATCTAAAGGCAAGGCTTGCTACATTTTTTACCTCTATTCTGAGAAGTTGAAACTATTTTACTTATAGTTTATTTACTTATCATCAAAGAAAGAGATGGTAGAAGGCTTTATTTTGTACCTTCTCTTGAAATGGGGAGGAGATTTGTATATTTTTGTCTCCCTGACTAAACTAAAGTTAAAAAAATAAAATGACTTGCAAAAAGGTCAAGACTACAGGCAGGATATTATCTCTGCCTCCCCCTTTTTTGTCATCAGATTACTTGGCGACTCTCCTGAATACTTCCACTCTCCTCAGCCTCCCTTCAGGAGGAAAAAACAACAGACCGCAGTGGTTTCTTGGGTTTGAGCTTTGTGGGCTCAGGCTCCTGCTCACGCTGTAGCACGACTGACGGGAAGTAGAACCCCTCCTACCTCACACAGCCAGGTCACTAAGAATCTTTCAAAATTATTCTGCCAAACTTATGGGAACTTGGCATATCCGCTGAATAAATGCAGATTTACCAGAGCAGATTATCTGATCACCACTTCACCTTCATATAATTTTCAAAGTACAAAATAATTAATAAATTTAGGATGATCCACTGCATTTGCTACTTATGGCTATGTTATATACTAATTGACAATAAGGTACTTTGGGGAATCTTAATTAAATATTGTTACTTTATTGGCACAGACTATTTCATTCTGATGTGAGGAAAATCAATAAAACTGTCTAGACCTCAGTAAGGAGAGTACTTACGTTGTGGCTAAAAGGCTATGATACTTTGTGGCTAGGCAGGTAAAAAGAAGAATATTTATATAATGCAAGATACAGCTTTTGAGAGGACCATTTATTTGTTTTATTGCTACACAAAGTATGCAAGTTAAATATTACTGGCTGTTTGAACCACTGGGTAAAACAACAGTTCTACTTAGGTAGAAAAGATTTATGTCTATTGTCACTATGCACTGTTTTCATTGAAGACAGTAGGGAAATTCTAATCATGCATCAAACGTGCATCTCTTAAAAAATATAAAATGCTAGAAACCATTTTTAAAGGTATATTTTTTGAGAACACAGTAAAACCTGAAAAATCCTAACTGATTTACATATTTTTAGAGATTTTATTTTATTCGTAAAGCCTGAAAAATCCTGACTGATTTATATTTTTTCAGACACTTTCATTTTTATTTTATTGAGATTTTAAATGTATCGTGTTTGGAAAGTACATGAACACTCATACAAATCAAAATTCCTGCCAGGAATTTATCAACAGTATTATGTCCATTGTATGTCAGTATCTATATGTGTGAGAGAGAGAGAGAGACTGGAGTCATTTGTATGTTTATTAAGGTATTTTAAATTAGCTCGTCAATTTTAGATTTTAAGTATTTTTTTCTGTGTATAAAGAAACAAGTTGAGATCAATAAATAAAAACAAAAAAACTGAAGTTTTATTTTGTGATAATATCTATATTATCAGAAATGAAGATAAAGTATTCCAATAACAAATAAATAATTCAGTGATCAGTACAAAATTTCAGAATGAAAACAAAATCAAAAACCTCTCTTCCTCTGCCTCTTACCCAAAACACTTGTCTCGTATTCTGGAAGATGACTGTAGAAATTATTTTACCAGTAGTTCTTTTCCTGTAGCAATTTATTGATTACTCTGTTTTAAAAAAACAAAGAAACAAACAAACCACACATACACACACACACACACACTCTCTCTCTCACACACACACACGCACGGATCCACCAATAAACAAAAAAACAAAGACATGCTCCCCAAGGGAATTCTTTATTTTCTTCAGCAGCTCATTATGTCAAAAGATTGGGCCCAGCGTGGTGGCTCATGTCTGAATTCCCAGCACTTTGGAAAATCGAGGTGAGCAGATTACCTGAGCTAGGGAGTTCGAGACCAGCTTGGCCAACATGGTGAAACCCTATCTCTACTAAAAATACAAAAATTAGCCAATGTGTTAGTGCATGCCTGTAATCTCAGCTACTAGGGAGGTTGAGGTGGGAGAATTGCTTGAACCTGGGAGGCAGAGGTTGCAGTGAGTCAAGACAGCGCCACTGTACTCCAGCCTGGGTGACAGAGTGAGACTCCTTCACCATTAAAGTATTACTACTTTGACATTTCTGAAAGCAACTCTAATAGTGACAGCTTCACATTAATTATTTGTGTTCTATATAGGATACAGGATTTTCAGTTTCTTTTTGTGGAAATGTTTGACGTAAGTATTTGTTATTTTGGAAGTATTCTCCTATCTCAATCACCTTAATTTTTTCTCTACCATCTGACTTTCTGTTATCCTGATTTGCACATAATTTCTGGGATTTTTTGTTTTGTTTTGTTTTGTTTTGTTTTTTGAGACGGAGTTTCACTCTTGTTGCCCAGGCTGGAGTGCAATTGCGTGATCTTGGCTCACCTCAACCTCCACCTTCTGGGTTCAAGCGATTCTCCTGCCTCAGTCTCCCGAGTAGCTGGGATTACAGGCATGTGCCACCACACCCAGCTAATTTTGTATTTTTGGTAGAGATGGGGTTTCTCTATGTTGGTCAGGCTGGTCTCAAACTCCCAACCTCAGGTGATCCAGCCACCTCGGCCTCCCAAAGTGCTGGGATTATAGGCATTAGCCACTGCATCCAGTCAATATGCCCATAATTTCTTCTGCCTCATTGTTTCCTCATTCACCAGACAAGATTAATGTGGCCAGTGTTATAATAAGGATAACAAGAAAGTGAAGACAAAGATACGGACAAAACAGAAGAAAAAATTTATTGAGTTTTATTATGCATCAGGCACTCTTCAGGGTGCCTTGCAAACCTTCACACATTTAAAGTATATGAGAATCCCATAACATATATTCTGTTTTCAGCCACATTTTAGATATAAGAAAACCAATGAACAGAGAGATATTAAGTAACTTGGCCATGGTCACGCAGCTATTCCCAAACTGTAGACTTTCTAAGCTAAGTTCCATTGATAAAACCTAGGCTTCCTCCCCTTCTTTATGAGTACACTTTGGCTCACTGTGTCTACTTACTATAGCTTCTGGAAAGTTCAAGTGCACATCTCTATCTTCCACAGATTTCTCTAGAGCACTGAGATATAGTACACCATGAAGTCTCAAACCAACAACTTAACCTGGCATAAGCTTAAAGCTTTACACATTCTCTATTTTTTAATTTACTGACCTTTCATGTCAGATCACCTTTCTTAAAATCCTGGACTCAGGATAAGGCCTTTCTTTGTGTTAGCTATCAAGAGTCTTAATTTTAAAGCCAAGACTTGTCGAGCTCCCTCAGTGTTGAGCCAAACTTGTCAAGGTCACCCCATGTAGCCGGTTTTTCCTGGCACCTTCTTGTATGATCTTTCCCAGTATTTTATCAGTGGCCTTGCACTTAAATGTAGATTGCAAAGCAGTAACAGCAGCAGTGCTCAGGAGCTTCTTAAAAGTCTACAATCTTTAGTCCCACTTGCGGCCTACAATTCTTACACAAATCACGTTTGAGAAGCAGTACTTCAGGACATTGCCTGCTGTTTGACAAATGGATCTAAGTCTCCAGTGTGGTTTCCAAACCCTAGTGGGCATTAGAATTACTGGGAGGGCTTGATAAAACACAGACTTCTACTTCATTGAGTATCTGAGTCAGTCTGGATGAGGGTAGGACTTAAAACGAACATCTGTGACAAGTTCCCAGATGATGCCTATGGTGCTGATCTGGGGACCACCCTTTGAAAACAACTATTGTACTTCCCCTGGATTCTATCCCCTTCTGTACTCAAAACTTCTCTAAAAACTGTGAGTTCTCCTTAACTACAGATTTATCGTTACCTTTCAATAATTCAGATACGAAATTGTTCTTTGCAGCTATTTTCTAAGAAATTGTAGGCTGATGAAACCCAGCATATACTGGGGAGTAAGAGTTGAGGTGGGGATGGATATCTGAAATTCCTGCCCTGATCCTGATATCTAGACCATTTTACATCTACTATGATTGTTTCATAGGATAATTTGACTGAAATATTCATAAGTACAAACAAGGTGGGATAAAATATATATTGAAGGGTCTGTAATAGCTGTTTCTAAACTAATCATTGTAAAGAGAAATTCAGCTAGGAAATTCATGGAACTGCTTAAGGATCATGGTATAAAAGGACAATCTGGAGTTGAAAAGAGAGAGCAGCTAGGAATAATAAACAATTTATCTGCATCTTTACTGAGGAAATGTTTAGGGAGCTTCTTATTCTCAAATTGCTCTAGAAATGGGTATTTTGAAACCTCTAAAGTACGTAAAAGTAAAGCTACATGTTATTTCAGACCAAATCACTAAGAAAATATAAACAATTTACCTGGATGTCACTGACCTATAAGACTGGAAAAATTCAAGGTATGCAATTGTGGGATACCTCCTAGAACACTCAAGCTTTTATACAAGACAGCTGGGAATTTTCCAAAGTGATAATCATTTATAACAAGGGCTCTGGAGGGAATACAGAGAACTACTGATTATTCTTTCTTCCATTTCACAGAGATTGTTAGAATTTAACATAAAGAATTGAAGCTTTAAATATATAAGGTGATTATATATGTATATACATAATACACCCCATATATATAAATCAGGCATACTTCCTTTAAGAAAACTGGCATTTATCTACAATAATATGAGAAAAACAAGGATCAGTAGTTATAAACTATTTAGATGTTCAGATATTTTTCTACATCAAACATTATTGAAATACATTTGAGTTACCAAGTTATTACAGCCATGATTTTACAATGGTCTTGAGTAAGAAGTACAGGATAATGATAAATAAACTCATCTCTGAAGTGTTCTTTTATAGTTTTATAAATAATTTGGAGGAAGCAGGCCATAACCAAATCTCCAAGTCTATAAATGGCGTAAACTTTTTATTGCAGTGAAATTGTAAGCTAAAGGAGATAAAGTGCAGAAATCTCTTTTGGTATGAGAAGGCATAAAAATGGCAAATGAATTTCTATATAACAAAATCCAGAAAGCAAGTTGCTTGTGGAAGGATAATCCAAATTTTACTAATAGAATGGCAAAAACTTGAAGCCAGCAACAATCTAGATAAAGGCCTTGGCAATCATTATAAACACTTGGGTCATTGGTCTTCTGTGATATCTCAGAAAAAAAAGGTGGTTATTTTTAAAATAAAATGTAAGAATTACAATCTTACTTCTATCCATACTGCATGATTCTACTCATTACTCGGGTATTATACAAAGTCATAAACAAAGACAAAAATAGAAATGAAGCTCAACAATGGGAATCAGAAACTATCAGGAGGCTGCAGAACTGTTGAACTGGATTAAAACTAAAAGATAAAATGTTCAACTTGCAAAAATGAGATGCTTGCATAAGACAGAAATCTTTGAAATATGAAATAAGTTATCATATAAATTGGAAAAAATTGTATTTTACATAATGGGAAAATAAACTGTCTACTACTATATCCTGACAGTTAGATAGAAAAAGCTTAGAAAAAAATTCCAAAAGATTTTTGATACCACCGTGGTGGTGGTCACCTGATGACTTTTTCTAAGTAAAAATGGTGGGGTGGTGTCATTAGCAGACCCTTAAACTTCGGAGGGAGGTGGAGTGTGTGACAACCATAGATGACACCCACAGTTTCCTGGAGCCTCCTTTACTGACAAAATATTATGCTGGATATACCATGCTAGCTCTTTTCTTTTATTATTGTTACCCTTACTGTTTTGTAAAGTAGCTCTCTTTCTGATAAAAAGAAAATAATAATAATTATCCATATATCTGCCTCAATCCTCCACCCCTATTCTTTAGGTATTTGTGTCTATCTCCTATTTTTTCTCAACTACCCTATTGCTTGCTTTCCCTCACTGTTCTCTCCCCACTATGTATTATTTTCTGTTCTTTGACAATTCATTCTAGGCCTCTTTTGTCACTCTGTCTCTCATTTCTACTCTCTGAGTCTTCCATACTGCATTGTTCTATTCACACTGCATTGTCTCTTCTGGTTTTCTCTGAACCTTTGCTATGTGATGTTTTGGAAGTTTTCAGGAGGAGAAAAGTTCAGCAAGAGAATGGGACTACCGGAAAAGACAGAAAAAGCTTTAAGGTGAGGAAGGAGGTTTGAAAACTTTTGCAGTATCTGTGTGTCTATAACTCTAGAATTGTGGGCCTACACAGTGCAATAGTACTCAATATTCCCCCAACTCCATCAATAGACTCAATATTCCCCCAACTCCATCAATAGCACTCAATATTCCCCCAACTCCATCAATAGTACTCAATATTCCCCCGACTCCATCAATAGTACTCAATATTCCCCCGACTCCATCAATAGTGCTCAATATTCCCCCGACTCCATCAATAGTACTCAATATTCCCCCAACTCCATCAGTAGTAGTCAATATTCCCCCAACTCCATGCCATTCCAAGAAGGTAGCCAAGTGCCTGGATACACCTCCTTGAAGTTTGCTGGCTAGAAAGATGCAGATTCAAAAAAGATTACTCATCATCATCTGAAAAAGCTATTAAAATGCCCACTCATTTTCCAATTACATGTATCTCTGTGAGTCTGGATCTTTATTATATAATTTTATCAAAGATTATAATACAATGAATTTGGAAATGAGAATGTAGAAAAGATAATCTAGCTCTTCTCCATGAAGCTAGACGTTAAGGAGATACGCGAAAGTGTAAAACAGTGCCACTCCTCTCACTGCTTTATAGTGTGGAAAACACATTTATTTTTTAAAAAAGATTTTATATATGTTAAAATGTAATGGGTTTATTATAAAGCTCTTGTTAAATAAATTACCAAATAAAACCTTTTAAGTTTTCTTAGTTTTAATGTGTAACATGGCAAACAATGATAGCTATAACTACACAAAAATAAAAGATCTTTGTTCTTAATAATTTTTAACAGTATGATTTTTTCATAAATTATATTTTGTGATCCTTTAATGCTATTAAATATACATGTATCTTAATATAGAATAGTATAGTTTAATACATTGAGTCATTTCCTTAATTGAGCAGTAATTTGCATTTCTCAGCAGTGATCATCAGCTACTGAAAAACCTAGTGTATGGTTTTACATTGAGAGTTTTGAGTTCAGCTTTTCATTCCAGGATTTTTTTTATATTTAATGGTGAAAAAAACAAAACAAAATAAAACAAAAAACCCTTGAAACAAATCTGTTCCAATCTTAGATAAACACTTTTTACATAAATGTTTCAGTTCACAAATAACAAGGAAACCCCTAGTGTCTCCAAAAGAAGGAGAAATTGAAAACCAGCATTATAATGAGTCTCTGGCAATTTGGCAGTCATAGAGACTTTGCTGGGCTGAGTAATCAAGAGACTTGGCCTTTAAAGGCCACATGAAGCCATGGGCACCTGCGAGTTGATGAGTTGGAATGAAGATGACTCATACAACTTTGACCCTTGAAGGACATCATCCACCAGGAAAGTGTGAGCTTCATTAAAATCTCTACACTTGAAAATGGATATGACAAAGGAACTTTGTGTCATACTTGGCCCTGGGTGAAAAAAAAAAAAAAATCTCCCCTGAAACTACATCCAAAGGTCTGCTTTAACAAGGTTAGAGATTTAAATTTAACCATGGTGTGGAAAGTTAATACAAAAAGTGTTTTCCAAAGTGGTAATATTTCTAAGAAGCCTGGCCAATGCAAACCCAAGACTTCTCTGTATGGATAAATCACCAAGCCATCCTTCCAGGATTCTAACAGATAAAGCCAGCTGAGGATGATTTCCCAGTACAAAATCTAAAAAACACATTAAGAAAAAATTCAGAATGGAACAGAGTCAACATAAAACAAATGGATGGGAGAAATATACGTATACTACCATACACTCAAATGAGAGATTCATCAGATATGTCATACAATAATACATAAAATGATAGGGAGAAAAGCAAAACTTAAATATATGGGAAACAAGATATTGTCCAAAAAGACTAGACAATTTGAAATGATAAACAAATAGAACTGTGAAAAATAAAACATATAATAGGTGATTTAAAAATTTAGAGATAAGGATTAGGTTAAAAAAGATTGAAAATAATCTAATGGAGTAAAGTATATATCTGGAGACTCTATTCAAAACATAACACAATTAGAAAAAAATAGGATGGAGGAAGAAAAACATGTGACATGAAACAGAAAACGAAAGAACCCAGCTATATCTACTTACACATAAAACAGGAGAGGAGAGAAGAATGGGAAAAGGGAACATTCCTAGAGATAATTATAAAGCATCATCAAGAAAAAATGGAAGTCATGATTCCTCAGGGTCAAGAAGTCTAATGAGTATCAATGTGAATTTGTAAAACCGAATTCTTTTTGTTTTATTTCAATGGCGTTAGGGTCACAAGTGTTTTCTGGTTACATGAATGAATGATTCATATAGTGTAGTGGTGGTGAATTCGTGTAGTGGTGAATTCTGAAATTTTAGCATACCTGTCAATCAAGTAGTGTACATTATACCCAATATGTAGCTTTTTTAATCTCTCACTCTTCTCCCATCCTCTCCACTTCTGAGTCTTTAAAGTCTATTATACCACCCTACATGGCTTTGCATATCCATAGCTTAGTTCCCACTTGTAAGTGAAAATGTACAGTACTTGGTTTCCCATTCCTGAGACACTTAACTCAGACTAATGGCCTCCAGTTCCAACCAAGTTGCTACAAAAGACATTATTTCATTCTTATTTATGGTTGAGTAGTATTCCATGGAGTATTTATCCACTCATTGGTTGATGGGCACTTAGGTTGGTTCCATATCTTTGCAATTATGAATTGTACTATAATAAACATATGTATGCAAGTGTCTTTTTAATATAATGAATTCTTTTCCTCTGGGTAGATTCCCAGCAGTGGGATTGCTGGATCAAATGGTAGATCTACTTTATCTACTTCAAGAATTTTCCATACTGTTTTTCATAGAGGTTGTGCTAATTTACATTCCCACCAGCAGCATATAAGTGTTTCCTTTTCACCACATCCACATCAACATCTATTGTTTTTTGACCTTTTAATAATGACCATTCTGGCTGGGGTAATGTGAGTATTGCATTGTGGTTTTGATCTGCATTTCCCTGATCGTTAGTGCTGTTGAGCATTTTTTCACGTTTGTTGGCCATTTGTACACCTTATTTTGAGAAATGTTTATTCATGTCATGTGCCAACTTTTTAATGGGATTTTTTGTTCTCGCCGATTTCTTTGAGTTCCTTGTAGATTCTGGATATTTGTCTTTTGTTGGATGCAGAGCTTGCAAATATTTTCTCCCATTCTGTGGGTTGTACGTTTACTCTATTGGTTATTTGTTTTGCTGTGCAGTTTTTTAGTTTAATTAGGACTCATTTATTTATTTTTTACTTATTTTCTTGTGTATGCTTTTGGGGTCTTAGTCATATATTCTTTGCCTATGCCAATGTCCAGAAAAGCTTTTTCCTATTTTCTCTTAGAATTTTTATGGTTTCAGATCTTATATCTAAGTCTCTGAGCCATCTTCAGTTGATTTTTGTATACGATGAGAGACAGGAATCCAGTCCCGTTCTTCTACATGTGGCTATCCAGTTTGCCCAACACCATTTATTGAATAGGGTGTCCTTTCCCCATTTTATGTTTCCATATGCTTTGTTATAGATCAATTGATTGTAAGTATTTAGGGCTTTATTTCTGGGTTATCTATTCTGTTTCATTGGTCTGTGTACCTACTTTTATACCAGCACCATGTCATTTTGGTTATTATAGTCTTGTAGTATAATTTGAAGTAAGGTAACGTGACGTCTCCAGATTTGTTCTTTTAGCTAAAGATTGCTTTGGCTATTTAGTCTCTTTTTTCATTCCATACGAACTTTAGGATTGTTTTTTCTAATTCTGTGAAAAATGATGTTGGTGTTTTGATAGGAATTGCACTGAATCTGTAGACTGCTTTGGGCAGTATGGTCATTTTCACTATATTGATTCTTCCAATCCATGAGCATGGAAACTATTTACATTTTTTTGTGACATCTATTATTTCTTTCAGTTATGTTTTGTAGTTCTCCTTGTAGAGATCTTTTACCTCCTTGGTTAAGTACATTCTTAGGTATTTTAAAATTTTTTGCAGCTATTATAAAAGGGATTGAGTTATTGACTTGATTCTCAGCTTTGTTGTTGCTGATGTATAGAAATGCTACCAATTTGCATACATTGATTTTGTAACTTGAGACTTTACTGAATTTGCTTATCAAATCTAGGAATCTTTTGGAGGAGTCTTTAGGGTTTTCTAGGTAAATGACCATATCATTGGCAACAGAGACACTTTGATTATTTCTTTTCCAATTTGGATGTCCTTTATTTCTTTCTCTTGCCTAGTTCCTCTGACTAAGACTTCCAAATTCTTTATACAACCTAAATAACTTGTAGCGAAAGTGCTGATCACTGATGACAGAAAAAAAAACTCTTAAAGACAACCGATAAGAAAAACAGATTCTCAGAGATCATGGTGGGCAGGAGGCAAGACCAGGTTGCAGCTCCCACTTGGACAGGCAAAGAAGTGTGTGGAGACTTGCATCATGAACTTTGGCTTCAGACCTACTGCAGGAATAAACCAGAAAAGCCAAGAGAACCCATAGACCCTCTGAAGGAAGCAGATTAATCCTGAAGGACCCAGGAGACACCCCAAATACTGTGCTGGTAGCCATGGATGAGAGCCCTACAAACAGTTCACATCACAGGACTCTGTGCAGGCAACCCCCAGTACCAGCCTGGAGCCTGGTAGACCTACTAGGTGGCTAGATCCAGAAGAGAGATAACAATCACTATAGCTCAACTCCCAGGGAGCCAAATCCCTAGGAAAAGGGGGAGAGTACTATATCAAGGAACATTTTGTTGGACAAAAGAATCTGAACAGCAGCCTTGAGCCCTAGATCTTCCCTCTGTCACAGCCTACCCAAATAGGAAGGAACTGGAAACACAATTCTGGTAATACGACAAAACAAGGTTATTTAACACCCTCCAAAAATCACACTAGCTTACCAGTAATGGATCAAAACCGAGAAGAAATTCCTGATTTACCTGAAAAGGAATCGAGAAGGTCAGTTATTAAACTAATCAAAGAGGCACCAGAGAAGGGTGAAGTCCAACTTAAGGAAATCAATAATATGATACAAGAAATGAGGCGAGAAATCTTCAGTGAAATAGATATCAAAAATAAAAAACAATCAAAACTTCAGGACATAAAGAATACACTTAGAGAAATGCAAAATGTTCTTGAAAGTTTCAGCAATAGAATAGAACAAGCAGAAGAAAGAACTCCAGAGCTTGAAGACAAAGTATTCACATTAACATAATCCAACAAAGACAAAGAAAAAACAATTTAAAAAAATGAACAAAGCCTCGAAGAAGTTTTGGATTACATTAAACAACTAAACCTAAGAATAATTGGCATTCCTAAGGAAGAAGACAAATATGAAAGTGTGGAAAACATACTTGGGGGAATAATCAAGGAAAACTTCCCTGGCCTTCAAGAGACCCAGATAACAAAATACAAGAAGCTCAAAGAACACCTGGGAAATTCATTACAAAAACACATTGCCTAGTCACACTGTCTTCAGGTTATCTAAAGTCAAGACGAAAGAAAGAATCTTAAGAGCTGTGAGGCAAAAGCACCAAGTAATGTATAAAGGAAAACCTATCAGATTAACAGCAGATTTCTCAGCAGAAATACCACAAACTGGGAGCAATTGGGGCCCTATCTTCAGCCTCCTTAAATAAAACAATTATCAGACAAGAACTTTGTATCCAGTGAAACTAAGCTTTATAAATAAAGGAAAGATATAGTCTTTTGCAGACAAACAAATGCTAAGATAATTCACCTGTACCAAGCCAGCACTACAAGAACTGCTAAAACGAACTCTAAGGCTTGAAACAAATCCTGGAAACACATCAAAACAGAACCTCTTTAAAGCATAAATCTCACAGGACCAATGAAACAAAAATACAATTTAAAAAAAGAAAAAGAAAACAAGGTAAACAGGCAACAAACAGCATGATGAATAGAAGAGTACCTCACATCACAATACTAACATTGAAAGTAAATGGCCTAAATGTTCTACTTAAAAGAAACAGAATTGCAGAATAGATAAGAATTCACCAACTATCTGCTGCCTTCAACCAACTATTTGCTGCCTTCAAGAGACTCACCTAACATAATAAGGACTTACATAAACCTAAGGCAAAGGGGTAGAAAAAGATATTTCATGCAAATAGGCACCAAAAGCAAGGAGGAACAGTTATTCTTATTTCAAACAAAACAAACTTTAAGGCAACAGCAACTAAAAAAAACAAAGACGGACATTATATAATGATAAAAGGCCTTGTCCAACAGGAAAATATCACAATCCTAAATATATATGCACCTAACACTGGAGCTCCCAAATTTATATAACAATTACTACTAGACCTAAGAAGTGAAATAGATAGCAACACAATAATAATGAGGGACTTCAATACTCCACTGGCAGCACTAGACATATCATCAAGACAGAAAGTCAACAAAGAAATAGTGGATTTAAACTATACCCTAGAACAAATGTACTTAACAGATATTTACAGGACATTCTACACAACAACTGCAGTATATACTTTCTATTCATCAGTGCATGGAACTTTCTCCAAAATAGACTATATGATAGGCCACAAAACAAGTCTCAATAAATTTAAGAAAACTGAAATCATATAAAGTACTCTATCAGATCACAGTGGAATAAAACTGGAAATCAATTCCAAAAAGAACCTTCAAAATACAAATACATGGAAATTAAATACCTGCTCCCAAATGATCGTTGGGCTGACAATGAAATCAAAATAGAAGTCAAAACACTCCTTGAACTGAACGATAATACAACCTATCAAAAGTAATACAACCTATCAAAACCTCTGGGATACAGCAAAGGCTGTGCTAAGAGGAAAGTTCGTAGACCTAAGTGCTGCCTACATCAAAAAGTCTGAAAGAGCACAAATAGACAACTTAAGGTCACACATCAAGGAACGAGAGGAACAAGAACACACCAAACCCAAGCCCAGTAGAAGAAAAGAAATAACCAAGATTGGAGCAGAACTAAATGAAATTGAAACAAAACAAGTACAGAAGATAAATGAAAGAAAAAGCCGGTTCTTTGAAAAGATAGATAAAATTGATAGGTCATTAGCAAGATTAACCAAAAAAGGAAGAGAGAAAATCCAAATAAGCTCAATTAGAAACGAAACAGGAGATATTACGGCCAACACCACAGAAATACAAAAGATCATTCAAGGATACTATTAATACCTTTATGTGCGTAAACTAGAAAACCTAGAGGAGATGGATAAACTCCTGGAAAGATACAGCCCTTCTAGCTTAAATCAGGAAGAACTGGATACCCTGAGCAGACCAATAACAAGTAGCGAGATTGAAATGGTAATAAACCAAACTAAACAAAAAGAACAAATCGGGAGGCATCACATTACCTGATTTCAAACCATGCTATGAGACCATAGTTCAAAACATGTACTCTAAGGTACTGGTATAAAAATAGGCACATAGATGAATGGAACAGAATAGAGAACCCAGAAATAAACCCAAAAACTTACAGCTAACTGAACTTCAACAAAGCAAACAAAAGCATAAAGTGGAGAAAGGACGCCCTATTCAATAAATGATGCCGCAATAATTGGCAAACCACATGTAGAAGAATGAAACAGAATCCTCATTGCTCATTTTATACAAAAATCAACACAAGATGGGTCAGGGACTTAAATCTAAGACCTGAAACTAAAAATTCTAGAAGATAACGTGGGAAAAACCCTTTCAGTCATTGACTTAGGCAAGGATTTCATGACCAAGAACCCATAAGAAAATGCAATTAAAAACAAAGATGAGTAGATGGCACTTAATTAAACTAAAGAGCTTTTGCACAACAAAAGGTATGTCTGTTTACTTTGTCAGTAAACAAAGTATGTCCCACAGAGTAGGAGAAAATCTTCACAATCTATACCTCTGACAAAGGACTACTATCCAGAATCTAAAACTACCTCAAACAAATTAGCAAGAAAGAAACAATCCAATCAAAAAGTGGGCTAAGGACACGAAGAGACAATTCTCAAAAGTAGATATACATACGGCCGACAAACATATGAAATAATGCTCAAACACCACTAATGATCACGGAAATGCAAATCAAAACCACAGTGAAATACCACCTTACTCCCACAAAAATGGCCATAATTTAAAAACCAAAAAATGTTGGCTTGGATGTGGTTAAAAGGGAACACTACTACACTGCTTTTGGGAATGTAAACTAGAAAAACCACTAGGGAAAGCAGTGTGGAGATCCGTAAAGAACTAAAAGAACTACAGTTTGATCCAGCAATCCCACTACTGGGTATCTACTCAGAGGAAAAGAAGTCATTTTACAGGCTGGGTGTAGTGGCTCATGCCCGCAATCCCAGCGCTTTGGGAGGCCGAGATGGGCAGATCACAAGGTCAGGAGTTCGAGACCAGTCTGGCCAACATGGAGAAACCCCATATCTACTAAAGATACAAAAAATTAGTCAGGCGTGGTGGCACTTGCTTGTAATCCCAGGTACTCAGGTGGCTGAGGCAGGAGAATCACTTGAACCTGAAGGGCGGAGGTTGCAGTGAGCCAAAATCACGCCATTACACTCCAACCTGGGTGACACTGCAAGGCTCCATCTCAAAAAAAAAAAAAAAAAAGTCATCATACAGAGAAGAATCTTACACACGCATGTTTATAGCAACACAATTTGCAACTGCAAAAATGCAGTGCCAAATCAAACAAAATGCCCATCAGATAAAGAAATGGTGGAATATATATATATATATGATGGAATACAACTCAGTCATAAAAAGGAATGAATTAATGACATTTGCAGCAACCTGGATGGGATTGGAAACTATTATTCTAAGTGAAGTAACTCAGGAATGGAAAACCAAACATCATATGTTCTCACTCATAAGTGGGAGCTAAGCTATGAGGATGCAAAGGTATAAGAATGACACAGTGAACTTTGGAGAAAGGGTGGGAAGGGACTGAGGGGCAAAAGATGACAAACTGGGTTCAGTGTATACTGCTCGGGTAATGGGTGCACCAAAATCTCACAAAACATCACTGAAGAACTTACTCATGTAACCAAATAACACCTGTTTCCCAAAAGCCTATGGAAATAATTTTTTTTTTTTTTTTGAGACAGAGTCTCACTCTGTCCCCAGGCTGGAGTGCAGTGGAGTGATCTCAACTCACTGCAAGCTCCGCCTTCCAGGTTCATGCCATTCTCCTGCCTCAGCCTCCAAAGTAGCTGGGACTACAGGTGCCCACGTATTTTTTAGTAGAGACGGGGTTTCACCGTGTTAGCCAGGATGGTCTCAATCTCCTGACCTCGTGATCCACCTGCCTCAGCCTCCCAAAGTGCTAACAGATTCTTATAAACAAATGACAATAAATTTTTTCAACAACAACATTAAAGTTACAAAACAAGGCAATGATATTTTTAAACCTGAAAAAGGAAATAATTAGTAAATTATCATTTTATATCCAGTTTATCTAAAAATAGAGATAAAATGAGGACTTTCAAGAAAAAAATAGAGAATTTAGTAAAAGCAAACCTCCAAAGATGAAATTTAGGACGAAAAATATTGAACACGGAATGAAAAACTGAAAAGCAATAAAGAAAAGAGGAATAATTGGTAATTATGAATGTAAGTAAGCACTTAATGTATTTAAACATGCACTGCAAATTAGAGAAGTATAAACACATAGTAGTAATAAATACTGGATTTTTCAAATATAAGGTAGAATACAAGGGTAATCTGAGTGAAAGAATTCTAAAGTTCATTTATTGTTAAGGAAACCAATTAACTTCGGACTTTGTTATCTCTTCCTGACTATATTTTAAGGAAAAACAAATTAAAGAATAGAAATAGAATATATAACTTCTATAACCAGTACAAAGGGAAGAAAGGAGTAATAAATAAAACTTGAGCAATTCCAAGGAAGTTAGAATAAGAAAACAATAAATATACAATGAGAACACATGGGCACAGGGAGGGGAACATCACACACCACACACACACCGGGGCCCGTCGGTGGGTAGAGTCTAGGGGAGGGATAGCGTTAGGAGAAATACCTAATGTAGATCACGGGTTGATGGGTGCAGCAAATTACCACGATACGTGCATAGCTATGCAACAAACCTCAATGTTCTGCACATGTACTCCAGAACTTAAAGCATAATAAAAAAGAAAGAAAGATTTGAATGAACATGCCAGATGACTGCATTTGTATTCACTGAATTGGGTGTAAGATGAAGCGTGTTTGGGGCTGCCTTAGCATGTCTAAAATTTGGCTGTATCAACTACTGAAATAAAATGGAAGATAAAAGTGAAAAAAACAATAATGAATATAGAAATGCAGGTAAATAGAAACAAAAACTAAGAAAAATAAATAATGGTATAACTCACTCCACAATCAACATACTGGCCAGCTTATTTATAAAAAGAGTTTACAAAATTGCATGTATAAAAATGTATATGCTGCTTTAAAGGAAATAACTAAAACTCAAAAAAGGTGAACATAAAAAAATAAAAAAGAAAAAGAAAATTCTGAAAAGAAAACTAGGAAACCTTTATTAACACCAGACAAAAATACATAATTAGTCAAAAAGGATTTTTAGAAATAAACATTGATCCTATATAATGAATTAAGAAAACTCAATAGAAAGATATAAAAATGAAAATGTGTGAAAAAATATATTTTAAAAATATAAAAAGCAAAAATCAACAGACTAAAATAAGAGACTATTGAATTTCAACATAGTGGGAGGTTTTAACATGTATCTTTCATCAGATGCACAGAAAATGAGAATAACAATAAGTTTGATTTAATGGCGATATATACAGATACCTACAATAGCAGTCAACAACTAAGAGTACCTATTATTTTCACATATATGTGAAACATTAACAAAAATAACCCAATTACTAGGCCATAAAATGGCTTTAAATATATACGAATTAATATTAGACAATCCAGATAATCAATTCATATAAAAATTCTCTACAGTAATAATACTTTCAGGGAGAAAAACATCATATAAATATCATAAAAGAAGAAGATTAAGCTTTTCTAGATTAAATACTCTATGCATAATAATACATTTTTTAATAAAACAAACTCTTAGCAAACTAAGAAAAGAAGAAAATTTCCACAACACTCCTAAATTTTTCAGAATACACGATGTCTAATGGTATGAACTTAGAATTTATTTTTCAATTATTTTTCAAATCAGGAGCAATACAAGAACATTTGTTTTCAGTAATTATATTTACATTTTTCCCAGAGGTTGAAGCTAATGTAATTTTTAAAATTAACAACTAAGTCATACACATAAAGCAAGACTTAATAGTTTTTAAAAATACAAAACCATACAATTACATGAAAACTAAACAACTCATTTCTGAATAACTTCTTGGTAAACAACTAAATTAGGCAGACATCAAAAAATTCTTTGGAATAAATGAAAATAGAGAACCAACATACCAAACTCCCAGAGATATAGCAAAAGCAGGGTTAAGAGGGAATTTCATAGCACTAAATGCCTACATCAAGTTAAAAAGATCTCAAATTAACAATCCAACATTGTCTGTCCAGAATTGGTAGGTTCTTGGTCTCACTGACTTCAAGAATGAAGCCACAGACCCTCGCGGTGAGTGTTACAGTTCTTAAAGATGGTGTGTCCAGAGTTCGTTCCTTCAGGCATTCAGATGTGTTTGGAGCGTCTTCCTTCCGGTGGGTTGGTGGTGTCACTGTCAGGAGTGAAGCTGCAGACCTTCGTGGTGAGTGTTACAGCTCTTAAAGGCAGTGTGTCTGGAGTTGTTCATTCTTCCCGGTGGGTTCGTGGTCTTGTTGGCTTCAGGGGTGAAGCTGCAGACCTTTGCGGTGAGTGTTACAGCACAAAAATGCAGTGTGGACCCAAAGAGTGAGCAGGGACAAGATTTATTGCAAAGAGGGAAAGAACATAGCTTCCACACTGCGGAAGGGGACCCCAGCCGGTTGCCTCTGGTTGGCTCCCGCAGCCTTTCTTTATTTCCTTTTCTGACCCCACCCACATCCCGCTGAGTGGTCCATTTTACAGAGAGCTGACTGGTCCGTTTTCACAGGGTGCTGATTGGTGTGTTTACAATCCTTTAGCTAGACACAGAGCACTAGACAGAAAAGTTCTTCAAGTCCCCACTAGGTTAGCTAGATACAGAGTACCAATTGGTGTATTTACAAACCTTGAGCTAGACACAGAGTACTGATTGGTGTATTTACAAACCCTGAGCTAGACACAGAGTGCTGATTGGTGCGTTTACAATTCTTGAGCTAGACACAGAGTACTGATTGGTGTATTTACAAACCCTGAGCTAGACACAGAGTGCTGATTGGTGCATTTACAATCCTTGAGCTGGACACCTAGTGCTAGAAGGAAAAGTTCTCCAAGTCCCCACTAGGTTAGCTAGATACAGAGTGCCAATTGGTTTATTTACAAACCTTGAGCTAGACAGAGTGCTGATTGGTGTATTTACAATCCTCTAGCTAGGCATAAAAGTTCTCCAAGTCCCCACCAGATTAGCTAGATACAAAGTGCTGATTGGTGCACATACAATCCTCCAGCTAGATATAAAAGTTCTCCAAGTCCCCATCCTGTTCAGGAGCCCAGCTGGCTTCACCTAGTGGATCCTGCACTGGGGCTGCAGGCGGAGCTGCCCACCAGTCCCCGGTTGCACCTGCACTCCTCAGCCCTTGGGCTGTGGATGGGACCTGGGGCCACCGAACAGGGGGCGGCGCCCCTGTGGGAGCCTGGGGCTGCACAGTAGCCCACTGCAGTGGGGGAGCTCAGACATGGCGGGCTGCAGGGCGGGAGCCCTGCCACTGGGGGAGGCAGCTAAGAATTTGAGTGCAGCGCCAGCTGGCCGGCACTGCTGGGGACCCTGTGCAACCTATGCAGCTGCTGACCTGGGTACTAAGCCCCCCACTGCCCTGGGCCGACAGTGCCAGCCTGCTGCTCCATGTGAGGGCTGCGGAACCCACGCCCACGCCCACCAGAACTCGCACTGGCCCGCCAGCATCGCGCTCAGCCCCAGTTCCCGCCGGAGTCTTTCCCTGCACACCTCCCGGCAGTCAGAAGGAGGTGGCTCCAGCCTTAGCCAGCCCAGAGACGGGCTCCCATGGTGCCCTGGCAGGCTGAAGGGCTCCTCAAGTGCTGCCAGAATGGACTCCGAGGCCAAGGAGGCGCTGAGAGTGAGGGCTGCTAGCACATTGTCACCTCTCAATTGCACCTAGAGGAACTAAAAAAACAAGAACAAACTAACCCTAAAGGTAACAGAAAAAAAAGAAATGACTAAAATCAGAGCAGAACTGAACAAAATTGAGTCCCAAAACTCCATACAAAGGATCAATGAAACTTAAACTTAGTTCCTTGAAAGTATTAAAATAAAAATTGAGGCTAGGTGCAGTGGCTCACACCTGTAATCCCAGCACTTTGGAAGGCCGAGGCAGGCAGATCACAAAGTCAGGAGATCAAGACCATCCTGGCTAACAATATGAAACCCCCTCCCTATCAAAAATACAAATATCAGCCAGGTGTAGAGGCCTGCGACCTGTAGTCCCAGCTACTGGGGAGGCTGAGGCAGGAGAATGGCGTGAACACTAGAGGGGGAGCTTGCAGTGAGCAGAGGTGGCGCCATTGCACTGCAGCCTGGACAACAGAGCAAGACTCCATCTCAAAAATACATAAATAAATAAATAATAAAAATTAAAAAATTGAAAGAACATTAGCTGATTAACAAAGAAAAAATTCAATGTGCTTTCACTATAAAAGCCATCAGCAAACTAGGCATTGAAGAAACAAACCTCAGAATAATAAGAGTAATCTATTACAAACCCAGAGCCAACATCATAGTTAACAGGCAAAAGGAGCAAGCTTTTGTTTTGAGAATTGGAACAAGACAAGGATGCTCCCTCTCACCACTCCTATTCAACATAGTACAGGAAGTGCTAGCTAGAAAAATCAGGCAAGAGAGAGAAATAAACTGCATGCAAATAGGAAAATAATTTTCTTTCTTCATTGACTGTATGATTCTATACCTAGAAAATGCTAAAGACTCCACCAAAAGGCTCTTAAAACTGATAAACCACTTCAGTAAAGTTTCAGAATACAAAATCATTGTACAAAAATCAATAACATTTCTATACACCAATAACATTCAATCTGAGAGCAAAATCAATAATGCAATCTCATTTACAATAGTCACACACAAAAATAAAATACCTAGGAATACAGCTAACCAAAGAGGTGAAAGATCTCTGCAAGGAGAACTACAAAACACTGCTGAAAGAAATCACAGTTGACATAAACAAATAGAAAAACATTCAGTGGTCATGGATTGGAAGAACCAATATTGCTAAAATAGCCATATTGCCCAAAACAATACACAGATTCAGTGCTATTCCTGACAAAATACCGATGTCATTTTTCACATAATTAGAAAAAGCAATCCTAAAATTCATGTGGAATCAATGAAGAGCCCAAATATACAAGGCAATCTTAGGCAAAATGAACAAAGTCAGAGAAATCTCATTACCTGACTTCAAACTATACCACAAAGCTACAGTAACCAAAACGGCATTGTATTGGTACAAAAACAGACACATAGACCAATGGAACAGAAGAGAGGACCCAGAAATAAAGCCACACACCTACAAAAATCTGATCTTTGACAAAGTCTACAAAAATAAGCAATGGGGAAAAGCCTTGCTATGCAATAAATGGCACTGGGATAACTGGCTGGCCATATGCAGAAGAATGAAACTGTACTACTACCTTTCACCATATACAAAAACTAACTGAAGATAGATTAGACGGGGTACAGTGGCTTATGCCTATAATCCTAGCACTTTGAGAGGCCAAGGTGAGCAGATTGCTTGAGCCCAGAATTTCAAGACCAGCGTGGGCAACACAGTGAAATCCCATCACTACAAAAAATACAAAAATTAGCCAGGTGTGGTGGCATAGACCTGTGGTCCCAGCTACTCAGGAGGCTGAGGCAGGAGAATTGCTTGAGCCCAGGAGGCAGAAGTTGCAATGATCTGAGATCATGCCACTGCATTTTAACCTGGGCAACAAAGCGAGACCCTGTCTCAAAAAAAATGAACAAACAAACAAACAAAAACAGATTAAGGACTTAAATGTAAGACCTAAAACCATAAAAATCCTACTGGAGAACCAGAAATACCCTTCTGGGCATAGGCCCTGGCAAAGATTTCATGACAAAGATATCAAAATCAATTGGAACAAAAGGAAAAATTGACAAATGCGATTTATTTAAACTAAAGAGTTTCTGCACAGTGAAAGAAACTGTCAACAGAGTAAACAGAAAACCTACAGAATGTGAGAAAATATTCATAAAATATGCATCCAACAAATGTCTGATACCCAGAATCTCTAAGGACCTTAAGCAATTCAACAAGTAGGGAACAAATAACCTCATTAAATAGTAGGCAAAGGACATGAACAGACACTTCTCAAAAGACGACAAACAAGCAGCCAACAAACATGAAAAAAACGCTCAACATCACTATCATCAAAGAACCACAAAGCAAAAGCACAATGAGATATACACTAATCAGAATGGTTAGTAATACAAAGTCAAAATAACAGATGTTGTCAAGGCTGCAAAAGAAAGGAAAAGCTTATATACTCTTTGTGGGAATGTAAATTAATTAAGCCCCTGTGGAAATCAGTTTGGAGATTCTCACAGAACACAGAACAGAGCTACCATTTGACCCAGCAATCCCAATACTGGGTATACACCCAAAGGAATATAAATTGTTCTACCAAAAAGACACATGCACTTGCATGTTCATCACAGCACTGTTTACAATAGCAAAGACATGGAATTAGTCTAGGTGACCACCGATGGTAGATTGAATAGAGCCAATGTGGTACATATACACCATGAAATACTACACAGTCATAAAAAAAAAAACAAAACTTTTTTTTTTTTGCAGCAACACGTATGCAGCTGGAGGCCATTATTCTAAGTACTTGCCAAAACAGAAAACCAAATGTCTCACGTTCTCACTTGGAGAGAACTAAACATTGAGTAGACATGGACAACAGACACACAGTACTGCTAGAGGTGGAGCTTGAGGGAGGGGACAAGAGCTGAAAACTACCTTCTGAGTATTATGCTCATGATCTGGGGGATAAGATCAATTGTACCCCAAACCTCGGCATCTCATAATATAGCTATGTAACACAACTGCACATGTACCCTCTAAATCTGAAATAAAAGTTGAAATTAAAAATAAAAACAAATAAACAAAACTAAGGTATACAGATTAAAACAGAGTAACTACAGTTATTCTCATTTTCAGCCATTATGCATCATACTTAGTTTTAAAAGAATTTTACTAAAATAACATGAAAACTTAGCAAAGTTGCTTGATACAAGATCAAGATAAAAATTGCGAGTTTCCAATAGTAACAGAGTTGCTTGTATTAGTCTAACGCTTCTTCTTGTAACAATTACAATAATCATAAATTCTGGAAAAATGTATTTTTTTAAAACCATCTTTTGGAAAGAGAGGAAAAGCAAGAAAATTTGAAGCAATCTTAAGTTTGAAGGAAGGAACCTGCTCTGGGGAAAATTAGCATTTATATGACTTTTTTGCCCTAGAAAACTCCCTAATGCAACAACTAGAACTAAGTCAGAAAGCTAGTTATCACTGGTCTCCTACAGTCTCTTCTTGAAGTTGCTGTCATAGTATGGATTTCAGGCTACTTTTCTTTCTTCATTTAAGAAAATATATGATAATGTAGTTTATCTAACATTTTCTTGATGTTAGGGTAAAAGCAACACTACATTTTACCACTTTCTGTACAATGTCTTAATATTGAATAGATGAAAGCAGAACTCTTCCCAATCCCACATCACTCTTTAGCAAAGCCATGTCCGGGTGCTAGCAGGGTAATTTTCAGCCCAGCTCTTAGTTAGGGACAGATTTCATGTGTTGGTGCCCACAAATGTTTTTAAAGTTGCTTTTAGGTAAGGTTCATTAATATTCATTACTGTAAAGGATTCTGTTCTATGAATGTATCAGAATTCACCCATTCTATGTTTAATGAACATTTGAGTTGTTTCCATGAGCAAATATAAAATAAGACACTGAAGAACGTGTTTCAAGAGGTTTTTTTTAACACACACATGCAGAGTTCTCTTGACTACAAACTTAGAGGTGAAATTGCTGGTCTTCTGGAACATTCACATTAAACAAGAGTACATAATGCTAAATGGTTTTCCAAAATCCTTGTTATCAATCCTTTTCAATTGTGTAATTTACTCCGCATCCTCTCCATTACGAGCTTTATGAGACTTTATAATTTCAAACCATTCTGGTAAATGTAGAGAAATCTCAAAATTACAGTTGGAATTTCCCTTGTGACTAATATGGTAGAGAACCTTTTCATATGTATGTTGTCCACTTGGCTATCTAATTTTTTAAGTGCCTGTTAACATCTCTCACCTATTTTTCTATTGATCTGTATTTTTCTTACTAGTCATATTTGTAACAAATATCTCCTCCTGCTCTTTGACCTTGTCACTCTCCTAACAGTGATGAACAGATTTTTGTGCTATTTAAAAAAATATTTCTTTACACTCAAAGTCCTCAAGAAATTTCCCTATAATCTTACAAAAGTTTACTGTTATGCTCACATTCATGTCTACAAATTTTATGGAATTGATTTTTGTGTCTATTATGAAGTAAGCATTCAAAGTTTTATCCTCCATTTGCATGTTCAACTTATCCATTACTATTTATTAAAATACAAAATGTCCTCATGTCTCTGTGGTGTCATATTTGTAACAAATTGCATATCTGCACATGTAAAGGTTATATTATGGGGGTTTTCATCTGTTTAATTTGATTATTTGACTCTTCTTGTATTAGTATCTTACTGTCTAAATTACTGTAGCTTTTTAAGTTTTGTTATTCAGTATCATTAATTTTTTCCACTTTTTTTTTCCTTTCTTGAATGTCTTGGCTATTTTTGAAGCTATGCATTTCTATATACATTTTATTTTATTTTATTTTATTATTTATTTATTTTACTTATTTTTTTGAGACTGAGTCTCACTCTGTTGCTCAGGCTGGAGTGCAGTGGTACGATCTGGTCTCACCGCAACCTCTGCCTCCCGCATTCAAGTGATTCTCCTGCCTCAGCCTCCTTAGTAGCTGGGACTGGCCACCACACACAGCCAATTTTTTGTGTTTTCGGCAAGATAGGGTTTCACCACGTTGCCCAGACTGCTCTCAAACTCCTGGACTCAAGCAATCCACTTGCCTTGGCCTCCCAAAGTGCTGGGATTACAGGCATGAGTCACCACACCTGGCCACATTTCCACATAAATTTTAGACTCAACTTACTAAGTTATATGTTAAAATATTTTCTGAGTTTTTATTCGATGATTTCATGAATTTTTTCCTCTGATTTTTGGGAAGGTTTTGTGATACTTCTACATGTGATATTCTTTGTATTTTTCCTGCTTTTCGTCTATTGTGCTTATTATTAGCAGTGAGTTTTGTTCTTTCAGGTGACTACTTATTGCTCAATAACATCCTTTTCTTTCTGATCAAAGTATTCCCTTTAGCATGTCTTGTAGGACAGGTTTCGTATTGATAAAATCCCTCAGCTTTTGTATGTTTAGGAAAGTCTTTGTTTCTTCTTCATGTTTGAAGGGTATTTTTGCCAGATACACTATTCTAAGATAAAAGTTATTTTTTCTTCAGCACTTTGAATACATCTAGCCACTCTCTCGGCCTGTATGGTTTCCAGTGAAAAGTCTCCTCCATATGTATTGGAGCTCTAATTTTATGTTATTTGTTTCATTTCTCTTGCTGCTTTATTGTTTCCTTTCTTTACCTTTGACCTTTGGAAGTTTGATTATTAAATGGCTTGAGATAATCTTCTTTGGATTAAATCTGCTTAGTGTTCTAAAACCTTCTTGTACTTGGATATTGATATATTTCTCTAGGTTTGAGAAATTCTGTGTTATTTATTGTTCCTTTGAATGAACTTTCTACCCCTATCTCTTTCTCTACCTCCTTTTTAAGGCCAACATCTCTTAGATTTGCTCTTTTGAGGCTATTTCTAGATCCTGCAGGCATGATTCATTGTTTTTTATTCTTTTTTCTTGTCTCCTCAACTGTGTATTTTCAAATAGCCTGTCTTCAAACTCACTAATTATTTCTTCTGCTTAATCAGTTCTGCTATTAAAAGACTGATGCATTCTTCAGTATGCCAATTACATTTTTCAACTCCAAAATTTCTGCTTGATTCTTTTTAATTATTTCAATCTCTCTGTGAAATTTATCCAGTAGATTTTGACTTCTTTCTCTGTGTTATCTTGAATTTCTTTGAGTTTCCTCAACACAGCAATTTTGAATTCTCTGTCTGAAAGGTCACATATCTCTTTGTTTCTCCAGGGTTGGTCCCTGATGCCTTATTTAACTCACTTGGTGAGATCATGTTTTTTTTTTTTTGGATGATGTTGATGCTGGTAGATGTTCTTTAGTGACTGGCCATTGAGAAATTAGGTATTTACTGTAGTCATCACTATCTGGGCTTATTTGTAGCCATCCTTCCTGAGAAGGCTTTCCAAATATTTGAAAGGACTTGGATGTCGTAAACTAACATGTATCTGCTTTAGGGGACAGCTGAAGCCCAGTAATACTGTCGTTCTTGCAGACTTGTAGAAATACCACCATCGTGGTCTTGGACCGGATCAAGGAGAATTTTCTGGATTACCAGGCAGAGATTCTTGTTCCCTTCTCTTGCTTTCTCCCAAACAAATGGAGTCTCTCCGTGTGTGTGTGTGTGTGTGTGTGTGTGTGTGTTTTGAGCCACCTATAGCTGGGGGTGATGTGACACAAGCACCCCTGAGGCCACTACCACTATGACTGTGCTGGGTCAGACCTGAAGCCAGCACAGTACTAAGTCTTGCCAAAGACCTGTGGTAACCACTCCCTGGCTACTGTCTTTGTTCACTCAAAGCCCTAAGGCTTTACATTCAGCAGGTGGCAAGGCAAGCCAGGCCTGTATTCTTCCCTTTAGGACTGAGAGTTCCCCCAAGCTCCTGGGGGAGCTTACCCATCCAGGGCTTGGGGAAACTCATAGCAACTGTTGGAAAGGATTATTCATCATGACCAAATGGGATTTATCCCTGGGATGCAAGGGTGGTTCAACATACACAAATCAATCAATGTGATACATCATATTAACAGAATGAAGAATAAAAAACTTGATGATTTCAACTGATACTGAAAAAGCATTTGATAATTCAACATCTCTTTATGATAAAAAAAAAATCCCTCAAAAAACTGGGGATACAAGGAACATACCTCAACATAATAAAAACCAAATATGACAGACCCGCAGCTAGTATCACACTGAATAGGGAAAAGCTGAAAACCTTTCCTCTAAGATCTGGAGCATGACAAGGATGCCCACTGTCACCATGGTTATTCAATATAGCACTAGAAGTCCTCGTTAGAGCAATCAGACAAGGGAACGATATAAAGGGCATTCAACTTGGAAACAAAGAAGTCAAAGTTTCCTTGTTTGCAGATGATATGAATTATATTTGGAAAAAACTACAGACTTCACCAAAAATCTATTAGAACTGATAAACAAATTGAATAAAATTGCAGGATACAAATTAACATACAAAAATCAGTAGCATTTCTATGCCAATGGTGAATAATGTGAAAAATGAATTAAAAATGCAATCCCATTTACATTAGCCACATATAAAATTAAATATCTAGGAATTAACCAAAGAAGTGAAAGATCTCTATAATAAAAACTGTAAAACACTGATGAAAGAAATTGAAGATAAAATGGAAAAAATGTCCGTGTTTATGGACAGGAAGAACAAATACTGTTAAAATGTCCATACTGCCTAAAGCGATCTACAGATTCAGTGCAATCCCTATCAAAATACCAAGGACAGTCTTCACATAAATAGAAAACAACAATTCTTTTTTAATTTTATGTATGTATGTATGTATGTATGTATGTATTTATTTATTTATTTTGAGACAGAGTCTTGCTCTGTTGCCCAGGCTGGAGGGCAGTGGCACGATCTTGGCTCACCGTAAGCTCTGCCTCCCAGGTTCATACCATTCTCCTGCCTCAGCCTCCTGAGTAGCTAGGACTACAGGTGCCCACCATCACGCCCTGCTAATTTTTTTGTATTTTAAGTAGAGACGGGGTTTCACCATGTTAGCCAGGATGGTCTCAATCTCCTGACCTCATGATCCACCTGCCTCAGCCTCCCAAAGTGCTGGGATTACAGGCGTGAGCTACTGTGCCCAGCCAGAAAACAACAATTCTAAAATTTGTATGGAACCACAAAAGACCCAGAATAGCCAAAATTATCCTAAGCAAAATGACAGAATTGGAGAAATAACATTACCTGACTTCAAATTATACTACAGTGCTATAGTAACCAAAACAGCATGGTAGTGGCATAAAACCAGACACATAGACCAATGGAACAGAATAGAGAACTCAGAAACAAATTTGCCTAGCTAAAGTGAACTAATTTTCAACAAAGATGCCAAGAACATGCACTGGGGAAAGACAGTCTCTTCAATAAACAGTACTGGGAAACCTGGATATCCATATGCAGAAGAAAGACACTAGACCTAAGTCTATCACAATATACAAAAATAAAATCAAAATGAATTAAAGGCTTAAATCTATGACCTCAAACTATAAAAATACTAAAAGAAAACATAGGGGAAAACCTCGAGGATCTTGGTCTGGGCAAAGATTTCTTGAGCAATACCCCACAAGCTCAGGCAACCAAAGCAAAAATGGACAAATGGAATCACATCAAGTTAAAACACTTCTGCACAGCAAAGAAAACAATCCACAAAGTAAAGAGAAAACCCGCAGAATGAAACAAAATATTTGCAAACTACCCATGTGACAAGGGATTAATAACCAGAATATATAAGGAGCTTCAAACAACACTATAGGAAAATGTCTCATAATCCAATCAAAAAATGGGAAGAAGATTTGAATAAACATTTCTTAAAAGAAGACATACAAAAGGAAAACAGGCATATGGAAAGATGGTCAACATCATTCATCATCAGAGAAACGCAAATCAAAACTTCAATGATATAGCATCTCACTCCAGTTAAAATGACTTATATCCACAAGATAGGCAATAATAAATGCTGATGAGGATGTGGAGAAATGGAAATCCTTGTACACTGTTGGTGGGAATGTAAATTAGTACAACCACTACGGAAAACAGTTCAGAAGTTCCTCAAAAAGCTAAAAATTGAGCTACCATATGATCCAGCAATCCCACTGCTGGATATATACCCCAAAGAAACAATACCAATATATCCAAGAGATATCTTCACTCCAATGTTTGTTGCAGCACTACTTGCAATAGCCAAGATTTGGAAGCAACTTAAGTGTCCATCAACAGATGAATGGATAAAGAAAATGTGATCTCACACACACACACACACACACACACACACACACACACACACACACAATGGAGTACTATTCAGCCATAAAAAATAATGAGATCTAATTATTTGCAACAACATGGATGGAACTAGAGATCATTATGTTAAGTGAAATAAACCAGGAACAGAAAAACAAACATTGCATATTTTCACTTATTTTGGGGATCTAAAAATCAAAACAATTGAACTCAAGAACTTAGAGAGTAGAAGGATGGTTACCAGAGGCTAGGAACTACAGTGGAGGCGATTGGGGGGAGGTGGGAATGGTTAATGGCACAAAAAGATAGTTAGAATGAATAAGACCTAATATTTTATAGTACAAAAGGCTGACTATAACCAATAAAAACTTAATTGTATACTTTAAAATAACTTACAAAGTGTAATTGGAGTATTTGTAACACAAAGGATAAATGCTTGAGAGGATGGATACACCATTCCTTATGATGTACTTACTTCACATTGCATACCTGTATCAATATATCTCATGTACCACATAAATATATACATCTGCTACGTACCCACACAAAAAAAATGTTTTTAAATCTTAGAAATCAACTGGGTGCGGTGGCTCATGCCTGTAATCCCAGCCCATCACTTTGGGAGGCCGAGACAGGCAGATCACTTGAGGCCAGGAGTTCAAGACCAGTCTGGCCAACATGGTGAGACCCCCGTCTCTCCTAAAAATAATAATAACAATAAATTAGCTGGGTGTGGTGGCGCATGTCTGTAATCCCAGCTACCCGGGAAACTGAAGCAGGAGAATCGCTTGAGCCTGGGA
>NW_012108608.1:786435-796157 GCF_000951045.1 Mandrillus leucophaeus
GGGGAGGGGAGGGGGAAGAAAATAAAAAACCTTAGAAATCTACCTGGTGCTTGATTGTAGTATGGCTGAGCTGTTGAGGCTTACCAATTTTATTGATCTTTTCAAAGAATAAGCTTTTGGTTTTGTTTAGTTTCCCCATGATTTCTGTTTTCCATTTTATTAATTTCTGCTCTAATTTAGATTTTTTATTTTTTTATTTTTTTATTTTTGGCCAGGGTCTTGCTTTATTGCCTATGCTGGAGCACAGTGCAGATCATGGCTCACTGCAGCCTCACACTCCTGGGCTCAAGCTATCCTCCTGTTTCTGTCTCCTGAGAAGCTAGGACTACAGGTATGCACCACCACATCAAGTTAATTTTCTTCTTTTCTTTTCTTTTCTTTTTTTTTTTTTTTTAATAGAAGCTGGGTCTTGCTATGTTGCCCAGGCTGGCTTTCTTTGTTTTTAATATATGAATTTAATGCCATAATCTTTTCCTCTACACACTGTGTTTGTGGCATCACACAAATTTTAATATGTTATGTTTTCATTTTCATTTGTCAGAAATATTTTTTTGTTTCTCTTGAGACTTTTAACCCATGTGTTATTTAGAAGTGTATTGTTACTCTTCACATATTTTGAGATTTTCTGGTTATCTTTCCATTATACATTTACATTTCCATTATACATTTCCAATATACATTTCTAGTGTAATTTCAGTATGGCCTGGGAGAAAACATGGTATGATTTCTATTATTTTAAGTTTGTTAGGATGTGCTTTATGGTTTGCAGTGTAATTTATATTGGTAAATGTTTCATGTGAGTTTGAGAAAAATGCATATTCTGCTGTTATTTAATAAAGTAGTTTACAGATGTCAGCTATATTCAGTTGACAGATGATGTAGCTGAATTCAACTATGTCCTTATTGATTTTCTGGAGAAACCTTTTGGATCCCTCCATTTCTTACAGAGGGGGTGTTAAAGTTTCCAACTATAATAGTAAATTTGCCTATTTCTCCTTGTAGTTCTATTAGTTTTGTCCCATGTATTTTGCTGCTTGGTGGTTGGGTATATATATGTTAAGGATTGTTGTCTTCTTGGAGAATTGACTCCTTTATTGTTATGTAATGCCCTTTTTTATTCCTGGTAAATTTCCTTGCTGCAAAATCTTCTTTGTCTGAAATTAACATACTACTCCCATTTTCTTTTGATTAGTATTAGCATGATGTCTTTTTCTCTGTCTATCTACTTTTAATAGATATGTGAATTTATATTTACATTGGATTTCTTATAGAAACCATATAGATGCATCTTATTTTTTGATGCACGCTGACAATCTCTGTCTTTTCATTGGTACATTTTTATACCATTGATGTTCAAAGTGATTATTGATACAGTTGGATTAATATCAGCCATATTTGTTATTATTTTCTATTTATTGCCCTTTTTCTTCATTCTTATTTTTGTGTTCTACTGTTTTTGCCTCTTTTTTGGTTTTACTTGTGCATTTTTATGACTCTACTTTCTCTTCATTCTAAGCTTATCAGCTATACCACCTTTTTTACTTTTCAAGTTGTTGCCAGAGTTTGCAACATACATTTATAATTAATCGAAGTCCACTTTCAAATAATACTACATCTCTTCACAGATAGTCTGAGTGTCTTATAATAATGAAATAGCCTTATTCCTCCCTCACTTGTAGCAATGCTGTCATTTATTTTACTTACATATTAGCATATATTAATTCTAAAAATATATACATAAGCATACATAATTGAATACAGTGTTGCTATTATTATTTGGAAAAATGCTATCTGTTACATTGATTAGGAATACAAAAGAGTTTTCATTTTACTTTCACTTTTTCCTCCTTTGATGATGTTTCTTTCTTTATGTAAATCTGAATTTCTGCCCTCTATTATTTTAGTTCTCTCTAAAGAGCTTCTTTGACATTTCTTGAAAGGCAGATCCTTTCGCAACAAATTTCCTTTTTTGTTTGTCTGAGAAATATTTTATTTCTGCTCAGTTTGAAAGATAATTTTGCAGGGTACAGAATTCTGGCTTGGTGGTTTTTTTCTCTCAAAACTTTAAATATTTTGCTACAATCTCTTCGCATATTCATGATTTCTGAGAAGTCACAGGTAATTTTTAACTTTGTTCTATAGGCAAGGTGTTTTATTCCTCTGTTTTTGTTTTTTGTTTTTTTGAGAAAATAATCCCTATGTGTAGGATTTTGGGGGGTTGGTGATTTTTGTTTTACGTTTTGAGTAGTTATCCTGCTCAGTATTTTCTGAGCTTCCTGGACCTGCAGTTTGATGTCTAACATTAGTTTGGGGAAAATTCTCTGTCATTCTTGTTTTAAATATTTCTTCTCTTCCTTTGTCTTTTCTTTCTCCTTCTGTTATTTCCATTACATGTTAGTTAAACCTTTTGTAGTCATCCCACAATCTTGGATATTTTTTGTTTTCTTTCCTTCCTTCCCTTCCCTTTCTTTCTTTCTTTTCTTCCTTCCTTCCTTCCTTCCTTCCTTCCTTCCTTCCTTCCTTCCTTCCTTCCTTCTTTCTCTCTTCTTTCTTTTTCTTTTACTTTTTTTTTGGTGGGGGACAAGGCCTCATACTGATACCCAGGTTTCAGTGCAACGGTACAATCACAGCTCACTGCAGTCTCAACTTCCTGGGCTCAGGTGATTCTCCCATCTCAGACTCCCGAGTAGCTGGAACTGCAGGTGTGTGCCACCATGCCTAGTTAGATTTCATATTTTTTTTATAGAGACAAGGTCTCACTATGTTGTCCAGGCTAGTCTTGAACTCCTGGACTCAAACAATCCTCCTACCTTGGCCTCCCAATGTGTTGAGATTATAGGCATGAACCACCATGTCCAGCTGAATTTTTCATTTTTGTTACACTTTTTTTAGTCTCTCCCTTTTTTTGGTTATCTGTTAAAATTTTCATCTCTCTACTTACATTACCCTTATGTTCTTGTATGCTGTCTACTTTATCACAGTAATCTTAATTGTTTTAAATTCTCTGTTTGGTAATGCCAACATTCCTTGTGTCTGGTTCTGATGCTTGCTCTGTCTCTTCAAACTGTTACTTGCATTTTAGTATGCCTTGTAATTTTTTAAATCATAGCCAAACATGGTGTATTGATTAAAAGGAACTACTGTAAATAGGCTTTTAGTAATATGGTGGTAAGGTATAGGGGAAATAGACATGCTCTAGAGCACTACAATTAGATCTGTCTTTTAGTGAGCTAATGCCTCTGGTCTCGAACTTCATAAGTGTTCCTCAGGTTTTTTTCCCTCCTTCCTTGGGTGAGACAGGATAGCTAGAATTGGGTATTTCCCTTCTGTCCCATGGAAAGGCAGAGTGAACTGGAGTTTGGTATTTCCCTTCCCCTAGGTCAGTTGGCTCTGATAAAACACTAGCAGATTAGGCTCTGGTTAACCAGCTTCTCTTAAGAGCATACTTTGTTAAGAAAAACAGACTAGTGAGAATCTGGTTGAGCTCCTGGAGACAAACCTCACAAAAAATGTGGAGGCCTCCCTGTGACTGGGTTTGTCTGGAGTTTTTAACTCTCATACTTGAGCAATTAGTCAGTTACAGTTCAGGTTTTTCTACCCTAGCACTGCTTCCCATAGAGTTTTCTGCTGTGATATTTTGTCATTTTTCTGTATCTGTCTGTCTGTCTCTCAAGTTTTGGGGCATCAATTTTTCTTTTGACCTCAATGCTCTTAAAAATCCAAGAAGGGCTGTTGATTTTTTTCAGTTTGTTCAGCTTTTTACTTGCTGTCAGCACAGAGTAAAGATTTCCCTTTTTTTTTTTTTTTTTTTTTTTTGAGACGGAGTCTTGCACTGTGGACCAGGCTGGAGTTCAGTGGTGTAATCTTGGCTCACTGCAAGCTCCACCTCCTGGGTTCACACCATTCTCCTGCCTCAGCCTTCCAAGTAGCTGGAACTACAGGCGCCCGCCACCATGCCCGGTTAATTTTGTGTGTGTGTGTGTGTGTGTGTGCGCGTGCGTGTGTGTTTAGTAAAGACGGGATTTCACCGTGTTAGCCAGGATAGTCTCAATCTCCTGACCTCCTGATCCGCCCTCCCAAAGTACTGGGATTACAGGCGTGAGCCACCGCGCCCGGCCAGGACAGAGTAAAGATTTATAAGCTTCTTCTCTACATGCCTGATTATAAATTGGATGTATTCTTACTGTGTTTTTTAAAAAGTTAATAAGAAATGATATTTATAAAGTCTGTTTAAAATGACTTGAAGCTGAAACCCCGTCTCTACTAAAAAAAATACAAAAAATTAGCCGGGCATGGCGACGGGCGCCTGTAGTCCCAGCTACTCGGGAGGCTGAGGCAGGAGAATGGCGTGAACCCGAGAGACGGAGCTTGCAGTGAGCCGAGATTGCGCCACTGCACTCCAGCCTGGGAGACAACCAGACTCCGTCTCAAAAAAACAAAAAAAACAAAACAAGAAAACAACAACAACAACAATGAAACAAATGAGTTGAGGCTGGGCATCAGTTTTATAAATTCCATTCTATTTCTGGTTAGCAATCATTACTAGAATGGACCCCTCCGGTCGCCCTATTGAAAGCCAGAGATTTTACTGGAGGTCCTTCTCCTTGGAGAATGCCATAATTTAATTTTTTTTCCTAGTTCTATTACACTTATCTTCTTGAAATGTGGAGAGATGCTTACGATTTGGCAAATGCTACAAACTGCCAAGATGTCTGTGCCCATCTCTCACCATATTCAGTCATGATAACCTTCAAAGCAAAACGGCATCTGCTTCACTTCTACCTTCCAAATCTCATATTAGTTTCCCTTTCAGTCAACTCTAACTGGGACCATACAGGGAAGGGAATTTTGGGAAACATAGGTCTAGCTTAACCAGATTGACACAGTACAAAATCATCATGGATAATGACAAGCAATTTACCCAAGTGGAAACCGAATGGCCAGTAAACATAATAAAGGAGGTTAAACTTTACATTTACTCAAAACATTCACTTTGACAACACGAGATACTGTTTCACCAGCAGATGTATATTCTGTGTTATTTAATAAAGTAGTTTACAGATGTCAACTGTATCCAGTTAAGTGGTGATGTAGTTTAATTCAACTATGTCCTTATTGATTTTCCGGAGAAACCTTTTGGATCTCTCCATTTCTTATAGAGGGGGTGTTAAAGTTTCCAACTATAATAGTAAATGTGTCTATTTCTCCTTGTAGGTCTATTGGGTGAAATAAAAGTGTTAACATATTAAAAATAGGGACCATATATTCTGGACAGAGTATAAATGGGTTCATCCAGGTTAAAAGACAATTTGAAATATCAAGTAAAATTAAAGATGTGTGTAGCTTTCAACCCAGTGATTCTACTACTAGAAATGCACTATTTACAGATGTATGCAAAGATAAATGTACTAAAATGTTCATAGCAGCATTGGTTTTAATAGCTAAAAAAAAATCTGCAAAAGAAATTTAAATGTTAGTGGGACTCTAGATAAACACTTACTTATTTGTAAGAGAAAAACCTATGCAATCTTTAAAATTAGAACTAGACCTAAATGCAAGAAAATGAATAAATCTTTAAAATAATGTTGAAAAAGCAAGTTGCTAAAGAATATATAGAGTATAACGGCATTTCTATAATTTTAAAACATTCAAAATAAAAATTCAAAATAAAACTATACATTTATAGAATTCATACATATGTATGAATATGTAAAATAATCTTCATATGACTATTTCTTTAGGTAACCTCTCCTAAAATCTGAGACATTAATATTTAATTATAATTTATTGAAGTTACGACTACAGAAAACTGAAATAATATATCCCAGGAAATTAGGACATTCATAAGAGCCTTATTATCTTATGCTCTTATGCAAATAAGCATCAGTCTGCGCTCTTTGAAAACCAGAACCAAATTCTGAGTCAGTTAATTTTTCCTACATGGTTACCAAAATATTTCAAACATCTAGTTTAAAGAAAATCCAATAAAATATGTAGAACACTGTATCAGTCTGTTCTCACACTGCTAATAAAGACATAACTGAGCCTGGGTAATTTATAAAGGAAAAAAGTTTAATTGATACACAGTTCAGCATGGCTTGGGAGACCTCAGGAAACTTATAATTAGGGCAGAAGGGGAAGCAAACACGTGCTTCTTCACGTGGCATCAGGAAGGAGAAATGCAGCACAAAGCAGGGGAAAGCCTCTTATAAAACCATCAGATCTCATGAGAAATCACTCACTATCATGATAACAGCATGGGGGAACCACCCCCATGATTCAGTGACCTCCCACAGGGTCCCCGCTAGGACACATGGGGATTATGGGAGCTATAATTCAAGATGATATTTGGGTGGGGACACAGCCAAACAATGTCAAACACCTCTTCCCCTAAAACTATTAGGCAATATTGACAGAAATTAAATATTTAAATAAATGGAAAAATGTAGAATGTTCATGGTTTGAAATATGCCACTTTTCTCTAAATTAACCTAAAAATTGAATGCAATTCTAATCAAGTCTCATGTTTTCTTTTTCTCTTAAAATTTTAAAAATTAATATATCATTGTATATATAAATAAATGTATATTTTATACGTGTGATATTTTGATACATGTGCCCAATGTGTAATGTAATAATACAATCTGTAATGTAAGTCAGGATAATTGGAATATCTATCACTTTAAACATTTATCTTTGTGTTGGCAACATTACAATTCTTCTAGTTAGTTTGAAATATACAACAAATTAATGTTAACTATAATTTCTCTACTGTACTATCAAATACTAGAACTTATTTATTCCTTCTATCTGACTGTAATTCTGTACCCAGTAGGTTTTTTGTACAGATATACGTTGAAATGCAAACAACCAGGGCAATCTTGAAGAAGAGAAAACTGGGAGAACCTGCTCTATTTGATATCAAAATAAATGCAGAGCTACAGTAATAAGGAAAAAGTGATATTGGTACAAGGATAGATTAATAGAATAATGCGTCAGAATAGCATATTCAGAAACAGACCTGAGTGTATGTGAATGCTTGATTTATGTCTGATGTGGCACCCCAGAACAGTGGCAAAAGGACATTCTTTTCATTAAATAGAATTACATTTCCATATGGCAAAAAATAAACCTTAACTACAACCTCACACAATAAATAAAAGTCATTTCCAGGTGGTTGTAGAATTACATGTGAAACATAAAAGAGTAGAGCATCTAGAAGATAACATAGAGGATATCTTTATAAATTTGGGAGAAACAAAGATTTCTTAGAACACAAAAAGTACTGATCATAAGGGGAAAAGATTGACAAGTTGGACTAAAAATTAAGAATTTCTCTATATTGAAAGATATCATTAAGATGGCAAAAGTCAAACTGCAGAGTGAAGATAAAAACAACAAAAGGTTGGTATCCAAAGATATAGAAGTTCTAAAAATCAATATGAACAAAGACAATCCAATAGAAATATGGCATTAAACTTAAAAGGTTACTCACAGAAGGGATGTCAAAATGGCCACTGGTGGCCACTGGACATATAAGAAAGTGCTGAATATCATAACACATCAGGGAAACAAAAGGTGAAAACATAAGTTTGGTAAGTGCATGACAGTATGCCACCAGAATGGCAAAAACAAAAACAAAAGGGAAAACCAAGGGCTGGTAACAATATGGAGCAACAAGAGCTTTCTAGTGCTGAGGAGTGGAGTGTAAACTACTACAGACACTTTGGAAAGTTGATTAGCAGTATGAATTCAAGCTAACCATCATACTTCATAATTCAGCAAATAATTTTTTTACCCTAAAGAAATGTATGCACATGCATAGCAAATGACAAGCTTAGTAATATTCACTGCAGTATTGTTGGTAATAGTCCCAAACTGAAAACAACTAAAATGTTCATCACCAATATTTTTGTTCATCAAAATATTTTGTTCATCATTTTATTGTTCATCAAACAATAAAATGTTCATTTATTTTATTTAAATAAATATTTAAATAAAATATTTAAATAAATATACATCTATAGTAATACTGTTCAGCTATGAAAATGGAAAAAACAGAACTATGCATAAAACATAAATCAGTTGAGTGAAAGAAAGCAGATACATGTTTTCTGTTGTTGTTGTTTCTGTTTTGTTTGTTTATTTATGTATTTATTTTGACACAGGGTCTCACTTTGTCATCCAGGCTGGAGTGCAGTGATTTCATCATGGCTCACTGCAGTCTCGACTTCCTAGACTCAACAATCCTGTCACTTCAGTCTCGAGTAACTGGGGCTACAGGAATGCCACCATACCTGGCTAATTTTTGTATTTTTTGTAGAGACGGTTTTTGGCCGTATTGCCTAGGCTGGCCCCGAACTCCTCCCATCTCAGCCTGCTAAAGTGCAGGTGTAAGCCACTGCACCCAGTTGAGCATGTTAATTTTATTTTATTCCAGTTACATCACCTTCAAACTAGCAAAAAATTTACCTGTGTTGTTATAAGTCCTGAGAGTTACCCTTATGAAATAGGGAGGGTAATAGGTAATTGGTAGGTGTCTTAAGTGGGGGAGTGGGTGATTCCAAGCTGCTGGTAATGTCTGTCTTTCTTTCTTATTTATTTATTTATTTATTTATTTATTTATTTACATATTTTCGTAAGGCACAGTCTCCTTCTGTCACGCAGGCTGGAGTGCAGTGGTGCCATCTCAGCTCACTGCAACCTCTATCTCCCAGGTTCAAGCTATTCTTGTGCCTCAGCATCCCAAGTAGCTGAGATTTCAGGTGTGTGTCCCCACGCCTGACTGATTTTTGTATTTTTAGTAGAGATAGGGTTTCATTATGTTGGCGAGGCTGGTCTTGAACTCCTGGCCTCAACTGATCCGCTCACCTTGGCCTCCCAAAGTGCTGGGATTACAAGTGTGAGCCAACATGCCCAGACTAATGTTATTATTTCTTGATATTTGTCTGTGTCATGGTTACATAGGGGTGTGTTTACTTTGCAATAATTCATTAAACTATACACATGACTTTTGCACTTTTCTGTATGTATGTCACACTTCAATAGTTTTTTTTTTTTTAAGTACACAGGTTCAAATGAGAAAGTGCTTACCAAATTGTAGTAGCCAATTTTAAAGCTTTTGAACTAGAAGGACTTTCTAGAAAATCTAATGAGTTTGACAATATTCCCTATAAGTCACATGACTACACATTTCTGTGTTGTCTAATATAGTCTCCAGATTATTTTAATGTGTCTATTCATAGGTAAAAGAGAAAAGGAAGGAAAATGAATATTTGGGAGCATATACACTATGTAAAGCACAATGATAGATGATTTCCATGTTTTTTTTAATCCTCAGAAATGTACCATGGGTAGTTAATATTATTCACATTTTTTAGTTTAAGAAATTGAGACTTTTATTTGTTAAATAACTTGCCTAAAGTCATATTCCCGAAGGGTAAATATCCAAGGATATAGCTAGTAAATGTCATTCTGATTTCACGTTATATTGTTTAGCTCCATAAACTATATGAATTGGACATGAACTTGTGTAGCATGGGAAGAATCTATATCTGTCAGAAAACCCGACCTTATGCCATAGTTGCATTATCTACTGTCTATAGAACTCCAGCACAAGATACTTAAACATTCTGAGCTTTGGTCACTTTATTTTCTTCCTTCCTTCCTTCCTTCCTTCCTTCCTTCCTTCCTTCCTTCCTTCCTTCCTTCCTTCCTTCCTT
>NW_012108608.1:796207-800687 GCF_000951045.1 Mandrillus leucophaeus
CTTTCTTTCTTTCTCTCTCTCTCTCTCTTTCTTTCTCTCTCTTTTTTTTTTTTTTGGGAGTTTTGCTTTTTTTGCCCAGACCGGATTACAATGGCGCCATCTCAGCTCACCGCAACCTCCGCCTCCCAGGTTTGAGCTATTCTCCTGCCTCAGCCTTCTTGAGTAGCTGGGATTACAGGCATGCACCACCACATCCGGCTAATTTTTTGTATTTTTAGTAGAGACAGGGATTCTCCATGTTGGTCAGACTGATCTTGAACTCCTGACCTCAGGTGATCCGCCCGCCTTGGCCTCCCAAAGTGCTGGGATTATAGGCGTGAGCCACCGCACCCAGCCTGGTTTATTTCTAAATAAAAAACTGGAGACATTTTTGATGCTCCTCCCAGATTCCCTTTACCATCTAGATTATCCATCTCCCATTTCCCCTAAATATTGATGACAATGTCCCTCTTCTCTACGGAATTGCCTCCAGAGTATTGGTCAAACTGGAACTTCCCCCTGCCCTCAGAGACAAGGGTATGGAAAGCCAGCCCCTTGCATGGAGGGGGTACAACTCTGTGGTACAATTTGTGCACAAAGCTTGTCTGTGGGATTAGATTGAAGCTAGTGACCAGCTGAAACCACTCACTTGCTTGTCTTCTAGTTCTTGTCCTAGCTGGCTTCTCTCACACCCCCTTCTCCTGAGGATACTCCCTCAATAAATCATTTGAAAAGAATTTCTATCTCAAACTTTTAGATATAGGCAAAAAAATGTGCTCAAAGTTCATGAGAATAAAATGAAATAATACATGAAATATTTTATTAGCTATAGAGTACTATAAAAATTTGACATTAGCATTATGCAAATTTATAAAACAAGTAAAATTAATTACCCTTAGAATATCAGAAAAGATCATCTTTTGGGTACCTAGTATACTTGTGTTGTGTCTTCTCTTTCCACATGTCACAACTAGAAACTAGCAAATGCTTGAAATCTGGGCCACTAGGCTAATCGGCCAAAGTGTGTGGTCCTAGGTCATGAGACATTCAAGAGTCTGAAAAGAAAAAAAATGGGTTTGACCAGCGTGTCTTTGTCATAGTGATTAAGTCTGGGTGAATATGTTTTGCTGATCTAGAGATATCCAATGTTTTTGCTGGAGTGCCTCCAAAATAATTTTTTTACATTATATTTTTCAGTTGTTAGCTAAAGTTTTATATTGATGATTTAATAATTAAACATAATTGTAATTCCAGCAAATTGTGTGTTGCACTTATATGGTAAATATTTTTCATCAAAACAATAGAGCAGCACGTTTAACTTAATTAATTTAGAGAAAATGTCTGCCAAAGAACTTCATTGGCAAAGCCAGTTCTTAATTGTGAAGCAATAACTAAAGTGGAAATTTCTGTGAGGACAAAGAAAACTCTGATTTTGTTTTTCAATTTCAATAAATATGTAAATATGTATCCCCACTATCATCTCACTTGCAAATTCTAACATGTATAAGTAACACATGGTTTTCAGGAGATAGATCAAGTCACAGGGGACTACCCATCAGTCTTTCAGTCTTTCAACCTAGATTAGAAAAGGCACTTTCCTCTTCAATATTTCATGCATTGATGTCTTCCTGGATGCATCTTATGCTGCTCCATTATTATCAATTCTCAAATTGTTTATTTGTATGAGACCCCAGAGGTTTTCACATCCTGGAATAATGCACCATAGTAATTTCAAAAGAGGGAAAGAAAGGTAAAGTTTCTGTGATGAGAGTTATGGGGGAGGAAAAAAGAGACAGTGCCTTCTAGAAAGCCTTCTTATATTCCAGGGCTATGCTTGTCAGCACTATAGCCTCTAGGCCACCCATCATTCTGCCAGACCTCTGGAGAGAAGGTGACTCCACAGATCTAGACCCAGGATTTGTCCTAGTCAGAGTTTACAGCTGAGAAACTGTGTTACTCTTAGTTTCCCATATTATTTTTAAGTCTAATTATAGGTTCACAGCAAAATTGGGAGAAAGGTATAAAGATATTTCATATACCTACTGCCCCCACACATGCATAGTCTCCTGCTGTCAACATCCCCCATCACAGTGGTACAGTGCTACAACTGATGAGCTACATTGATACACCATTATTACCCAAAGACCATAGTTTACATGAGGGTTCACTCTTGGTGTTGTACGTTCTGTGAGTATGGACAAATGTAGAATGACATGTACCCACCGTCATAGTATTACACAGGGTAGTTTCACTGCCCTAAAAATCCTCCCTGCTCCACCTGTTTATCTCTTCCTTCCCACTGACCTCTGACAATCACTGACCTTTATACTGTCTCCATAGTTTTGCCTTCTCTAGAATGTCAGATAGTTGGAATCACACACTATGTAGCCTTTTCAGGTTGACTTCTTTCACTTAGTAATATGCATTTAAGTTTTCTTCACGTTTCTTTATTGCTTGATAGGTCATTTCTTTTTAGTGCTGAATAACAGTCCATTGCCTGAATGTACCACAGTTTATCCATTCACCTACTGGAAAATATATTGGTTGGTTCCAAGTTTTGGCAATTATGAATACATTTCTTTATTACTTACTACCCTTTGGTTGTACATAACTGAAATTCAACCAAACTCCAGCTTAAATGATAATGAATTATAAGAATGTTGTAGGGGTCTCATGGACCCCAAGGGCTGTCATGTAGCTGGGTCGTGGGAACACAGTGGAATTAGGAAATGGAACACCAGCAGTCTTTCTTCTGTCATCTCTGCTCTTTTCTGCATTTCTGATTCATTTTTTTTTTCTTTCTGTAGAACCACCTTCTCTTCTTTCCTAATCCATATGGTAGAATAACATGGCTGCTGAAAGCTTCTTAGTATCAACATGACCTGTTTTCCAGAGAAAAGACTGAATTTAGTTTTCCAAAGAAAGAAATCTCATGGGAAAAGAAGGCAACATGTATCCAATCTTGATCTATGGAACTATAACCTTGAGATGGGGCCATGTAGAATCATGTGGATAAGTCATCTTTGAAATGAGGCTTCTGAACAGACAAAATATCCGACATACACCTAATGCCTTCCAAGTCTGGGCAGAGGGGGTACTGCAAATATCTGGGACAGATCTCAGTTCTGAGATGAGTCAATATATTTCCTGTTTTAGGAATATTTTCATTTTATCTATCAAGGAATTAAATGCTATATTCCGTGAGTTAAAAATTTCGGGCAATGGAAGGTACATCACTTGGGGATTAGAAAAGGGGAAGGAATCTGCCCAGGAAATTCATCATCCTTATTCTTAGGATGGTAAATTCATTGCGGGTGTGGGAGAAGGAGCGTAATCCAAAGTGAGATAAGAAGAGATTATTGGCCCGGCGCGGTGGCTCATGCCTGTAATCCCAGCGCTTTGGGAGGCAGAGGCAGGCGGATCACGAGGTCAGGAGATCAAGACTATCCTGGCTAACACGGTGAAACCCCGTCTCTACTAAAAATACAAAACATTAGCCGGGCATGGTGGTGGGTGCCTGTAGTCCCAGCTACTTGGGAGGCTGAGGCAGGAGAACGGCGTGAATCTGGGAGGCGGAGCTTGCAGTGAGTCGAGATCGCGCCACTGCACTCCAGCCTGGGCTACAGAGTGAGACTCCGTCTCAAAAAAATAAATAAATAAAACTAACTAACTAACTAACTAAATAAATAAATAAAGAAAGAAAAGGAGAGATTATTGTTTTTTTCCCCACTGCATCGTTAAGTCGGTGATCTGGTCATTTTCCTTGCACCATCCCTTTATCCAAGAGGCTATCAGTTCTGACTATCATATGCTCTCAACACCTCGACCCTGAGCCTCTCCCAAACTTTTCCACTTCCACAGCAGCTCCCTGTGTGCTTGTATCTGCATCTTTGTCAGACCACTGTCCTTACACTTCCCTGGCCTTTGCCCGAATGTGGAGAAAGCAGGAAGTGCCTAGGAATTCGTATCTCCCTGAGGCCATCTGATCACACAAGCCTGGTGGGTACAAATACTCAGCTCCCTGATCCCTGATGGGGACAGCTCAGAGGTGTGACATAAGTCTCCAGAGGACCCCTGCAGGATTGGGCCAAAGTTACCCTCTTTGCTTGACGTATCACCCTTGCTTGGCTTTCTTCCCTTCCATGTCACTTTTCCTCCTTCCCTCCTGGTTTTTCCTTGGAACACTTCTTAATAAATCACCTTTATATGAATATTTATCTTAGGGTCTACATCTAGGTACTCCAATCTTAGATAGCTGACTATGCATTACAATTACGCAGGAGGTAGGTATTATATATTTAGGAGAACAGAAATTCTTAGGTCGTGAATGAGGAACAAAAAGTTTTCACCCAAAAAAAGTTAAATTAAAAACTTTAATTTTTAATAAAGATGTAATACACTCTGTGTGTGTGTGTGTGTGTGTGTGTGTGTGCATGCGCATGTATGTGCATATGTTCCACAGTCATTCCAGGACTAACTGTGGCATGTCAAACAGATAAGA
>NW_012108608.1:805522-808974 GCF_000951045.1 Mandrillus leucophaeus
TTTTTTTTGAGACGGAGTCTCACTCTGTCACCCAAGCTGGAGTGCAGTGGCATGATCGCGGCTCACTGCAACCTCTGCCTCCTGGGTTCAAGCAATTCTTCCGCCTCAGCCTCCCGAGTAGCTGGGACTACAGGCGCACACCACCACACCCGGTTAATTTTTGTATTTTTAGTAGAGACGGGGTTTTACCACATTGGCCAGGCTGGTCTCGAATTCCTGACCTCGTGATCCATCTGCCTCAGCCTCTCAAAGTGCTGAGATTACAGGAGTGAGCCACTGCACCCCGCCATAATCAGAAGTTATTACTCAACCGTAATATCCAAATGCTAACAGATTCATCCAAGAATCAAAGGAAAGTTCAAAATTTTGAAAGCCCGTTATTTTCAAAACAGAATATAACATACAATATTTTATTTTATTTTAAAAATAAAGCATCTGATAGAGCACTTAATAATAAACTAAAACGTACTTAGTTTACTATGATTTGCACCAATGGAAGTAAGCTCTGTGGAGCACTTAAATGCACAGATGATTCCAAATCCACAATATTTTCTTTTTTGCCCACATATTTATCTTCATAATTAGTTTTGGTATATCTAATAGTTTTTCTTCTCCAATAGAAACAGGAAGTAGCACCTCACACCTAGATGTTTGCAGAGAGAATATATATCTAATGATCATATAATAAGACTTTTAAATCCTTGAATGAAGGAACAAAATCTTTGAATCCTTTTTTCCTCCCTATGTTTTATGTATCATGTAGCGTAGGACCTAGTACAGAATAGGTGTTCAAAACAGAAGTGGTCAAAGAATATTCATTTACAGATAATTAAGATTTGATGCTCATGTATTAAAAGAAGTAAGAGTATTTTTAGTCTTCTGGTAGTTCTCTTGTATTACAGTAAAACAATAATTCTAGGTTTTGCTAAGGATTGTACTTTTTGAACTAATATATTACTTTTGCAAATTAATTTGGTAATATTAGCTATTCTAACAAACATATCTCCACATTTTATTGGAGTAACAAAATAAATGGGTAAAGCCTAATGCATATTTTCTTAGTAAGTGGGCAGCATTCCTCTGTGTTGTAATTCAGGGATTCTCCTCTTTGTCTCTGGGGTTCTGCCTGCCCTGGGTCTTAGAAGTCTCTGCATTCAGCTAAGGATGGGAGTCCATAGACTAGAAAATGTATAACCGCTGCTTAACTGCCTTGGCCTGAGAGGGACCAACCACCTCAGCCCACAGTCTGTTGATCAGAACTAGTCACATGGACCTACTTGGTCAGGCTAGAAATGGGATCCCTCACTGGGCAGACACTTCCCAGAGTGAATTATACTAAGGAAGGGAAAACACATTTTTTTGGTAGACAAAAAGTTGTCTTTTTTCAAGTTTTTGCCCGCTACGATTTCTTGATAAGCAGGACATTGTCAAAGTCAGCATCTGGGAACTGAAGTAATCCCTTCAAAATGTAAATTCCAAATATAAGGTATTCTCATGCAAGCGGTAATATAACTATAGACTGCTAGGGCAGTCTAATATGGGGGTTCCCAACTCCTAGGCCACAGAACAGTACCAGTCTGTGGCCTATTAGGAACTGGACTGTACAGCAGGAGATCTGCAGCAGAGTGAGCAAACATTATTTCCTGAGCTCTACCTCCTGTCAGATCAGCAGTGGCATTAGATTCTCATAGGAGTGCAAACCTTAATGTGAACCATCCATGCAAGGGATCTAGGTTGCACGCTGCTTATGAGAATTTAATGCCTGATTATCTGAGGTGGAACAGTTTTATCCTGAAACCACCCCCCACTACCATCCATGGAAAAATTGTCTTCCACGAAACCAGTCCCTGTTGCCAGAAAGGTTGGGGACCTCTCGACAGGACAGAAAAAGAATGGCAGTAGGAGAGGGTAGGACATCTGAAACACTATCTGAATTAAAAAGATGATCTGGCTGTCTACTTCAGGAGGCCAAGTGTATGAACACAAGTTGTTGCTAGTTAATATGCTGCTGTCCTGTTTCCCTTAGAGCAGGATCCAATTTTGTTTAAGAGGTGTCAGTGTTGCAGCAGTTATGGAATTATACACAGGCATTAAAAGTTCCTGTTGATAATGTGTTGGGAAGTGATTATGAGTCATAACTTTTTTTTCCCCATACATACCTTAGCTAGGAGGTGTCCTAGACTTGTAGCGGACTAAAGGGTGTGCCTGAAAGGTGTGCCTTTATTTCCTATCTGTATCGTGTAGTTTTATATGGTGCTGACATTTTAAGCCTTCTGATCTTGGTTCAAAGATGTTTATCCTATACTCAGTAAAAACTTAGTCCAAATAACGGTGGGAACTTCATTTTTTTCTAATATGTAGGAGAGAATGTCTTGGCCTTGGAAATGAGCATCCCTGGACATGGTTTCCTGGTCTTTCTGAAGCAGGCCCTCTTCACCCACAGGTCTTGGCATCGCTCCCTCACTGTGTGCCATCTGGCCAGGGACCAGCTTCCCAAATCTGCCTTAGCAACTAGCTCTGCCTGTGCTCAGGAGGCTGTTTTAAACAACCTCTTCCTGAGGAGATTACAGTGACCTCTCAGAGCTCATAATTTTATGTTCTCTGAAAATTCTAGGCTTTATTGAGGGCAAGAACAATTTTCGAATACACTCCCTCCCCACCTAATTACCCACCACAGTGTCTGGCATATAAATAAAAGGAGTACAGAAAATATATTTATTGAATGAATTGTCTAATTGCCACCCAGTATCCTGGGGTTGGAAATTGGGCAGAGAATCTCAGTGCCAGTGGCAGGCTCCCTATCCTGGTGGGATACACCCTGTGTCTGCTCTTTTTGCTAGGCCTCCACAGAGGTATCTAGTGTGTGTTTCTATACAGGGCAGTCCACATCAAAGCCATGCTGCAGTACAATCAGTCTCTTACTCAAAATTTTCAAGTTTGAGCTTTAATCTAATCCTTGTCTCCAAAACACTTCTGGCTTCATCTCCCAGCTCCCTAAACTTTTTTCGTTTTCGTGTGTGTGTGTGTGTGTGTGTGTGTGTGTGTGTGTGTGTGTGCGGGGGGTATCAAATCTTTTATTGGACCCGTGGTCAATTGAGGAAATAGGAAAAACCTGATACTGAAGGACTTTGGAAATAAAACAGGAAAGACGAAGGGTGAGAAATTTATTCAGATTTCTTCATAATTCCCCCCAAAACCTCCAACCACGTTGCCAGTCCTTGGGTGCTGCGGTTGGTCGCGGAGAGGGGCTGTGTGGAGGTGACCTTCTGGTAGACGGAGACCCGCTTTTCAGACTCTCTGGCACAGCAGGCGGGCCAGGAAGGAACATTTGGGCCACTATCACTCTTAGCTCTGCCAAGCCTGACTTTCTCTTCTCTAGTTTCTTTTCAACCGGAGGGACAAGTGTGGGGATCCGCTTTGGACTCCAAGGCCCTGCCCGCACTGGCAGCACC
>NW_012108608.1:810329-813018 GCF_000951045.1 Mandrillus leucophaeus
TCCATGCAAGGGATCTAGGTTGCACGCTGCTTATGAGAATTTAATGCCTGATTATCTGAGGTGGAACAGTTTTATCCTGAAACCACCCCCCACTACCATCCATGGAAAAATTGTCTTCCACGAAACCAGTCCCTGTTGCCAGAAAGGTTGGGGACCTCTCGACAGGACAGAAAAAGAATGGCAGTAGGAGAGGGTAGGACATCTGAAACACTATCTGAATTAAAAAGATGATCTGGCTGTCTACTTCAGGAGGCCAAGTGTATGAACACAAGTTGTTGCTAGTTAATATGCTGCTGTCCTGTTTCCCTTAGAGCAGGATCCAATTTTGTTTAAGAGGTGTCAGTGTTGCAGCAGTTATGGAATTATACACAGGCATTAAAAGTTCCTGTTGATAATGTGTTGGGAAGTGATTATGAGTCATAACTTTTTTTTCCCCATACATACCTTAGCTAGGAGGTGTCCTAGACTTGTAGCGGACTAAAGGGTGTGCCTGAAAGGTGTGCCTTTATTTCCTATCTGTATCGTGTAGTTTTATATGGTGCTGACATTTTAAGCCTTCTGATCTTGGTTCAAAGATGTTTATCCTATACTCAGTAAAAACTTAGTCCAAATAACGGTGGGAACTTCATTTTTTTCTAATATGTAGGAGAGAATGTCTTGGCCTTGGAAATGAGCATCCCTGGACATGGTTTCCTGGTCTTTCTGAAGCAGGCCCTCTTCACCCACAGGTCTTGGCATCGCTCCCTCACTGTGTGCCATCTGGCCAGGGACCAGCTTCCCAAATCTGCCTTAGCAACTAGCTCTGCCTGTGCTCAGGAGGCTGTTTTAAACAACCTCTTCCTGAGGAGATTACAGTGACCTCTCAGAGCTCATAATTTTATGTTCTCTGAAAATTCTAGGCTTTATTGAGGGCAAGAACAATTTTCGAATACACTCCCTCCCCACCTAATTACCCACCACAGTGTCTGGCATATAAATAAAAGGAGTACAGAAAATATATTTATTGAATGAATTGTCTAATTGCCACCCAGTATCCTGGGGTTGGAAATTGGGCAGAGAATCTCAGTGCCAGTGGCAGGCTCCCTATCCTGGTGGGATACACCCTGTGTCTGCTCTTTTTGCTAGGCCTCCACAGAGGTATCTAGTGTGTGTTTCTATACAGGGCAGTCCACATCAAAGCCATGCTGCAGTACAATCAGTCTCTTACTCAAAATTTTCAAGTTTGAGCTTTAATCTAATCCTTGTCTCCAAAACACTTCTGGCTTCATCTCCCAGCTCCCTAAACTTTTTTCGTTTTCGTGTGTGTGTGTGTGTGTGTGTGTGTGTGTGTGTGTGTGTGTGCGGGGGGTATCAAATCTTTTATTGGACCCGTGGTCAATTGAGGAAATAGGAAAAACCTGATACTGAAGGACTTTGGAAATAAAACAGGAAAGACGAAGGGTGAGAAATTTATTCAGATTTCTTCATAATTCCCCCCAAAACCTCCAACCACGTTGCCAGTCCTTGGGTGCTGCGGTTGGTCGCGGAGAGGGGCTGTGTGGAGGTGACCTTCTGGTAGACGGAGACCCGCTTTTCAGACTCTCTGGCACAGCAGGCGGGCCAGGAAGGAACATTTGGGCCACTATCACTCTTAGCTCTGCCAAGCCTGACTTTCTCTTCTCTAGTTTCTTTTCAACCGGAGGGACAAGTGTGGGGATCCGCTTTGGACTCCAAGGCCCTGCCCGCACTGGCAGCACCAAGCGGGTGTAGAATGACTCGAAGGAGCAGGGAAGGAAGATGGGTGTCAACTGTCCCGGCCAGTGGCTGCGTGTGTGTGTGTGTGAGAACAGGGAAAAGGCCACCCTTTCCCGTGTTTCTCCCGTCTCCTCGGTTCTTGGAGATCCGCAGGGCTGTCCCAGGTAACTCCGAGTTGCCCTGGGTCGCTGGGGCTTGATCCGCATGCTCCTCCGCTAGCCCGTTCCGGCGTTCCACAGCGCCCCGCCGCTCGGTGTGCACGCCTGGGTGGGACACAGTAACAGCCCCTACGCCGCCAACGCAAAAGCAAAAACAACCGTACACCCCATCGCAGTCGCAGCTTTTCTCCGCAAGGTAAGTTGTTTATTCGTCGCCGTTTTGGCGAACCTCCCTGGACAGCTGCGGCAGCGACGGCAGCTGCGCCGCGGGCGCCAAGCTCCCAGCCTCTTCCTTCCTCCGCCCTCTCAGGGCTGCCTCTTACCCTCACCCTCTTCCCTCCTATCCCCGCCTTTTCTCTTCTTGCCCTCTCGTGGGCCACGCAAACACCCGGAGACACCCTCTGCACTTGGCTACTCACACTGCGGCTTAACCCAGCCGACAAGGCACGCTTGCCAAAGAGGCGCGGGTGTGCGTGTGCGGGGTCCGCGTTCAGAGGCCAAAGGAGGGTGGCGTGGTAGAGCCCTTCTCCTCCCGGCCGCGACCCCTTGCCCACTCTCTTTCCCTAATCTCGGCCTGCCAGCAAAAGTGACACCTGAGCAGGGACTGGGCGGTGTAGGCTGCAGGCCCGCTGGTCCGGCAGCTGGGAGAAAACAGAGCAAGGGGCGGGGACAACGAGGAGGAGCGGGAGGAGGGACGAGCGGAGAGGCCGCCACCTGGCACTGAGTGATGTGCACTCTAGCCAATGAACGTGCGGGACTCCGACGTCGGGGCGGGAGGTCGGGGGCGGGCTCAGTGG
>NW_012108608.1:817473-821343 GCF_000951045.1 Mandrillus leucophaeus
TGTGTGTGTGTGTGTGTGTGTGTGTGCATGCGCATGTATGTGCATATGTTCCACAGTCATTCCAGGACTAACTGTGGCATGTCAAACAGATAAGACAAATGTCCTAGTCACTGGGTTGTAATGAGTAGCATATGGGTCCCACAGGATTAGATGGGTTATTTAGATATGCTGATTGGCATATTACTCTTTATAAATGTTTGATCTCCAATTTCAGACATGTGGGAGAATCACATAACTCTGCCTCCCTTGAAATTAGGTTTAACCAAATGATGAGTTCAGCCTATGGAATGTGAGTGTGGTCATTCACGAGTATCACTTCCAGGCAGAAGCATTTGATTGCTAGGGCTTAGACCTTCAGCCCTCTCCAGCCCTGCTGGGTGACTGTGGAAGCACGTGTTAATATTTGTGCTATCTGATTGTAGCAAGCTGGAATGCTGAGTCAGCCTGGAGGGCTGCCCAGACCTGCAGAGAAATTCAAACTTTTGTTAAGCTACCGAGATTTTCCATTTTTACTGCAGCATAGCCTATAACCTGCCTGATCATGACATGGAAATAATCATGGAGAATATTCAGTTAATAGCTCAAAAATTCACTAAGACTACCTAGTCAAAGTCTATCTATCCCTCTTTCCATCCATACTGATTTTTCTCCTTTCATTTTTTTTAACTGAGTGTGCTATAGAAATAGTGGTATAGGCAAAGATGAAAATAGAATATGATCATTCTCTACTGTAGATAAGCATTTCCATAAGCACCAGAATCAGTAGATGAAAACTTACAGAGGGCATAAAGTAATACTCTTAGTTGCTCTTTTTAGGGGTCTTTTGGTTGTAAGGAACATAACACTCAAACTAACTGTAGAAAATAGGGCTTATTGTAAGGGTACTTAGGGGTTTATATAGCCAGAAAAAAATTAAACAATCATGCGTTGGAAGGACAAAAAGAACACAGATTTTGAAATGTCTCTTTCTGCTCTCTCCACCCCTGTTGAATCTGACCTATTACCCCTCTACCCAGAATGGCTTCATCTGTTTACACACCTTGCACATGAATCATGTGCTAGTGGCTACCTTAACCCCAGCCTGCAATTCCCTGTATTCAAACAACAACCATACACTTTCCTCTGAATTTTAAGGGCAAGCCCTTCACAGAGGGGATTTGGTTAATCCAGCTTACTTGTGCAAATTAGATTAGGGAAGTTAAAGGTTACCAGCCCATGGGTACCCCCTAGTCAGATGTTCATCCACCCTAGTCCAATCTCCTGTAATGGCAGTGATTAAACCTGTGACCTGATGATCGCTTGGCAGGTGAGGCTACTGAGGCATTTTACCTACAGCAGGGATGTGGGCAGGACAGGCACCCTAAAGCATATTAACACGATTTCCAGGACTGACTAGATTTCTCTGCTCTAGGCATCAGGAACACCCTGAAATAGAGAGGGAAACTCTTTTGAGGGAATGCTCCTAAACAACCATAACCCAAACTGTATCCACCTCCTCTGAAAATTGCTGCTATCTGTCCTAATTTATCACCAGGGAATAGCTTAGATGTTGCAAGCAAACAATAGAACCCTTTGTGTATTTGGAGAAGGAAGAGATATGAGTAATACTGGCCTTCCCTTGGATCTATATAAGTAATTATTCTTACAGTACGGATGTGTGAGAGACACACCTCATGCTAAAAACTAAACTCCTGAATTCCATTTGTCATCCTCAAGGCCTGAGTCAACTCTCTACTCTACGAAAGTTGACTTTGTAACTTTAAAAAACCTAAATTTTAAATTTTAGTTTTTCCTAAAAATCTTTTGAAATGCTTATTTAAACTATTTAGAAGATTAGAAAAACTAACACAGACTAGCATTGTAATCAAATATTTGTTTTTCCCCAATAAACATATATTAAGCACCTGGAATATTGTACGCATGTTACAGGCATTGGAAATTCAGCTGGGAACAAAACAAAGTCCCTGCTCTCAAGGTTCATATTAGCTAACTAGATGACAGAAGACCAACAAACAAATAAGTCAAACACAGCATACATACAGATGCAATGTCAAGTAGTTACAAATACTGAAAAGGAACTGAATCCCTATAAAGAGGCAGAGAGTGACGAGGCACTATTTTAATGAGGTATACAAGTCTGCTTTGTCAAGATCACAAAGAATTTCCCTTTTCATTAAAATCAACAATCAAATTTCAGTTGTCATTTTACTTATCATATCAGCTTGGTTGACACAATGCATTTGCTTGACTGTGGGGACATTACCTTTCTATCCCAGAAGCTGAATCTTTCAGTTGGTTTTGCTGGTACCTCCTTTTCTTCCTACCTTCTAACTGAAATAAAGTACTATTATGCCCACGATTTCCAATTTTATACACAGACTTTCAAGTTCAGGCTTATATATCCGACTGCCCACATGCCATTTCCACTTCCATGTACAATATGCGCCTCAGAGTTAACATATCTAAAGCTAATTTTAGATCTTCTCTACCAAATATGCTGTCCATTTCTAATGTTTTCTTTCTTAGTAAATGTTAGCTCCTCTCTTCCATTCGCTGAGACTCAAAATCTTATAGTTCTTCTTGATTCCTTTTTTTTTTTCTCACATCCTGTATCCAATCCATCAACAAATTCTGTTAGTTCTACTTTTAAAATGTACTTGGTATTGGATGCTTTTCACCACTGTCTTCTAAACTGTATAACCCAAACTACCTTATTTCCATTGGATTATGACAACAGTCTTTTAACTGCATCTTCCCGTTTCTATTCATTCTTCCTTCCCTCCATTACATCCAGGGTCAGTTTTTACAAAAGAATGATTGTTTTCTTTGAATTTAAGTCCTACCATATCACTTTCCTAACAAAATCCCTTTCATTTCACCCAGAATAAAATTCAGTCATTCCTATGGTTAAGGCCCTACATAATCTGACCTTTCATGATCTCCCTAACCTTATCTTGTACCACTCTTTCGAGTTCATTCTGCTCCAACTTCACTGGCTTCCTTTCAGAGTTTGTAGACTCTTAACTCTGGACCTTTGCACATGCACTTCCTTTTACTGGGAACTCTCTTCTTCCACATACTGGCATACATATCTTCATTATTTCATTTGAATCTCTGTTCAAACATCACCTTCTTAGGGAGGCCTTCCTGGTCCAAGCTGTCTACAACAAGTACAGTAGTACTTTAGTATCTGTGGGGTTTAGTTCTAGGACTTCCTGAGGATACCCAAATCCACAGATTTGCATGTAACCTATGCACATATTCCTGTATATTTAAAATCATCTCTATATTACTTATAATAGCTAACAAAATGTAAACGCTATGTAAATAGTTATTACACCGTCTTGTTAGGAAATAATGACAAGTAAAGAAAGTCTGCACATGTTCAGTACATATGTAGTTATCTTTTTTCCTGAAATATTTTTGATTCAAAGTTGGTCTAATCCATGAATGTAGAATCCACAGATATAGAGGGCTGACTATAGTACCCTTCGTCCCATCACTTCTGTCAATGTTCTTAGCACTGTGCATTGTCTGCACTTATTACTTAGTTTGCCTGACATGTTTTTTTTTGTGTGTGTAACTGTTATTATTTTTTCTTTACTGTTATCTATCTCTCCTCACTAGAATATAAGTTTTATGAGGTCAGAGATTTTGCTTTGCTTTGCTTTTTTTCATACTATATTCCTAGTGCCTGATATGTGTAAGTGTTCGATAAATACTTTTTTTTTTTCTCTTGAGACAGAGTCTCGCTCTGTCACCCAGGCTGGAGTGCAATGGCACGATCTTGGCTCACTGCAACCTCCACCTCCCAGGTTCAAGCGATTCTCCTGCCTCAGCCTCCCAAGCAGCTGGGACTACAGGCACCTG
>NW_012108608.1:825408-829253 GCF_000951045.1 Mandrillus leucophaeus
CCCGGGATTTCCCCCGCACGCCCCGGGGAGAGACACGAAAACCACTTCTCTAGCCTCCCTTGCCATCCCAGGCAGGCCCCCGCCGACCTGTCATTGCTCTTGAAGGGTTCTCCACTTGTGCACACCTCCCAAGTGATAACCTCATTCCGCCTGCTTCCTCCGTGCCCTGGCATCCTTTTTGTAACGGGCTGTTTGATTCCTTTTACTGCCTCCTCTTCCCCGCCTCCGGGATGATAAACTCCTGGCGAGGATGGCACTGAGGTTGCTGGCAAAGAGAAACTGGGATGTGCGGAGTGAGGAAGGGGACAGGCTGTGGTTGTTCTCTCTATCGCACGGGGATCCACCGGCCTCCTTGTATTCCTAGGTGTAGTGGGGGAGGAACCATCCTATGAATCCTGGAAGGATGAGGCAGCAGAGCAGACCTGCCTGGATTAAGTAGTATCTCTCATTCCTGGGGATCAGGACACCAAGCAAAGCAGGGATGGGGATGAGCTGTGCGCGGAGCGGGCCTCTGAAATTGGAAACAGCTCTGGCTGGTGTAATGTGTGTATGTGGTGTGTAGAACAGAGATGGTATCTAATGTGACCAGAGCATGCAGCTAGAGTGCAAGGCAGTCAAGTCGTTTGCACCATGAGCACTTGAAAGTGAAGTAAACCCAGCAGCCCAAAGACCATGATACACAAGTCCCTCTGGGGTTTCAGAAATGATTCTTTCTCCTTAGAGGTTTACTCAATTCCTAAAGTAATTTTTCTGTGTGAGTGACAGTGGTGATGGGGGAAACTGTGTTCCGTTTTTTCAGAAAGAACAAAATACCTTCTTTTGTTTTGGTTATACTGGAATCATTCCTGCTTCAGTTTCTGTGCAGGATTCATACACCCATGAAAATAATAAGGAAATAGCTCTGCAAAAATTATTTGAAATAGGGCTGCAGAGAGATGCACAGCTATTTTATTTTTCCTGCGGGCATGGATTTTCATGGAAACAGTCCATTCAGATTTATTTGAGAGAGCTGTGTTTTGCATGAAAGGCTTCTGTTGACATTTTCAAAAATTGAGACCCTTTGCTGGAATATTAGAGAATGATAACTGTCTCCTTAATGTGTGAAGTTTAGATGTAGCTCTAATCTAGGTTAAGATCAAAGCAATGTAAAACTTACAATTCAAATGATACTAGTGAATGTGTTGGCAATTAAAAAAACACTTGTGCACACATAGGGTCACATTCCCTGTTTTAAATCACAGGATGTGGATTCTTAATGTAAATGTAAAGTCATCAGGTGAACATGTAAAAATAAATGTTTATACTTTCTCGCTTAGTGTCTCTACCAGTTAGAATGGAAGAGCAAATGGAAGAGCCCACTCAACCATTCCAAGGCTACTTTGCCTTGGTTTTTTTCAATGCTGTATCATTATAAATGACTTTTCATTTTAGATACACACACCCTCCCATAATTTCAAAAATTTTATTTACATACTATGTGGATAATAGACTCAAAATAGGAAAAGTTAATTTTGCATTTGTTTTGATAGAGATCCTGGTGTGAGATGTGAAATGTGAAATTTTGTTTATAGAAGTTTTGTTGATGAATCCTGATTTTAAGGTGGATACCCTGTTGTTGTTTATCCTGTGTTTTCTTGTAGACTTTATATTATTGGCATGAAAGGCATTATCCAAGGTTGGATTCAACATTTTGTCGTACATAAGATTTTTGTGATTAGTTATTTGAGATAATCTATTTTGATTATTAGCCTTCTGTGAAATAATATTTCCTCTTGAATATGTATACACATATTGAATGAATGGAAAGTATGGGTATGCTGGATGTGAAACCTACTAACAAGTGATTTAATTTCCAAAAATTAGGTAATACGGAGTTTAGAAACAATGATTTATTCGAAATTTTGTTAGAACTTCATCTCAATGGCTATTTAACTCATTCTTTAATACAGAAAAGAAGTTATCCTTGAGGAAGTATTTGTGCCCCTTAAGTTTTCTCTTTTTTACAAAGTATGTGTAGTATTATTTACTATATATGCATACAGAAATAAATATTCAGATTGTTATTACCATGGCATGCCGTGGCATTTGCTTACAGTTACCATTGTTAGTGTCATCTGGCTTTTGTTGTATAACAGATTGCTATTTACAAATAAAGATGTGCTTGTGGTTTGTAGTAATATGATGTGACTGTTTTCTTAATTGTACTTTTAGAATGCAGCTTTAGAGAGGTAGGTTGAGTTTGTCTCAACTATGTTATTTTTGAGGTTTATAGAATCTGCTAGCATGTATTCAGAGACCCTGATCAGTTCTAAACCTTAAAAATGAAAGAGAATGATGGTGGCAGTGGAGATGAAAAATACTCATTTAGGTTATCCCAGGAGAAAAAGTTACTTCAGTTAGCAAAACTAGTGCTGTTTCATTTTGAATCTTCTTGGATTAAAACAATGGAAAGTAGAAAAATTCAGTAAAAACATCTTGCTAATGACATTTGCTGGAAATCAAAATAATTTGATCTATTTATTGTTTTACATTATGTTTTTAAAGATACATACAGCAAACCGACGGCAATAAATAGAAGAATAACCGTCTTCCTCCCCTCAACCCCTGTCCTGATTTTTCTCTTGGTGGTACTCTACAGGCCTTGTTCCAAACTTTGGCTTTTCTTCATTTCTCTCTATTCCTGCTTAGAATGTTTTGTCTGGCCCTAGCATTCCCTGTTGGTCATAGAACTTTGCTATGTAATAGTTAAAAATACTTAGAGGAAATTAAACCCTATGTGATAATGAGTGTTTGGCTTTGTTAAATCTCTTAACCTTCCTTCCCCCTGTTCCCATCCCCAAGTTATTTTGTGATGGGACTTTTACCTTAACTCAAACTGATTGTAATGGTAGAAATTTTGTAAACTATGGGAGGCTGTTGAGAATAAATTTCTGAGAAGAGTTTTGTGGAATCTCTCAGAAACTGTAGGTAGTACGTTGTTGTGCTTTGTGTAAGGTTGCTTTTGGCTCTAGAGAATGAGCTGTTTTCCAGGTGTATTCACAGCTTAGTACTTCATGTAGACAGAGTACACATAGGGGAATTCTGAAAAGATACTAAGATCCTATATAGAAGCAAGAAGATGCTAATTAAGTATTATTAAGTAAATAAGGATTCCAGTCACTAGTATTTCTAGCTGGGTGAGACTGATAATACTACTTAAAAAGAAAACAAATATGCCACATTGGTAATAACTGTGGTGTTTAGACCTTGATGCAACAGAGTAGTAAATAATGTCATTTATTTGTGGTGTTCCAAGAAGAACTTGTGAATTTATTTTGCTGACATTTTGTTACCATCAGCTGAGTTTCATGTATCTGGTTTTCAATTTGAGTATAGTGAAACTTTATTAATTCAGTATCATGAATTTAAATTTATTGTGAAAAAACACCAGTGTTTGTTGGCTGAAGTTTACATCAGCATTGGATGTGAAGAAGGGGGTCCAGTAATCAAAAAGTATAAACAACGTAGTTCCAGCATTGTTAATATGCCAAGAGAACAAATTCTTTTCAATACTTAGTGAACAGTGTGCAAATTCATCCTGCTCGTTACAAGTTAGGTTGGTCTATTTATTAACATTTCCTTTCGGGACTATTATAAAGTGAACATAACACAAGTACATTGTTGTAAATACATTCAGTAAATTTAATGATTAATGCAACAATTGAGACTGGGATTCAGGGTAATTCTGGTGATTCTAAAATGCCATCAATTAGAATAATCAACATTTTGAAGATAATAGTTTTTTTGGGAAGTGTGGAACAGAACCCTTACTTTAAATGGACAGTATATCTGAAGATATCCAGTTA
>NW_012108608.1:829303-832250 GCF_000951045.1 Mandrillus leucophaeus
CGGCTAATTTTTGTATTTTTAGTAGAGATGGGGTTTCACCATGTTGGCCAGGCTGGTCTCAAACTCCTGACCTCAGGTGATCTACCCACCTTTGCCTCCCAAAGTGCTGGGATTATAGGCGTGAGCCACCACACCAAGCCTCAATAAATACCTTGTGAATATATGCCTTCCACTAGCCATGAATAGTAGTTTAAAAAAAAAAATCTCACTAATTGGAAATAAATGGAAAGAAGGCTAGCTGATTCTTCTAAATGGTAGAATATTTACTTGCAAATTCATGAATTTTTAATCAATAATTTGCAAAATCTGTTTCAAGTAAAAAATACATCTTTGCCAACTTAGATGAGTGAAACTCGTTACTAATTGCTATATTGATTTTGTATATGCAAATGTGCTTTTAAAGGTCCTGACAAACTTTCTCCTAAATTGATTTACCGGGTCTCCTACAATTTGTCTGTACCTGTAGTTCGATTAGTAAACCTTGTACTGATATTGTTGAAGTCATTCTCAAAGCACCTAAAATGTAAACTTCAGTTCATTTCATCTCAAACATTCTGAAATTCAAAGTTTAGAGAATCCAGAATACATAAAGTTTTACAGTATGTATATTTCTTGGATGTTTAAAAATATGATAGCACATATATTTTAAATGCAAATATTTATGACTTGGCACCATTAATGTATTTATAATTTTCAAAATCAGTAATAAAATTAAAATTCAAAGTAAGAGAAAGGACTAATAACATTTCTCTCCAGCATGTGTGTGTGTGTGTGTGTGTGTGTGTGTGTGTGTAGGGGTTGATGTGCATGTTTTTAATTTTATGAGTCATATTGAAATTTCTCTGAGACTAGGAACTATATTACTTAGGCTAGTAACTTATATAGTGGATACCGATACATTTTAAGAATTCATTCAACAAAATTTGTTGAGCACCTACTCTGTGCCCAAAACTAGGATACGAGATGATGATACAAATCTATTAATAAATAAAATAAATATGATAATTGATTAAATACAAATGAATAATGATCACAGATTGTCTTGCTAAATTCTATGTAAAATACATATTTCTGCATTACATTTAGCATATAATTCCATAAATTATAGTTTAATCCTAATGGGAAAAAAATAAATTTATTCCTGGATACATTTGATATAAAATTTTTTTATACTCCTTGAAAAATAGCTTTTCTAAATGGGTAAAACTGCCTTCTGAAAGAAACAAGGCTCAACAAAATTTCAAGAGCAATGAAAAAAATAAGCAGTAAAACTTCCTTTTAGTTGGAACCTCAAATTAGATCTATGTAGAACAGCATATTTCATAGAACCTCTGTGGAAGCAGGGTAGAACTAGACAATGTGAGAAGGAAATGTCACAGGAATTAGCTTTAAGATAATAAATCAAAGTCTCATATGCATTCATGGCCCTATCAGGATTGACTGTCTACTTTGCAGGTTCCTCAGCATTGTGTTCCACTAACTTAAGTGAGGATACGGCAGACATACTGCTGTCTACCATTAGCTACTCAGAAAAAAGTGAATGCCTCAGAAGCGTCATAATCAGAAGTTATTTATTTATTTTTATTTTTTTTTTGAGACGGAGTCTCACTCTGTCACCCAAGCTGGAGTGCAGTGGCATGATCGCGGCTCACTGCAACCTCTGCCTCCTGGGTTCAAGCAATTCTTCCGCCTCAGCCTCCCGAGTAGCTGGGACTACAGGCGCACACCACCACACCCGGTTAATTTTTGTATTTTTAGTAGAGACGGGGTTTTACCACATTGGCCAGGCTGGTCTCGAATTCCTGACCTCGTGATCCATCTGCCTCAGCCTCTCAAAGTGCTGAGATTACAGGAGTGAGCCACTGCCCCCCGCCATAATCAGAAGTTATTACTCAACCGTAATATCCAAATGCTAACAGATTCATCCAAGAATCAAAGGAAAGTTCAAAATTTTGAAAGCCCGTTATTTTCAAAACAGAATATAACATACAATATTTTATTTTATTTTAAAAATAAAGCATCTGATAGAGCACTTAATAATAAACTAAAACGTACTTAGTTTACTATGATTTGCACCAATGGAAGTAAGCTCTGTGGAGCACTTAAATGCACAGATGATTCCAAATCCACAATATTTTCTTTTTTGCCCACATATTTATCTTCATAATTAGTTTTGGTATATCTAATAGTTTTTCTTCTCCAATAGAAACAGGAAGTAGCACCTCACACCTAGATGTTTGCAGAGAGAATATATATCTAATGATCATATAATAAGACTTTTAAATCCTTGAATGAAGGAACAAAATCTTTGAATCCTTTTTTCCTCCCTATGTTTTATGTATCATGTAGCGTAGGACCTAGTACAGAATAGGTGTTCAAAACAGAAGTGGTCAAAGAATATTCATTTACAGATAATTAAGATTTGATGCTCATGTATTAAAAGAAGTAAGAGTATTTTTAGTCTTCTGGTAGTTCTCTTGTATTACAGTAAAACAATAATTCTAGGTTTTGCTAAGGATTGTACTTTTTGAACTAATATATTACTTTTGCAAATTAATTTGGTAATATTAGCTATTCTAACAAACATATCTCCACATTTTATTGGAGTAACAAAATAAATGGGTAAAGCCTAATGCATATTTTCTTAGTAAGTGGGCAGCATTCCTCTGTGTTGTAATTCAGGGATTCTCCTCTTTGTCTCTGGGGTTCTGCCTGCCCTGGGTCTTAGAAGTCTCTGCATTCAGCTAAGGATGGGAGTCCATAGACTAGAAAATGTATAACCGCTGCTTAACTGCCTTGGCCTGAGAGGGACCAACCACCTCAGCCCACAGTCTGTTGATCAGAACTAGTCACATGGACCTACTTGGTCAGGCTAGAAATGGGATCCCTCACTGGGCAGACACTTCCCAGAGTGAATTATACTAAGGAAGGGAAAACACATTTTTTT
>NW_012108608.1:832300-912700 GCF_000951045.1 Mandrillus leucophaeus
ATGTATTCAGAGACCCTGATCAGTTCTAAACCTTAAAAATGAAAGAGAATGATGGTGGCAGTGGAGATGAAAAATACTCATTTAGGTTATCCCAGGAGAAAAAGTTACTTCAGTTAGCAAAACTAGTGCTGTTTCATTTTGAATCTTCTTGGATTAAAACAATGGAAAGTAGAAAAATTCAGTAAAAACATCTTGCTAATGACATTTGCTGGAAATCAAAATAATTTGATCTATTTATTGTTTTACATTATGTTTTTAAAGATACATACAGCAAACCGACGGCAATAAATAGAAGAATAACCGTCTTCCTCCCCTCAACCCCTGTCCTGATTTTTCTCTTGGTGGTACTCTACAGGCCTTGTCCCAAACTTTGGCTTTTCTTCATTTCTCTCTATTCCTGCTTAGAATGTTTTGTCTGGCCCTAGCATTCCCTGTTGGTCATAGAACTTTGCTATGTAATAGTTAAAAATACTTAGAGGAAATTAAACCCTATGTGATAATGAGTGTTTGGCTTTGTTAAATCTCTTAACCTTCCTTCCCCCTGTTCCCATCCCCAAGTTATTTTGTGATGGGACTTTTACCTTAACTCAAACTGATTGTAATGGTAGAAATTTTGTAAACTATGGGAGGCTGTTGAGAATAAATTTCTGAGAAGAGTTTTGTGGAATCTCTCAGAAACTGTAGGTAGTACGTTGTTGTGCTTTGTGTAAGGTTGCTTTTGGCTCTAGAGAATGAGCTGTTTTCCAGGTGTATTCACAGCTTAGTACTTCATGTAGACAGAGTACACATAGGGGAATTCTGAAAAGATACTAAGATCCTATATAGAAGCAAGAAGATGCTAATTAAGTATTATTAAGTAAATAAGGATTCCAGTCACTAGTATTTCTAGCTGGGTGAGACTGATAATACTACTTAAAAAGAAAACAAATATGCCACATTGGTAATAACTGTGGTGTTTAGACCTTGATGCAACAGAGTAGTAAATAATGTCATTTATTTGTGGTGTTCCAAGAAGAACTTGTGAATTTATTTTGCTGACATTTTGTTACCATCAGCTGAGTTTCATGTATCTGGTTTTCAATTTGAGTATAGTGAAACTTTATTAATTCAGTATCATGAATTTAAATTTATTGTGAAAAAACACCAGTGTTTGTTGGCTGAAGTTTACATCAGCATTGGATGTGAAGAAGGGGGTCCAGTAATCAAAAAGTATAAACAACGTAGTTCCAGCATTGTTAATATGCCAAGAGAACAAATTCTTTTCAATACTTAGTGAACAGTGTGCAAATTCATCCTGCTCGTTACAAGTTAGGTTGGTCTATTTATTAACATTTCCTTTCGGGACTATTATAAAGTGAACATAACACAAGTACATTGTTGTAAATACATTCAGTAAATTTAATGATTAATGCAACAATTGAGACTGGGATTCAGGGTAATTCTGGTGATTCTAAAATGCCATCAATTAGAATAATCAACATTTTGAAGATAATAGTTTTTTTGGGAAGTGTGGAACAGAACCCTTACTTTAAATGGACAGTATATCTGAAGATATCCAGTTAAAATAGGAAAAATTTAACATCTAGCATCTAATTAATGAGGTTTACTCTAAGATTTGTTTAAAAATATGCCTTTTAAAATCTTTTTGTCTCTTTATTTATTTGTAATTTTAGAGAGATGAAATATGATTTTGAGATACCATTCATTTATAACTTTTGTAATTGGCCTCTCATGCTTTTCCTTATCTTTTTTTGTGTCAGCTATGTGTAAATTTGAAACTAATTATGACACCAAATAAAGAATCCATTTAGGGTGACCTCATTGGAAAACACCATTTTTGCAGAGATACTCACTCTCCTTTTAGCAATGGAGATGTGATGGTTAAATTACCATTTTGAATACTTCCAGAACTGTGAAGAATGGTGGTGATTCATGATACAGAATTTTGATAATTACTAAAAATCATTTTGTCAATTTTTTTTCAGCAACTTTCTGATGTAGCAGTCTCTTGATATATAAGAGGGATATGGTGAGACCTTGAACTTCAACTTTCTGTAATTCCACTGGTATATGTTATAACTTCACAGGCTAACTTTCCCCATACATAAAAGGGGATTAATTGTATCCACTGCCAACTTGTGAGGACCAGAGGATAATCAAATGGGATATGGGGGGTGGGTGGTTACACTTTGTCCACCGCCTGGTAATGGCGATTCAGTCACTGCTAACACAGAATTAGAAATGACAACATGTTATGTATGTTTTGGTCACCTGAGAATAATCAGAACCATTAGTATTGAAAGCCATGAGTGCCTTGGGTCAAGAGTAGGTTATGAAGAATTTTATTTTTATAGTTAAAGAAGTGGGAACAGAATACATAGAATGGTTACAGGTAAGTGTAAACAAATTATTTTCTTTATTAGAGAGGCTTTTCTCACTTAAAAATATTTTTGAAAATTGCCACTGGCCAGGTGTGGTGGCTCACACCTATGATCCCAGCACTTTGGGAGGCTGAGGTGGAAGTTTGGACAACATAGCAAGACCATATTTCTTAAAAAAAAAAAAAAAAAAAAAAAGAAAAGAAAAAAAGCAAATGGCCACTTCTTTTGGTATATTTAAGGTCTCTTCGCATTTTGTTCCCCATTTTGTTTTACTAAATAATTAGCTATGTAAAATAGTTTGATTGGGAGAGGAAGCTTTTTATATTTCTGTATTTAGCAGACATAAAATTCTGGTAATAAATATTATGATCTAGTTTGACCTTGGCCTGAGGTTCACTAAATAAATACTGTTAAACATTGCTTTCTGTTCAGGTAAATATATACACAGGAATAGAATAGCATACTCTCCTGCAAAGGAATGTCATTTACTTTCATTTTGAAGGATGTTGTCTTAAGCCTGTCTGAACTCCAGATAATGACCCACACTGATGCTCTGGTTTGACAAACAAAATCCTCAGATTTGATGATTTTGTTAATTTCTAGAGCAGGCTCAGGTCAAAATATCAGTCAGTGATTCTGAGGTGTTGCATTCCTATTTTTAAAGCAGTCATTAGGTGGGACTGATGTGTGCAATGAAATAGGATTTTAGTTTGTAAATTAAATCTTTAGTACTCTTGACATTTTCAGCATTCTAAAATCATTTTATTTTACAATAATTCTATCTTTTATATGAATCCATCAATTATATTTCATTTGAGAAGTAAAATAACAATATTGTATTCCTCCATGGTTAGGGGTTCTGAATAATGGCTTAAATCAGATGGGTTGTCAACTTTATGACCGAGCCCAGTTGCTGGTATCTCAAATCTGTTTTAACAAATACGCACTTGGATAGTGGAAACTTTAGATATTAAAAAATAAAAGCCCTCACTGAGGAAGTGGCAATAAATTATTAAAATGCTATGTTTTTGGAATTCAAGTAGATTCTTTTTGAGACCATCATAGAGAGGAATAGAACTTTGTTTTCCTTCTTTTTGTTTTCCTTATCCGTGCTTTTGGATAGTCACAGCAAAATATACTGTGACTCTATTTTAAAAAATGGTCTGCCTGTCTGTGAACTTCTGTCTCTTGCAACTGGAAGTTTTGTGTGTATCTTTCTGCAAAAGAGGAAAACAAGTAGATATCAATGATTTATAAAAGTGGCCTCAAGATTATGACATACTACTTTACAATATTTGTCAATTTCAGGTACTTTCGACAGCTGTGAAACCGGAAGAATGGTGGTTGATGTTCAAAGACAGAGTTTTATTTATATGAAGCTAAATTTAAAAAATTTTCATCAGCTCTAAGATTCTTAGACTTAAAGTGAGTCTTTCTGTGGTGATTTTATTGTCCTAGCTTTCCTTTCTTTGGGGAAGAATTAGTAGTAGTTTTCATTTAAAATGTCCAGTTGTTTCTATGTAATATCAAAATGTTTTGGAAATTCTAGTCTGTCAGTGTCTAAACTATGTGTCTTGGTTGCTGCATATACTTGGAAGTTGCATAAAATTGTTAATATTTGTATTCAAAGTTTTAGTTTGAAAAAAATAGTCATTGTCTTATTGGTCCCTAGCTCAATGCCTTGCTCATTATGCACTGAATAAATTCTTGTTGAATGATATGGGCATTGCAAAATTCTCATGTGCCTTCTGAAGCCTTTGTTTTTATTTTGAGTGTATTATATTAAGTTCCATTTGTAAATGGTTCTGTATGGTGACTGGCGAATTGGAGTGCTTCTTTCTCCAGCCCAATCGGGGCATGGAGTATGAGAAGGAGGCATTAATAAGGTTACACAATTAGAATGAGAGCTGTTTTGTTTGGTCACTTGAATTCACTTTATCCCTGCTGAATATAAAAGGCTAAGTTCTATTCAGTTTAGTTTATTTGCTTGAACCTGACACCTGTCTTTCAGTTTTTATTGTATTCCCCCTTAGGCTGATCAATTTCTGACAAGTGAGAAAAAATATATTAATCAATGAGTGTTTGATTTATTGGGTGATTTGTGTATTTTAATTATTGTCTAGACATGGACTTGAAGATAAAATGACCTGGTAAATTTCATGAAAAAGAAAACAAATTGGAAAAAACCTGTTTCCCTGTTTACATCTCAATATATCATTTCCTATAGTGCTTTTGTAATCCAGAAATGCAGCCTTCTCCAGCATGACCTCTTTCCCTTCTCTGGCCCCCAAAATGTCATTGGATGCCTTCCAGTGGAAAAATACACAGGCTATGAAAAGTTAAGGAAAAGGTAGCACTAACGCTGTTGACTCCTTAGATTCTTACAAGTGGGCTTTGAGCCATCCATTGACATTTATTTTTAAGACATCTTGTAAGTTATGCCATTTTATCAAGTTAAGTTAAAAGCAGGATATATTCTTAAAAGGATGGAACCTGAATCAGGAATTCAGGTTTATTTTATTTTTTGTTTGCTTTTTACGAAGGAATTACATTTTAAAAAATGATAAATCTGGCATTGTTGGTTCATTATATTTAATGCTATTAAAGTTACACACATTCCTGTTTTGTGTGGGCCTGATTATTGGGATAACAAACGTTCTCCTGATCATTCAGTTCTCTTCTTTCGAGCTTCAGTTCAGAAGTTGCATCCTCTGGGACCTGCATCTCCTGACACCTTCACTTAGAATAAAGGAATTGAGCCTCTTCCTTCTCACAGAGAACACCTTGATAAAAGCATGTTGCTGTGATGACTTGTTTCCTTGTCTGCCTCTCCTCCCCAGGAAGTGGAAAGTCCTAGAGACAGAAGTTCTATCTACTTTTATATCTTTAGCTCTAGCACAAGGCCTGCTGTAGAATAGGCATTTGATACATGGTTGTTAAAGGAATGAAATAACATAAAGGATAAGATGGATTTAAATTTCTAAATTATAGGATTCCTTTATGTTTTGAAATTTTGTCAATCTTAAATCATGATCAGTATGCAAACGTCTGATGAGTTTCTTGACTTGTAAGCTCCCGTCGTTGTAGAAGTGTGTTTTCCTATGAAGTTTTGAAGTGCTGTATTTTATTAACTGGCATTATATGATTGTTGCTCAGTAGCCAGCATGCAGAAGCATAACTGGCAGAAGTGGCCTTCCCATGGGGAGTGGTTGGCTTTTAGTGGATTATTGTCACAATGTGTATAGGTTGATTTCCTCAAAGGTGAGTGATGGTTTCTTTCTCAGGAAGACAGGTAATGATACTAAGTTGAGGGGAGCGGCATTTGACAAGCATGTGGGAGGCCCATATTAGTCTTCACAATGTGCAAATTGAAATGAATAAAAATGTATAAGATTAGGAATTAGAACAAAGATTAAAACATACTATACATCCTGATAGGTGATGACTTACTGTGTATATACCAATAAAAAATGTTCAGGCCCATCACAAGTACAGGCTGCTCATGAGTCACCTCTCCTGATGGCATGTCTGCATGGTGAGTGTTTTTAGAAAAGCTCAGTACTGGAATCCACACCAACAGAGTGGCAGTATAGTGAAGCACTTGCTCTTAGTCCCATCCTTACAGAAGACCACTAAAGCTGCACTACTCCAGATGTGGTCGTATGACTTCTGATTAAAGAAAGCCAGCTGCGGCTTTCCAAGCTCCATTTTATTTTTGTTCTGAACCGATATTTCCGGTCTCTCACATGGGCCAGGATATACTTTTTCTTACTAACACAGAAATACTTTCATTTCAAAGAGTTGAAGACTAAGGAAATTATAGTTTCCTAAATAAAATCTCACTGTTAGCTTCTGTTGGTTTGCATTCAGCAACCAGGAGGGAATCTCTGTTGTCATTGCCTCTGGTCAGAATTCTCCCTGAGTACTCTGTCTCATTCCACGTGCCCTTCCAGAAATGGATGTGTTAAATTTTGGAGTATGTTTTATAAAATAGCCCCCAAGATGATTAAAGGACTTTAAATAAATTGTGACAGGAACTGAGAGATTATTCAGTCTGAACAAAAAAGGGTGAGTGGTGATTTAACTACAGGCTTCAAATACTAGAACATCTTTCTATAGTTGATCATACTCAGATGTTCATCACGCCAGTCAACTACAGAGAGGAAATATTTAGAAGCATCAGAGAATTAGGTGATTTTTAAAAAAATTTAGCCAGTTAGGGGCATTTGACTTTGGGATGGTTTATGGGAATCATCTGAATGGAGAGAATAAATGATTCTCATTTATTTTTGTTGTAAATGTGAACTTTATGTGTGCTGAAGAATAGTCTAAACCAAATGGCGTTTTGAAGCTGGAAGGATCCTTGGAAATAAATCTAATTTTCTGTCTGGCTCAGAATCCTTTATTTGTTGGGGAGAAGCATTGGGGGATGTAGGGGAGACCTTTTATCTCTTACACTTGCTCATGCTTGAATTTAGGCATACAAATCAGACTCCTAGAATTGGAAGGTACACCAGAATTCTAGCTCAGGCTATCTCTAATGTGAAACTCCTTGTCCAGCCTCTCTGATGGATAGAATCCCATCCCTGCATGTACACATCTAGTGAGAGGCAGCTCTCTATTCCATATATATACCTCTCACTCCATCCTGGACAACTCTGCTTTCAAGGAATATTTTCTTATGCTTGATTACAATCTGACGCTTTGAATATACTTCCTTGTTCTTAGCATTGCCCTACAGAATTCCATAGAATGAGTCTTACCTGTTTGCCTCCAGAGAGCTCATTTGATATTAAAAACAGGTTTTTTTTTTGTTTTTTGTTTTTTGTTTTTGACAGTCTTACTCTGTTGCCTAGGCTGGAGCGCAGTGTCGCGATCTTGGCTCACTGCAACCTCCAGCTCCTGGGGTTCAAACGATTCTTGTGCCTCACCCTCCCGAGTAGCTGCGACTACAGGCATGTGCCACCTTGCCTGGCTAATTTTTTTGTATTTTTAGTAGAGACAGGGTTTCACCATGTTGGTCAAGCTGGTCTTGAACTCCTGACCTCAAGTGATCCACCTGCCTTGGCCTCCCAAAGTGCTGGGATTACAGGCATGAACTACTGCAGCTGGCCAGCTTTCTCGTTCTTAAGTCTGCTTTTTTTTTGTTTGCTTTTTTTTTTTTTTTTTTTTTTAGACAAAGTTTTGCTCTTGTTGCCCAGGCTGGAGCCCTATGGTGCGATCTTGGCTCACTGCAACCTCCGCGTCTTGGGTTCAAGCCATTCTCATGCCTCAGCCTCCCAAGTAGCTGGAATTACAGGCACCGCCACGACACCTGGCTATTTTTTTTTTTCTTTTTGTATTTTTAGTAGAGATGGGATTTCACCGTATTGACCAGGCTGGTCTCGAATTCTTGACCTCAGGTGATCCATCCACCTTGGCCTCCCAAAGTGCTGGGATTACAGGTGTGAGCCACCCATGCCTGGCGGTTTCTAGGTCCTCCTCCATCCTAGGAGTCTACCTTTAAACCCAAGTCAGGCTGTTGGAGTCCCTTGAAACTGGAGAAGTGAACAAAGGTTGATCTTGACTGACTTATTCCACAGAACCTCCAGCATCTCGTGCTCAGTTACTTGGTACTCTTGCTTGCCCTTCTGTGTCCTCATGCCAACTTGGAACTCAAAAGTCTTTACAGGTGGGCCCAGTTTAGCATCCCGTGATACCCCTTGGGAGGGTGAGAATTGCCACAGTCATGATGCTCTTAGTTCTTATGCCTTTCCCATTGAAATTCCCTTGTTTTTTTTTTTTTCCATGACTTATGCAGTTTCAAGTCATCAAATGCCTAATCTGGCCTATAAGTAGAAGTCTCTGTAAAATCTAGATAGCAGATGTGTTTTAACAGTGATTTTCTAAAGGCATTGCTTTCACCTTTCATTTATAATACCGGCAAGTAATAAAGACAGGATGAAAGCGTAGCACCATGTGGTGATAGTGGGGCTAGTGAAAGACAGGCCATGCCCCTTTGTTTACTTTTCAAATCACGCCACAAAGACAACTAGCTCAGCACCTCACTTGACCAGAGCCAAACCTTCCTCTTGTGCTTGCTTTCACTTGTGCCTAATCTTTGAAGATTGTCTGCTCCTAATGCCGTTGAATTTGGCAAATGTAGTGAATTTGATTGTAATTTGATAACTAGTTTGAGTTTCACTGAGTTATGAAGGAGACCAGTGGTTTCCAACTATGGTGTCACAACACATTGTTGTGTTAGACTCAGCTGTGAGGTATTAACAGCTACTGATAACCTACAGAAGTTTGCCAATGACTTATTTTAAGATATCTGTGTATAAACGAGAGTGGATTCACATTCAACCTTAAAATGCTACTTTCCCTTGCATTCTGACATGAGGGGATGGAGCTTCAACTGTCATGGTGGGCATTTTGTATACCTTGCAGTTGCTGGATCTTACTGATAGGTCTTTAATCACAGTGGAAATTACATATGTGTGTATTTCCCTGAACATTTTTTTTATGTTGGTTCATTAGAATCTGGATTTGTTTATCCTAGTGTTTCATAGAAGTGAATGTTATATCATGTATATCTGGAGGGAAGAAAGGCCGAGACCTGTCATGGGAGACTGTCCCTTTGCTAGCCAGGTCTGTAAATTGAGTAGATCTTGAAACATTTAGGTAGGCACATTTGGGGTGACTTCAAAGTGCTTTATGAGGTCTTCTCTCCTCACACATCTCCAGGGACTGCCAAACCTGAAATTTCATGATTTTTAAAGATAAGAATGACCTTTTTGATAGATATTTCCAAAGTACCTGATCTTTAAAACATAATTTACTGAACTGGATAATTTAAATTTTTTTCCCTTTGGATAATGTTGAATCTAGGAAAAAAATCCTGTTGTTCAGGAGACTTTTCGAGAGTGAACTTTCACGCTTCTTTTTAAATCCACATCCCATGCCTCTTTGAAAGTGTCACTTGGGGGTTGGGCGCGGTGGCTTATGCTGGTAATCCCAGTACTTTGGGAGGCCGGGTGGGTGGATCACCTGTGGTCAGGAGTTTTAGACTAGCCTGGCAAACATGGCGAAAAACCGTCTCTACTAAAAATATAAAAATTAGCTGGGCGTGGTGGCGGGTGCCTGTAATCTCAGCTACTTGGGAGGCTGAGGCAGGAGAATCGCTTGAACCCGGGAGGCAGAGGTTGCAGTGAGCAGAGATCACGACATTGCACTCAAGCCTGGGTTACAAGAGGGAAACTCTGCCTCAAAAAAAAAGAAAAAAAAAAAAAGTGTCATTGGGTTTTCCGTGCATCCCTATTTCTCATATGATATAATCTCCTGCTTGGTAAGTAGATTATTTGCTTGAGTGTAAAATGGCTGTTAGAAAGATACTGCTTCTACTTATTAAGCCATCGATCTACCCATCCTGCTTACGTATGTGTCAGACTTTTAGTGCTCACTATGTGTGTGGCTCTGCACTATGTTCTTGCAGCCTAACATAATGTAGGCAATCTGAAGGTTACTGTCCAGTGTGAGAAGCAAAAGGAAACCACAGTATAAGTTGTGCTTACTTTAATAGCAGAAGGTGCTACATCCTACTGTGGAATGCAGAAAAGGGAGTGATAAGCTGCCTCCATAGACTGTGTTTTCGTTTTTTGCAAAAATAAATGTAATCAATATTAATTTGTGGGAAGTGTAGGATATATTGCCATATGTTATGACTTTGAGCTTATTTTAAAATAAAGATGGATGCCCGTTTTTGCCTGACATGATAGTCAGTGGTATCAAAGACAAGAGGCAGACCATTCCTTCATTCACTCATTTCCAAAACACTGAATGCCATTCTGTGCCTAGTGCTATACAAAGCATGAGAGATTCAGTGTCGATAAGTCTTTGCTTTCCACTTAACAAGGGATGATTTTAATTATAGATTGTCTTCCTATTAAGTATGAATTTTAGCAGGCATTAAAATTAGTTTGATAATATGAGAAAAAAATGAAGATTGAGGCCAGGTGCAGTGGCTTATGCCTGTAATCCCAATACTTTGGGAGGCTGAGGTGGGAGGATGGCTTGAGCCTAGGAATTTGAGACCAGCCTGGACATCATAGTGAGACCTCGTCTCTACAAAAAAACAAAACAAAACAAAAAAAACACTGGACGTGGTAGTGCATGCTTGTTGTCCCAGCTGCTGCTCAGGAGGCTGAGGTGGGAAGATCGCTTGAGCCCAGGAGGTTGAGGCTGTGGTGAGCCATGATCATGCTGTTGCATTCCATCTTGGGTAACAGTATGAGACCTTGCCTCAAAAAAAAAAAACAAAAACAAAACAAAAAAACATTGTATTTGGAATTCTGCAGCTATTATAACTCACTTATGAGCAGGGTATATGAGATAGAATCATTGACTGTTGAAGGTGGAAGAGGGCTCAGAAGTGAGCTAGTTAAACTATCTTTCAAAAAGAAAAGGTATTTCTGTTAGATAGTTAACAAGCCACTCTTCACTCTGCCTCCCTCCACATACTTCCAGTGATGGGAAGACAGCATCACAGTGTGGAAAGAGCATTGGTTTACAGCTAGACAAAACCTGGACTTAAATCCTCTGTCCTCCATATACCAACTGTGTGTCCATGGGCAAGTCATGTAACCATCCTGAACCCATTTTTCTTACGGAAATTTGGAAACGATACTAAGTTTTTAAGGTTGTTGTAACGGCGAGAGGAATATTAAGTAAAATATCTAGCGTTAGTGCCTGCATGGAAAGTATTCCCAATATATGTTAGGTATTGTAATTTTGCTGCTGGACAGCTCCTTTGAAAGCCATGCTTTTTACTTCTAGAAGGAGTAGTAATTATCACTAAAGTAATACACTTCCTCACCTCCTATCCACTATCAAATCCATTGTACAGTCATTTGGGGGACCCTACCAATCCTGAGGGAGGTTGGCAGTAGCTGTCCAATGGCTGCTTTCTGTGATATTTGACATGGTATCACTTTGTTCTTCTTGAAAGGTTGTCCTTATTGGCTTTCATGACTTTTTATTTTCTCGGGTTTTTTGCTATCTCATCATGACTGAATCCTAAATGTTGATGTTCCCTTATCCCTTTATACCTTCTTCTAGGCAGTCTCATGTCCTTACACTTACAGGATTGATTACTGCCTGTAGGATGATCACTGGCATGTCTGTATTTGCAACCTAGATTTTTCTCTTGAGCTGTCTCTCAAACCCTATATACAACGGTTGCTGTGGATGGGTATGGTGAAAATACAGTTGGGTGTCTTTTCTCCTGTGTTTCCTATGCTTGGTGATGTCATCACCACCCATCCAGTCAACTAAACATACCTTTCAGTTCAAGTCTTTTAAATACTTCTAACCTAGTGCTGCAGGAGCCTCACAACATCAGTGTCTCTACTTTCAACCTTTTTCTCTTGCATACATGTATTTTGTCACATTGTCACTAGGATTATTTTCTAAAATGAACATTTGATTATGCCAATACCTACTTGGTGGTTGAGCCCTTTTTTTACTGGTTTGTAGGAACTCTGTATATTATGGAATTTGACCCTATCACGTGAATTCTGAAAATACTTATAACATATGTTACATTGTACTGAACTTATTTTAAGTCTTCAATTTATTTGAATATAAATTTTTGGGAGCTGGGAGCATTTTTTATTTGTATATGTATTTTGAATGTTTATCTGTGTTTGGCATATAATAAAAGTTGATTGAGCTGAAGGACCTAAACACCCGAAGCACTCCTTCCCTGCTTTTCATTTGCTTTACCTCTGCATGGAACACTTTTAGTCTGTCTGTCCTGTGTGAAACTTCTCTGAAACCCTTACCAGCTGTCTGTGCTACTTCTCGTCCCTTGTATGCACAATGGATCACAAATGTTTGCAGCATTTTTTCTTCATTAACTGAGAAATCTCTGAGGGGCAGGGTCTTACCACTTGATCTCTCCAGTGCTTAGTGCAATGCCTGGCACATTATTCTTCATTTGTGTTTTTACAACAAATTGACTGGAGAAGATATTTCTGTTTATTACACAAGAATAATGAAGCAAAGTACTTCCTCTCTTCCCGACCCATGTCATACTTTAGCTCCAGTTGAATTACTTTCTCTCATACTTTGAACTTTAGGAATACCTGACTTTCCCTGAGCATTTTCATGTGATGAACTTATAAACCCGGTCTCCTTTACTCTAGATTTTGTAATTTTTATTTGTAAACACAAAATTGAAAGTAATATCTCAGTTCGATTTATTCTTGCTAACCTCTGATTCTAGCCTTTTGAGACTTAAAAAAGAATCTGGAATACTTTTACCTATTCTTTTTAGTTATTTGTTCCAATTTATGCCATTAGTATATTTGTCTAGACATTTACCCAAACATGGCTGCTAAATTCATTTTTGGAGCCAGTCATTTTGGGTGAGTGTATTCACAGATTGCTTTGATTCTGCATATGTAACATGGGACAAATTCCCCGTGTTAATAAGCTGTGGCTTCTGTAGAAAAGGGAGGTGCATGAGGAATTGTTGTCCTTGATGTTTTTCTTACCTAGTTGGTATATTTTTCTGTAGCTCTACTTCAGAATAACTTTTTAAAGAATGTCCAGTGTTTTTGCCTACCTTGAGCTTTAATCTTTTGTGATTTCAGGGAGTGGAACAAATGAACTTTCTAAGGATAATGATTAGAGAATTAGTGCATTTATTTTTGGCAAATGTTTTGTAATATTTTACACATATTTGAAGAGAACACTGTTAATTTGTAGGTGAGTTTGCTTCTCCATAGGATCTTGCTCAAAGAAAAAAAGCAATAAAGTGTTTTGATATTTTTTGAGCTTTGTATTCTAAAAATTTTAATGGCATTAATATCCATGCCTTGCATGTATATTACCTCATTTTAAGTACCTTATGTGAAGTTTCCTAGTGAGTAAGTGGTGGATCAGGTATTTGGACTCCAAGTCTTGTCTCAGATCCTGGGTTTTTATCACCATAACACTAACTTGAGAGCAAGATGAGGCCAAATATATTAGATAGTGTCAGTGAATTGATAGAAAATACTTAGTTATTAGGGATTTGTTTTTATATAAAATATCGTTGCTCCAGGAAATCATTTTGGCTGAACATCTGTGGCGTTTTCTGTGGGAGAAAAATCTATTACTTTTCGTGGGGTAAACGTTTTTGTCTTCTTTGTAGAAATATGTAGTTGAGGCCCACAACAATGGGACTAGACCGTAAATTATGCTTTTCTTGACATTATTGACCTTATTACGGTATTACAACACAAATGATCCAAAACATGAAGTACCAACTATGAGGTCCATAAAAAAGTCATTTTAATTGGACCTTAAGTTTTTCCCCTAGGTTAAGACTGGAAAAAAATGTAGTGCTAGTTATTATACACTGTTAGTCGTTTTTTGTAGACATTGCTTTTTTTATACAGGCAAATTTTGGAGATATTGTGGCTTTATACAGGCATATTTTGAAGATATTGTGAGTTTGGAGATATTCCAAACTGCCACAATAGAGCGAATTTCACAAGAAAGCTAGTCACACAAACTTTTTGGTTCACAATGCATGTTAAAGTTATGTTTACACTACTGTAGTCTGTTAAGTGTGCAATAACATTATGTTTGAAAAAGCAGTGTACGTACTTCACTTAAAAAATACGTAACTGTTGTGCTAATGATCATCTGAACTTTCAGTGTCTTGGGGTGGCTGTTGCTTTATCAGCTGAGTGTATGTAGTATTCAAAATCCTTTGAGTTGCTTCTCAAGGATGAGCAAAGGAAGTAGTTTTTTTAGATTCCAAAGAAACTACCTACTTTGCTCATCTTTGAGAAGCAACTCTTTATCCATTAAAATTTTATCATGGTATTGCACCAAGTCAGTCCTGTCTTCAGGATTCACTTTTAATTCTAGTTCTCTTGATATTTCTGCCACATGTGTAGTTACTCCCTCCACTGAAGGCTTAAATTCCTCAAAGTCAGTTTATTTCAAATTCCTGTTAATGTGGACATTTTGACCTCTTTCATTAATCATGAATGTTCTTAATGGCATCTGGAATGGTGAATCCTTTCCAGAAGATTTTCAATGTACTTTGTCCAGATCTATTAGAGGAATCACTATGTATGTCAGTGATAGTCTTATGAGATGTATTTCTTAAATAGTAAAACTTGAAAGTTTAAATTACTCCTTGATCCATGGACTGCAGAATGGATGCTGTGTACAAGATCAGAGCTCTTGGGTGACTAGGTGCATCGCAAAGAGCAGTAATATTTTGAAAGGATTTTTTTTTTTCTCTGAGCAGAAAATCTCAGTCTCAGCCAAGAGCTTAAAATATTCAGCAAACAATGCTGTAAACAGATGTGCTGTTATCCAGGCTTTGTTGTTCCACTTACAGAGCACAGGCAGAGTAGATTTAGCATAATTCTTAAGAGCTTTAGAATTTTCAGAATGGTAAATGAGCACTGGTCTCAACTTAAGTTACCAGCTGCATTAGCCCCTAAAAAAGGGAGTCAGCCTGTCCTTTGAAATTTTGAAGCCGAGAGTTGACTTTCCCTCTCTAGCTGTGAAAGTCCTAGGCGGCATCTTCTTCCAATAGAAGGCTGTTTCATCCCTATTGAAAATTTGTTGTTGAGTGTAGCCACCTTCATTAATGATCTTATTAGCAAGGTCTCCTGCATAACTTGGTGTAGCTTCTGCATTAAAATTTGCTGCGTCACTTTGCACTTTTATGTTGTGGAGATGACTTTTTGCCTTAAACTTTGTGAACCAACTTCTGCTGATTTCCAGCTTTTCCTCTGCAGCTTCCTCACCTCTCTCAGCCTCCATGGAATTGAAGAGAGTTAGGGTCTTGCTGCTGATTAGGTGTTGGCTTAAGAGAATTCTGTGATTGGTTTGATCTATCCGGATCACAAAAACTTTTCTTATATTGCCATTAGGCTCTTTGGCTTTCTTATCATTTGTGTGTTCACTAGACAGCACCTTTAATTTCTTTGAAGAGCTTTTCCTTTGCATTCACAACTTGGCTGTTTGGCACAAGAGGCCTGGCTTTGGGCCTGTCTCCACTTTCGATATGCCTTGCTCGAGAAACTTAATCATTTCTGCCTTTTGATTTAAAGTGAAACATGTGTGACTTTTCACTTGAACACTTAGAGACCACTTCAGGGTTATTGTTTAGCCTCATTTTCAATATTATTTTGTCTCAGGGAATAGGGAGACCCAAGGAGAGACAGAGAGAGATGGGGGAATGACTGGTCAGCAGAGCAGTCGGAGCACACACATTTATTTGTTAAATTTGTTGTCTTACATAGGTGTGGCATGAAGTGCTTTAAAACAATTACAATAGTAACATACAAAACCGTGAATCACAGATTACCATAACAGATAATAATAATGAAAAAGTTTGAAATATTATGAGAATTACCAAAATGTCACACAGAGACACCAAGTGAGCACATGCTGATAGAAAAATGGCACCACTAGACTTGCTTGTGACCGAATTGCCATAAATCTTCAGTTTGTAAAAAATGTAATACCTGCAAAGTGCAGTGAAGCAAAACACAATAAGTGAGGTATGCCTGTATTCATTTTCATATTTTCGTTGCTGAAGCAAATAAAGGAAGCCACACATAGCTAAAGTGAAAGCCACTTCAAGGAGACGTCACATGAAACATTTTGAGGAGGGAGTTATGTGGTTTCATTGTAACATTTTAGATGCAAATGTGAATTGTTTTGAGATCAGAATTTTTCATTTACTACTTTTAACTATTCCTGTACTATGATGAATGTTTAGGGTTAGCCTGGTTACACACTTCTTAAATTGTTTGAAAGAAAATATGATAATTGAGAATTTTAATGCTTCTCCTGAGGCAGGTGATTGGAGACATTTGTTTGTTCTTGTGATTCATAAACGTATTTTGAATCCATCTGAACCGGGTTTGATTTACTTTGAGAAATTCTGTGGTTGAGGTAGTTGCAGGTTATAGGTTTAGGTGTAAGGGAAGATTTAACACCCTGCCCTGATTTCCTGGGTCTGTAAATTCGGGGAGCTCCAGTTTCGCACTGAGGCCTCTTACTATCTCTTGCTTCGTGTTGAATACCTCTGCATGTGGGAAAATTTCTTCCTGCTGGAATCAGCTTAGGTTCATATTTTCTTTTTCTTCTTTTTTTCCCTGTGATGTTTTTGTGGACCCTGAACTTCAAATATATATTTTTTGGTTTTTGTTTACAAAGGGTGTCCAGTACCACGTAGATGAAAAATTTGAGTAACCGTCACACAACTAGAGTGTTTTGTTGACAGTTCTCATTTTGTTAATATATGTTTATTGAAATGTAAGGGTTCTCATGGCCTGAAAAAACAAAATATATATTATAACTTTCCTGCCGTGTGTGTTTATTTCAGTTCTGAAGCTAGACCTTGCCTGAAATAAGCTCTGCTTTACAAGAAAATTGATGCTGTGATTATGCCCAACATTTATTATGCATATACAGCTAATTTGAATGTTATAAGTATAGGAAAAATATCAGGTAAGTCTGTATTCAGATAGGAATATCAAAGTAAAATAACCAGTGACTAAACATTACAGTGGTAGTACCTGTGAACCAAGTGAGAAAATACGTAAGAGACATGCTTGGATTTTTCGTTTGTCTCCCCGCCTCCCCCCACAAATGTGGATTTAATTTGTGTCTTACAAGTGAAATTTTAAAGTAGAAAATTATGAGAGCTCTTCTTTCGGGAATTCCCCTAGTAAATACAGCTTCTAAGTTCACTTCACTGTTTTTGTTCTTTCTTGAGCTAATGAGAGAGGTTAACATATTTGTAGTAGATTCCAGGTTTTAGAATTTTTTCTTATGGAAGAGAGGCAAGCTGGAGTCGCATTCAGTCACAATATTTGGTTCAGTAACAATATTTGATTGGAATTCAATTGTCTTGGGCAGAAGTAAGAGTGTTCTCCATATTCTTAAAAAATGGAAATGTGCATATGTACATTCACTATTTTAAATAATTATTTCCCTTTCACTCTTATGCTGAACTGTATATTATTACCACATGGATGAAAGTCTACCCCTTTCCTTCTTCACAAGGTTTCTGATGAGATTTTGTGAGTGATTTGGTTTATTTAAAGAATGATGGAATTATCACCAATAATGTATATTTTAAAATGATTTTGTAGTTATGCCTCAGAATAGGCAGATAGATGCTGCCTATTCATATTTGAACTTCTGTCCTGTGAAGAGCCAGCCCCAGAAGGGATCTTCTGCTTTTGATTATTTAGCCTATATTTAAGAGGTTCCCTTTCTCTTGAATTGTTATCCCCAGCTACTTGTTCAGAGATGTTTGTGAATGAAGGGAGTGAGTGGGAGGAAAAGCTTATGTTACTTGTAGAACAGAGAATAGTATAGCAGCTAGAAGTGGTGTTTGTCGATAGGCTACCCTTAGTTGATTTATGTTGCCATGCAAGAAACATTTTGATGCATTTATTTCAGGACACAGCATTTTGGAGACTTCATTAAATGCTACCTGTTGCTGTTTGTGATGGAATCTGGTCTAGAATGTTAAGAGGCAGTAGAAAAAGCTGAAATGGCAAGAAGATGGCACTCTTCAGTCTTTACAGATTCACTTGTTTCAATTTTAGAAACACATTACCATTCTTTTTGCTTTTCTTAAAATTGGAGCTATCTGGATTAAATTTAAATTTATCTTTATGATGTGACCTACTTGGTGTCAGTTATTTTTACTAATACTGTTTCTTTTAATCCCTAAGGTAATCCTGTGAGGAGGTTAATATGGAAATCTGTTCTGAAGTCTGTGAATCAAAGATGCTAAATAATTTTCTCATGATCAGAGAGCTAGTAAGTGATCAAGCTGGAACTGAAAAACAGAACGTTTAAAAGTATTTTGAAAAAATGTCAAATATATGTAGAACTTAGGAGGACAGTTAACCCCCGTATACCTATTCCATAGATTACTTATGGAGATTTTATTACATTACCTTTATTCCCTCCTTCCTTTTTTGCAGACAGAGTCTCACTGTGTCGCCCATGCTGGAGTACATTGGTGCAATCTCGGCTCACTGCAACCTCTGCCTCCTGGGTTCAAGCAATTCTCCTGCTTCAGCCTCCTGAGTAGCTGGGACTACAGGCACATGCGACCCCGCCTGGCTAATGTTTTTATTTTTATTACAGATAGGGTTTTGCCATGTTGGTCAGGCTGGTCTCGAACTCCTGACCTCAAGTGATCCGCCTACCTTGGCCTCCCAAAGTGCTAGGATTACTCTTCTTTTTTCTTTGCCAAAGTATTTTAAAGCAGATCCCAGACATCATGTTAATGAATGCGCACATTCTAACTGTGAGGCTAGTGTTTAGAATTCTGTACCTAATGGTCTAAGGCATAAAAGAGCATGACACAATATGAAGATTGTAAGCAGTAGAAGCCATATTTTTTCTAGAACATAAGTTATATATCTGCATTGAGTTTTCTTGATATGGTTAGTCATCATTTGCCACTCATTTGTTAAAAAAAGATCAATGTGATAACTAATATTTATTAAGTACTGTCTCTGGGTTAGGAACAGTCCCTCATGTTTTATACATGTTAACTGATTTAGTTCACAGTAGCCCTGTGTTCTGTAAGCATTTATTATGGGTTCCAGTTGCTTGTCAAAAACAGTTCCCTCTTTTACATAAAAATGAAATATTCCACGTTGCCTTGACTCATAATATCTTTTCCATTCCTTCTCACCTTTAGTAATTATAATTTGTTAAAGAAGGTATAGAACAGTGCTGCTCAAAAGTGTGGTCCGCATAACAGCAGCAACAACATTACCTGGAAGCATGGTAGAAATACAGAATCTCATGCCCTACCTTTAGAATCGGAATCTGCATTTTAAATTAGGTCTTTAGGTGATTTATATGTATATTAAAGTTTGAGAAGGTTTGGGTTGCATTTAAACTGCCTTGCAAGCATGGTTGCACATTACAATCACTTGGAAAACTTTTAAAGCTACCAATGCCCAGCACTGTCACTGAACAGTTAAATTAGACTATCTAGGTAAGCCTCCAGCATCTTTTTCCTTTCCTCCCCACCCCCCCTTTAAAAAAATTAGATTCTCCAAAGGAGACCCTAGTATTGTTATTGTTGTTTTTCAAGCATCCCAAGTGATTCTTAAGTTTGGCCATGCTTTAACATGCACTGGTTTTATAGAAGTAGAGTATCATTGTGTTCTGTTCCAGCTTCTTAACCCTGAACAGAACATTTCAACTTGTAAATCATATATTGAAAATGATGCCAAAAGAGAATCAAAGATGGAAGAAATTCTGGGCTTATACTTAGTCTTGTGTCAGTAATTGGCTCCTGATGGCATAAAAAATAATTTCCTTTTTTGCAAGACTGAACTTCTTCATTGTTCGTACGCTCACTTGGCACTAGGGAATGAAAATGCCCCCAAAGTTTATTGTCTTTTTTTTTTGTTCCATTCTTTCCTTCAGGTGAAGAGTTACACTGAGGGAGGCAGGGAGATACGGAATACCAGATGGACAAAAACTGGACCAAGAATTGTTAAATAAATTCGCTTCATTACACTGGATAGGATTCTAAGTATTTTAATTTTTGTTTTTAAATTTTCTTCTGTTTGTGCATGGCTGCTTGATTTTCTTTAAGTTAGTGAATTTAGTTCCAGGCACATACTTTGTTTATTTAGCTGCATTTAGTAAGTGCTCAGTAAACGCAGTCAAAGGAATGAAATAGCAAAAGGGAACTGGAACAGTGGGGAGAAATGGAGTTTCTATGTGCTCCTTACCTTTAGTTGCATATGGTGGAGTGGTTTGGAGCCAGACTATCTGCATTGACTCCTGGCTTTGCTGCTTATTTGCCCTGTTGCTATGGTCAAGTTAATTATGTGCCTCTGTTTTCTTTCTTTTCTCTTTTTTTTTCTTCTTTTCTTTCACAGTCTTACTCGGTCACCCAGGCTGGAGTGCAGTGGTGTGATCTCACTGCAACCTCTGCCTCCCGGGTTCAAGTGATTCTCGTGCCTCAGCTTCCTCAGTAGCTGGCATTACAGGCGTGTGCCACCACTCCCGGCTAATTTCTGTATTATTACTAGAGACCGGGTTTCACTGTGTTGGCCAGGCTGGCTGATCTCGAATTCCTGACCTCAAGTGATCTGTCTGCCTTGGCCTCCCAAAATGCTGGGAGGCGTTAGCCACCATGCCTGGCCTTGTGCCTCCATTTTCTTGTCACTAAAACACGGTAATAATAGCAGCTACCTATAGAGTTGTTATGGGGATTAAATGAATTAATGTATGCATACAGCAGTTAGAAGGTTAGACATATAGTAAGTGCTATGTAAGTATTTGCTGATATAATTACTGTTATTAAATGTTCTATACCTCAAAGAGAAAGGGTGGCTTATATATGAAAGCATGGACTCTTAATCTAATGGTTTCGACATCTGAGAGATTATTTAGTGATCAGGGAAATTGGATTCCTGATTTGAGCAGGGACAGAAGGAGTTCAGACATATATTCTGATGCCATTTACTCCTCATTTCATTGGGAAGTGGGTTACTCAGTCCATCCTTGACTGAAGAGGGAGCAAGTAACACTCATCACAGGTACACAATTAACCTTAGCTTGTTGAAGTATTTTAGATTCCTTCCATAAGAGTCGCTGAATAAATCCAAATTTTAGTCTTCAAAATAATTGCCTTCCCCAAAGCCCTATAGTAGCACAGTTGAGTATTTTTAAAGCAATTCATTAGATTAGTAGTATTTTATAGTTTGGCTTTATTTGAGGAACACCTACAGGTATTCAGTTCAGGCATGGAGGAAATGGGGCAGGCAGGTTAGAGGGCAAGCAAGGGAGGAATGGAGAAATAGGAATACTAGAGCTGTCAAATGGGGGCCCTTCAAGGGACCCTAAAGACTACATGTTAGCCCAGTGCATTTATTTCCCAGAAGATGAAATGGCTGAAGTGTGAAGATTTTAGTACTCTAATGATAAATACATGCTCTATTTTTACTTATTTTAATGCTTTTCTGTTTAATTAAATACATTGATACGTATATAGACACATACATATGTTGAGTGTAGCAAAAAAAGCAATAGCAACAGTAAATATTATTCTACAAGAAGATATTTTTGTGTCTATTTTTATATCTCTTCAAAATTGTGATATTAACTAACTATATTACCTCTTTATCACAGTTGTCTTAGTTCATTCAGGCTACTATAACAAAAGTACCATAAGCTGGATGGCTTGTAAACAAAAATTTTTTTCTCTTTGTTCCTGAAGTTGCAAAGGCTACATCTTTAGATCAAGATGTCAGTAGAGGCCAAGTGCAGTGGCTCACGCCTGTAATCCCAGCTTCTTTGGGAGGCTAGGTCGGACAGATCACCTGAGGTCAGGAGTTCGAGACCAGCCTGGCTAACATGGTAAAACCCGGTCTCTTCTAAAAATACAAAAATTAGCTGCGTGTGTAGTGCATACCTGTAATCCCAGCTACTTGGGAGGCTGAGGCACGAGAATCGCTTGAACCCAGGAGGCAGAGGTTGTAGTTAGTGGAGATTATGCCATTGCACTGCAGCCTGGGTAACAGAGTGGGACTCTGTCTCAAAAAACAAACAAACAAACAAACAAACAAGCCATCAGTAGATTTAGTGGTGTTTGGTGAGAGCCTACTTTCTAGCTGTGTTTTAAGGGCATTTCCTAATCTCGTTCATGAGGGTCTGGCCTCATGACCTCATCACACCCCAAAGGCTGTATCTCCTAATGCCATCGTCTTCCAAGATGATGGTTACAATTTCAGCTTATGAATTTTGTGGAGACATAACATTTAGACCAGAGCAGTAGCGATTTTCATGCATTTTGGAAAAGACTGTGGTATCTATTTTTTATGGGGAAGATTAGGCATGTTTTTGTTGGCATAGAAAAAGTTGCTATGTGAAGAGAGTGACTGTTATTTCTTTAACATTTAACCAGAAAGCCTAAATATGTTCAAAAGAGCTCATTTGACAAGGGTTCTGGGGCAGAAGTGTTAAAGGGCAAATGAAAAGGATTTCTTACTCTTAATTGGAGTTGACGGAAAGGGCCAACTTTCTGTAGGGAAAATGACTATAAATGGTCTTTGCAGTTAAGACATCCTTTGTTGCAACAGCCACCTTTTTGGTCGGCTTGTTGTTCCTCTTTCTTCACAGAATACTGCTATTAGAAACACCTTTCTCTTGGCACTTGGACTCTGCCATTTGACTCTTCAGATTTTTCTTGTTTCTGCATAAAATTTTATTGCTCTTATTTTTGAACCTTTGTGCAGCCTAGTACCAAGCTCTTTGCCTTTTTCTTCATTTGTTATTCCCATCTTGGAGGCTTATTCACTGGTACTTGGTATGCTTGGAAAGGTTCCCTTGTGTTATGCCAGATGACAACAACAAGAGAATCCTGCTCCCTAGTCCTTTTATAGATAACTTTTAGGGGAAGAAAATTTAAAGGAAAAATTAAAAACAAACATTTTATTGTCATTACCGAAGATGCAATGACATTCCTTCTCATCTGATAGACTTTTTGGTCTCTGCTAATATTTTTTAAGCCTTTAGGGCAAGTATTGCTTTTCCTTGTTTTAGTGATGTAATGTTGCATGCTAAAGTAACACCCAACACTGAAATGCTCTTTTGTTTGTTTCTTCAAATATATGTGGTTTCTGAACTATATCGGTTTTTAAAATAATGTAGTTCTGTAAGTCAGCTATACAAGAGAACTTCTGTTTCTACTTTTTATTTTGGGTTAATTTATATAAAATAAACGTGTGTGGACATGGTTTACCTCTGTAGATCTGCTATCCTTGAATTTGTTTATAAGCATTATATCTGTAAAAGGTAGGTGAGAAAATGGAATCACAGTTTTTGATCTCACAGATCACTGGTGGACATAGAAGCACAAATCATATCTTTTGATAGAAAATAGCATAAATCCCACCAAAAATACTTTGTCCTGTAAGTGAAAGTGCAAGGGTTAGATTTGACTTTAAACACATACACAAACATTGATGTTTTTCTTCTCTTTACCTCTCTGTAATGCTTTCCTCTTAGGTGGCTTCACTGCCCTGTAGTCATTTTTTATGTTGGAACAATGATACCCACCCTTAGATCCAGATTTAACCTGGATCTCAGAATAATACCTGAGATCCTTTCACAAAGATCTCAGAATAAGCCTGGCATGGCATCCATCAGAATCATATAGTCTCTCCCAAAGATTATGAATGGATCATATGCCTACTCCTGGATCAGGCAATGTGTCCAGGTTTGTCAGGCCAGCCTATTTACTAGCTAATGACAGCTTAATTATACATTGGAACATTGGTTGTTTAACTCAAGTTTGGAATGAAGGAATAGCTGTATGTCATGTTTTAGGCCGGAAGCATTGTTTCTTTTTATATGAAGGTTATTTCTTTCTAAGAACCATGACCAATCGCCTGGAATCCAAGCCCCTCCATCCCCCCACTGGAGGAAACGTTGACATATTAAGTCTGTGTGTGTGTGTGTGTGTGTGTGTGTGTGTGTGTGTATACATGTTAATATTTTGGCTTATTGTGCCTCTATTCACTGACTCATGGAAATTGGGGATTGGGTAGAGGTATACACAATATCTTATATATTATTCAAAATTATCCTAGAAAGCTAGTGTTATCTTTGAGATGAAATTCAGGTATAAGGCTAAATGTACATGACTTAGTCTGCTTAATAATATATGATACCACAAAGCCAATTGTACTTAAGAGTTTTTGCCGGATCTTCTTTATCACTCTTAGTATGCTGTTTATTTTGTATTTAAAATAGGTTTCTTGATATAAGTTTATCTCTTGGATATTTAAACAGTTTTCATCAATTGATACCATTACACTTCTATTCTGAAACTTCTTCTAAATATCCCTGAATAAATTCTAATCTCAATTTTTTAACTGATTTTTGAGATTTCTTTTTCTTCATTAACCTAATTCTTATTGAAAGGAATGAACTGCTATTACAGAAGTACTGTCAGTTTCATATCATCTAATCTACTGCCCATTTGAAATTGATGATTTAGTTGTAAAGGAGTATTTTTAGTTTGCTTTAAGTAGCACGGCTTGTAATGTGAAAGTTTTGGGTACTCTTGAATAAGATTAGATTATAGAACTTGTAGTTCTAAAAATTTATTTAAATTATTCAATCCTAAACGTATGGTTAAGAGTGTGAGTGAACCTTTAATTGGGCACTTCCACTAATTCGTAGACTTTCCATGGAAACATGCCAGAAATCAATAGGTTAGAATATAACTTAGTCACTTTGTAAATAGTATAACAAGAGTTTTTAAAAGCAATAATGTCATTTATCTTTCATTCTTTTTGGGTATACATTACTGAAGGAATAAACTCTCTGTTCTTCACTTTTGAAGCCAGGCTTTTTTTTTTTTTTCCCTCAGTATGGTATAACTCAGAATTCTTCATGTTTAAGAGCCCAGTAAATTTTAATAAATTTTCTAAGTGGCTGCCTGCTTTTAAAATAATATTTGTCTTCATTATGTTCTCATTCATTGCTAATTTAATTTTTAAAAATAACTTTAGTTGAGAGATTGCTTTTCCAGCAGAAATGGAGCTAGCCTACATTCAGAAGAGCAAACCTGTATAGAACAATTTAAGAATATAGAGAGTTTGAAAGTAGTGAGAATCTCCAAGCCAGTTATCATTGCACATTTCTTAGATTCTAGATCCTTTTGTGCAAAGTTAAATGAGTGGTAATGTATAATGGGCAGAACTTTGAGCTATTAGAATTCTCCTGGTAGCAAGTTTAATGTTCATATTGAAAACAGAATGCTGACTATCAAGTTAGACTCAAGCATAAGGTTTTGGACCCCAACTTTAAGAACCTATGAAACCTGAATCTCTTCCTTAGGTACAAATGAAAACTTTAATGACTCTTATTGGAAGGCATTGATGATATTTTTGTTATTAGTATCTACTGCATACTTTTATGCTCGTACTATACAGTGGATATACAAACAGAACAGTTATCGCAATACTACACAGATACACAGTTCTAAAAATATAATTTAATACTTCATGATTCATAAGTTAATGTTTTATTTGTTAGGTGGTAAGTATCAATTTGTCTGAAATCTAAGGACATCATTAATGATGCCCGGTTTGCTTACCACTTCCATGATTTCTTTATAAAATATTTCATTATTTGAGGAAAAATACACATTTCTTTGTGTTTCCTTTCATGGGAAAGTCATTTTTACTTTCTAAAAGGAATTTAATAGCTGAAGTTCCTTTTAAGTATGCTATAAACTCAGTTTAAAAGGAATAATTTAATTGGTGCTGGGGTTTTCTGAGTCTAGGCCTTTTATGAGGAGACGTTAGTGGATTATTTCAGTAGTGAACTTTTTTCATATCATTCTGTGGTTTAAATTTTTTCTGAATATTTCTTAAAAATACAATTCCAGTGTTTAAAAGCATGCATGTGAACATGCTATCATTTTGAGTGGGCAATTTATATTACCAAATTGTTTTGATATGTTATTTACTACACTGCAACTATTTTTTAAGAGAAGTGAGAAATAATAATAGGCAGTATTTGTTGAGTGATTACATTTATCTGGTACTGTCTCAGCCTACCTTTCACATAGTAATATTTTAAATACCGAGAGCAACTCCAAGAGGTAGATGTTGTTGTTTTTCCCATTTTACAGAAGAAAGGACTTGAGTCACAGTGCACAGCTTGCCCAGGATTGCACAGTTTGTAAGTGGTGATACTAGGATCTCAACCAGTGACTATCGGTTTCAGAGCCCACTGTTTAGCCATTATACAATGTGCTTCTCAAAAGACTGAATGATTGTTGAGACTTCCATCAAGTGGATCAAGTAGACCAAGTCCACAAATATCCAATTTATTAAATAGTGTTTTCTGATTTTGAAAAAAGTGGAAAAATAGTATTGTCAGTAACCGAGTAGTTTTTGGTATGACAAGTAATATTATTACAGCAAATATGTTTTGGTATGACATTATTTCTATGTTTAATTTGAGCCTTTTAATCATGATCTTTGGAAATCTGTGTAAATTTAAAGAATGACAAAATATGCTAAAACACATAGAATACATCCAGATAAAGAATTTGAAGAGACTGGGAATGTTTAGTCTTGCATTAAAGATTGTGAGGAGATAAGAAACTTCATTTATTTGATAACTTTTTGTAAGTATGTAAAATGGAAGGAAACATTTTGCTGTCTTGATTATATGAATAAATTGAATTATTAGAAATTGTATCACTTTTATTATCGGAGAAAATAAGGGGTGTGTGTGTGTGTGTGTGTGTGTGTTGGGAGTACCGAGTTGAGGAGCCTTCAAGACATATTTAAGGGATGACACACATGGCCTGGTTTTCTTTTGCTGTGGACTGCTTGTCTGGCTTTGTCTAGCTGAATGCAGCCAGACAGATTGTGGAAAATGATTGTGGGACGCTGGGAAGGTTTTTGAGAGAGGAGATAGATGGGAAAGTAAGGTGGGTACGTAAATGCTACAGGGAATGGAACATTGGGGAAAAATACTTATAGAAAATTTTAAGTATGTTTACTCTGTGTATGTGAAATGACTCCTTCCTCTATCTTTCCAAGAAGATTTTGTAAAAAATGTACTTTCTTGGTTAGTGCTTTTGAATGCAAGTTCATGTTTTTCTCAAATGCTTCACTATAATACCGACTTCTAGAAGAAAAGACTGACTTACAAGTGAAAGCACAACCAAGAAAGCCCTCTTACTACATTCAACTTACAGATGTACCAGTTACCTGATAGTGTTTTTAAATACTTACTTAGCAATAACACATTGGAGGATAGTTGTAGATCTCTATAAATACTTGGGTCTTGCTTACTTTGGCTATTCAGGCAACTCTCAGATTTGATTCCTTATCAATATTTGCATTTTCTTCTGGATTCTCTATTTGGTTATTTGTTCATAACCTTTGGATGTTAGAATAATTTTAGATGATAAATATTCCTTTAAACTTAGTGGCACTTCTACTGGCAGAACTTAGCTTTACCTAAACCAATTCCCTGTATTCTAACCTTGGAAAAAGATTAGTATTTGTAAAACAAATCCCACCTGAGTTTGTCTGACAGAAACGGTAATTCTTTATAATGTAAATGTTGAAAATAGTTTCCTAAAATGTAAAACCACATTTACTTATTTGATTGCTTATAATGAGATGATTCCAGTGGGGTATTATATCCTTCCTAAGAAATAACTCTGGATATGTCAACCTCAATTATCTTTGATTTGCTTGAAAAATTTGATTATATTATGTATAAGTTGGAGAATATATGCAAATTCCTGTGGCAAGTTCATCTAGTTGCCTCCAAATACTCATTTTTACCTTTTAGTAATAACACAACTCTGATTTTTAGCTCAACACATTGCCATCCAGCCAGAAAAACATACATTTTATAGATTCCTTTGTAGTCACATCAGTGTGTGTGATAAGTTCTTTTCCTGGGCAGATGTTGAAGTGCTGAATGTTACTTTTGAGATGTATCTTAAAAGAGAGGGGTATCTTATTTCTTTCCTGATTTTTCTCATCCTGCTTCCTAGAACATAGAACTGATGGCTGGAGCTCTGGCAGCCATTTTAGACCTTGAGGATAACATTCACACTTGGCAAGCTTGTCCAACCAACCTTATTTTGTTGTTTTGCTTTGTTTTAGGCTTTTAGCAGCCCAAAACCATGGTTTTTAGTTTATATCTCTAGTGATGAGGAGAAAAGAGGGATGAGGAAGGGGCTGTACTGGCCCAACCAGAAACCGAAACTACGAACCTGTGACTGTATTCTGTTCCTTGGATACGCCTGCATGGAGTAGTCTGAGTCTTTGATGACTTTGTGGAATTCTCATAGGCTAGATTACCCACTTGGACTTAATTTCTGTGAGAGAGCTGAGCTTCTATCTTATTTAAGTCATTGTTATTTTGGGTTTGTCATGTGTCGCTGAATTTAATTCTAGCAGATACCATTCTCAGTGAGTAGGACCTTTATTGTACACTTTATTGGCTTTATTCTTTTGGGCATATTTCTGCATCTTGAATGAGAGATTCTGATTCCTACATGTAAATGTCGGTGAATAGTGAGAAATAGCAAAATATGCATGGGGGAAAGAGCATGAATCTGACTTGGAATTTTACTGTTTATGTGATCTTGGGCAAGTTATTTTACCTTATTGAGCCTCAGTTTACTTTTTTATAAAACTGGAGTTGTACTGTGTCTTAGTTCATTTGGGTTGCTCTAGCAAAATGCCTTAGATGAGGTGGTTTATAAACAACAACAGTTTATTTCTCACAGTTCTAGAGGCTGGGAAGTCAGGGTGCCAGCATGGTCAGATTCTGATGAGAGCCGCCTACTTTCATAGATGTGTGTCTTTTCATTGTAACTTGACATAGTGGAAGGAGCGAACAAGATGCCTTGGGCCTCTTTTTTAAAGACGTGAATCCCATGTAGGAGGACTCAGTCCTTATAACCCAGTCATGCCTCAAGGCCCCACCTCTTAATACAATCAGATTGAGGATTAAGTTTCAACATGTGAATTCTGGGGGGAGCACAAATATCCAGACGTTAAGATGTCTGTAAGCAGGACTGTCATATTTAATGAAAAAATTATAAAGTCAAGAGCTGTTGTTTCTAATCATGTTTTGAAAAAATACAAATGAAATATGTTGTTCTTCTGCAAAGTGATTTTTATAAAAGAAGAAATTTTAAGAAGCAGTTACTATTATAATGAAGTAAGGTAGCCATTCAGATAATTTGAAGAAACAGAGGAATTTTTATACTTTGTTTCCATTTTTCTTTCTCTAGTTCAGTTGAAAAAAAAAGTTGAAAATATCTCATAGAGATTACTTTTATTTTCTTAGAAATATATTGGTAGATATTTTTTATTAAATTATTTAAGATCAGATGTAGTGAGAGGTATTGCCATTATTTATAGTTTTTACAGCAGAGCAAAAAGTAGTTTAATAGTGAGAGGTATTGCCATTTTTATAGTTTTTACAGCAGAGCAAAAAGTAGTTTAATAGTGAGAGGTATTGCCATTTTTATAGTTTTTACAGCAGAGCAAAAAGTAGTTTAATAGTGAGAGGTATTGCCATTTTTATAGTTTTTACAGCAGAGCAAAAAGTAGTTTAAGAGTTACCATTTTGAAAATAAAATCTTTTGGTAGCTTGATTAGTAACATCTTAATTGAAATTTGATAAATTAGAAGCCCATCTGCAGAACTTACCCTTTAAAATTAACATATGTTGAAATATGTACAGTAATGTTGCCAGTACAAGTGTTGGAGAGTGTATTGCAAACATATTTTTGCAAATTTCTGATTCCTTTTAGTTTCTGGATTGCCTCCCAGTTTTAAACATAGGGTAGGTGATGAAATTGTTGGGCATCAAATGCATTTGAAAGTTGCAAATGAGTTCTATTTTCTTTTAAAATTATTTGACAGATTTTCACTAGTGTTTGTTGTACAATAACAATTGTATCTTCTAGTGTTTGCCCCTCAAGTGAAGTTCTCCTTAGAATATCTTTTGGGATCAGTTCCCCCCATTTTCTCATATGTTCACTAATCAGCTGGGGTTGACATTTAATTATTCCAACCCTCATATTCACAGCCACTTAAACGTTTAATAGAGTTTTTAAAAATCCAAACAATGTGCATCTTATATAATTTTATTTTCATTTAAAATTCTGTTACCAAAAAAGCCAGGTTAGCCATTTGCTTATAATAAATCATGCCTTCTTTTAGGAATTTTTAGGGTCAGTTTAATAGGACTCCTGAGTTGACAGCTGTGCAGTCTGAATTGCCTTAGACTCTGAAAATGCTTCAGATTTAAAATACTACCAACCAACATGGAGTACTGATCTTCCCACTTGTTGCCGAAGAGGCTAGTTAGGAAAACTAGGGGCAGGCTGTTCTCTTGCAATTTGAAACTGAACAGAAACTGAAATTGAGAGAAAGTCATATTAAATCCCCATGTCTGCCATGTTTGCAGAGGTCAGCTATACAAATATGAATGTTAATTTGAACCTTCAATAAAAGGATCCTGCTAAAATATAATACATCTTGAGAATGAAGATGACTCTCTACTTGTTTTAATCAGTGCCTCACTGGTATGTCTCAGGGATTAATTTCATATATTATATCCTCAGGCTGAGTGTGGTGGCTCACACCTCTAATCCTAGCACTTTGGGATGCTGAGGTAGGAGAATTGTTTCAGGACAGGAGTTCAAAACCAGCCCATGGTGAGCTCTCATCTCAAAAGGAAAAACAAAAAAAGACCCTTCAAGAACTCAGTTTTGTGGTATTAAAAACTGAGAGAGAGATGTTTATAATAAAAAAAATACACCCCTACCCATAGGATCTTTAGTAATAAGTAAGGACAGAGCTTCAAGAAAATTGAAGTGTTTGAGAGATATAACTTAAAGGGTTTGGTTAAATTGGAAGAAGGGAAGGAAAGAAGAAAGAAGATTTTGTACATTTAATAGAATGCTTTTCTCAGTAACTTGCATTTTATTATACATTTTAAAGTGCTTTTTATGCATTTTTTGTTAGCCAGAATGTTGATATGTCAAAGATGCTGGTTTCGCCTGCAACCACTTTTTAATGTCTCCGATGACGTATCTGGTATAGTGCTTAGGAGAAAGCACTTATGCTTACTTTTGTGTTTTGACTGTCTTTTATACATTTTATTTGCTTGCTGTTTGTCACTTATTGTATTAATCTATACATTTTCTTTTAAAAAATTAATAATTAAAGATTGTTTGAAGTTTCTTCAGTAAATGATTTTACAGCTTAGTTTTTCCAGACCACATTTTACTAAAGGAGGAACTATTTTAATTTTTTAATTTTTCACATAAATCTGAACATTTGAAAAATGAATGACCATTCAGCTAGTCTGACAATGAAGATAATTTGTGAATATTCTGTAAGAATGTGAAAAGAGGATTCTAGATATTTTATTTATTTCTATTTATTTGCCTTTTATTCTTAGGTAAAAACTCTTCTCCCAGGTGAATTCTTTTATTATTTAATAAAAAATAGTGTTTAATAAGTTCCAGCTTTCTATGTATGTCTTATGTCACATAATTCAAGTTATAATTTATATACAGACAATTTTCAACTTCACAGTCTTTTGACTTTATGATAGTTTTATTGGGATGTAATGCCATTGTAAGTAGAGGAGCATCTGTCCTTACAATGAAAATGAAATTGAATATGTTTTAATGATCCATTTTACATAATTGCAGTATATGCATTATATAATACATATATAGATGTATATTTCCTTTATTATTCAGTTTAATCAAAAGTATATGTAATCTTTTTATATTTATTAACTCCTGATTGTCTTTTTCAACTACTTATAATTAAATGAAATGTCTGTGTAAGCCACATAGAAAAGTGCTTGGCAAAGAGTAGGCATTCATTAAATATCAACTATTATCATTATTTTGGTTTTTAAATGATACATAGTGATATAAAGTAGTAGATATTAGAGAGTTGAGTCTGGATAACTTATAAGTTTATTGTATGCATGTCTTCATAACTACCTTGAGTGGAAAGAGATAAAAAAGAGATAATAAATTGGATGACTTGGACAAGGTTGTATGTTCAGAACCGGAGCTTTACCAACAGAAAAATTGCAGCATCATACTGAGAGATGGTATCATTTTTTTGAGATGGAGTCTCCTGTCTCCCAGGCTGAAGTGCAGTGGTGCGATCTCAGCTCACTGCAACTTCTGCCTGCAGGGTTCAAGCTATTCTCCTGCCTCAGCCTCCCGAGTACTTGAGATTACAGGCACCTGACACCATGCCTGACTAATTATTTTACTTTTGCTAGAGACAGATTTTCGCCATGTTGGCCAGGCTGGTCTTGAACTCCTGACTTCAAGGTATCTGCCCACCTTGGCCTCTCAAAGTGTTGGAATCACAGGCATGAACCACTGTGCCTGGCCAAGAGATGGTATCTTAATGTTTAGTACTGCCTTACAATACAGAGAGGGAGCATGGCTTAGGGGCCAGAACACCTAATAAATAGCTACAGACTTCATATAACTTACTCAGTTTTCATGATTTTTAAATACCTCATTAGATAAATAGGGATAATGCTATCAAGCTGATAGGGCTGGTTGTAAAGATTAAATGAGATAATGTAAAGAACAAAGCACAGTGCCTTGTCACATAGTAGGCACCAAACGAATTTTGATTCTCTTCCTCCTAAAATGGAGAAGAGAAAAATGATAGGAGTATAAGAGAAGAGGAAAATTAAATATGTGGCATTGTGTTTACATAACTTTTTTAAAAACATAAATCTATCTCTTGGAATTTAAGTTATACTTGGATTTGCAAGCAAATAAGAATCCTGAAGTGAAGGTTTATATATTTCTCTTCTGTGAATTATTAACGTTAGTTAGAATTGAGTAATTTTTGATTTTTAAATTAGTCTCCTTCCATAAAGCTTATTTACTTTTTGCTTCAAAAATGTGTTAATATTTTTCACCATTCCATTCAATATTAATTAAATTTTGTACTCTTCAGGGTGATGACTTTGAAGTTGTCTGCTGCTTTCATTTTAAGTACATTTATTTAGGTGAATTGCCAAGTACATTTATAGTTTTTATTTAATTTGAATAAGATCCTTTGCTCAAAAATGTTTATGCTTTCATTGTATTGAATCGTGTATTTTATTTTCAAGTACTTTTTTGGATTTCAGTAGTTTCACTTTTCCAAATTAAACAAGTTTTTTATTTTAATTAATTCTTATGTTGTTATTTCTTAAAAGAGTGTTTCTCTCTGTCACTCAGGCTGGAGTGCAGTGGCGTGATCATAGCTCATTGTAGCCTCTAACTCCTGGGCTGAAGTGATCCTCCCACCTCAGCCTCTTGAGTAGCTAGAACTATGGGTGATACCACTCCTGGGAGATTTTTATTTTTGTAGAGATGGGGTCTCACTGTGTTGCTCAGACTAGTCTGGAACTCCTGGCGTCAAGTGACCCTCCCACTTGGGCCTCCCAAAGTGATGAGATTATAGGCCTTTCTTCTTTTAAAATGGAGTTTATATAATTTACTTTTTCTGTTCTTTGCAGGATACAAGTATCACTCTTTTTGAAAATCCGTGAGGTCTTGTGTGATTACATTAATAATTTCTGTGAGTCAAGTTGATCAGTATTAAGATAGACCATAACCATCATTATTATTGGTTACTGAGAATTCATGGTGTTTCAATTTAAGCCTTAGTGTTATAACATTGTGTTAATTATGAGAAATTCATTTTAAAAACCTTGGCAGTGAAAGGTAGAAAAACAGGAAGTTAATCATGGTAAGCTTTTCTTTTTACTAACAAACTCAACAATCAGTAGTACTACAGCTGAAGAGAGTACAACTGGTATATTTTCGTTAAACCAAAGTAGATTTTAGGTACCATGATAATTGATTGAGTTTTCTGTTTATTTACACACTGATCTTTTCATTTGAAATACTATCTCAAGCTTTCTAGGACATGGAATACAGAATTAAAATGTTGAATCAATCATAACATGTCATTGATAAATACATACTTTCTTTTTAAAGTAGGGGAATGTGTAGCACACTATTTTTTTACAGTATTTTTTGTTATTAAATTATATAAGAATATCCTATAGAAACATTCCATTGTATCGCATATTAGAGAACAGGGTCTCCCTTGGTTAATTCTGATTGCTTGACCGTTCTTATGGAGACTGCAACGAGGATCAAGCAACACAATATCTGGATTTCTTTCTTTTTTAAATGTATAATTGGAATTTTCACAGGGCCCTACATGGCAGATATATATTTTTCTGTTTAGCTGCTTTATTTTCAGACAGAACAGCACATCTTTCTTTGTAGTGTTCCAGTTGACCATGTTTATGAATGTTTTCCCTGAGTCCTAGAGCAAGACTGGTTTATGGAACTGTGCAGTGCCGCCTCCCCACCCTCTACCACCCCACACCTGCTTTGCTTTTGAGTTTCAAGTGTTTGTATGAAACCTACATCACAACATAACTGCTTCAGAAGCCTGGCTGCCCCCTCTTCTGAAGGATTATGTTTCTTATAGTCTCTTATTTATGGATTATTATCAACTAGAAAGCTTTGTCATTTTATAATATCCCCAGGAAAAAAGCCCCTTATAACTGGAAGCAACAGGAAGCACCAAGATAATACCTGATGTGTAGTATCGTTTTGTTTCCTTTCTATTCCATAGATGACAAAGGCCTTGCTATCAAAGTACAGAAAAGGGATGACAGAGGAAGGTGGGCCTGGGGTTGGGAAAGTTTATTATTATTATTGTTGTTCTTGAGACAGGGTCTGCTCCTTTACCCTGGTTGGAGTGCAGTGGCACAATCATGGCTCACTGTGGCCTCAATAACCCAGGCTTAAGTGATTCTCCTGCCTCAGCCTCTCAAGTAGCTGGAACCACAGGTGCACACCACCATGCCAGGCTAAGTTTTGTATTTTTTCGTAGAGAAGGAGTTTCCCTATGTTGCCCAGCCTGGTCTTGAACTCCTGGGCTCAAGCATTCTGCCACCTCTGCTTCCCAAAGTGCTGGGATTATAGGCATGCGCCACCATGCCCGACCAGGTGGTCTTTGTAGAAAACTCTGGATTCCTTTTTCTGGGAAGTATCTTCCTCTTACTAATGGAAAAATGTTTAATCTTATGTACATAAAATTTCACATTGCAGAAAGTATATTTTACTTGAATAATGAAATTTTTTGTGACTACAAAATAAATTAATTTTGGCTAACACTTTATTAAAAATAATTATGGGCCAGGTGTGGTGGTTCACACCTGTACTCCCAGCACTTTGAGAGTGGGAGGACCTCTTGAGGCCAGGACTTAGAAACATAGCAAGATCCTGTCTCTGCAAAAAATTAAAAAGTTAGCTGGGTATGGTGGTGGGTGCCTGTAATCCCAGCTACTTGGGAGGCTGAAGCTACAGGATCACTTGAGCCCAGGAGTTGGAGGCTGCAGTGAGCTATGATCATGCCACTGCACTGTAGCCTGGGTGACAGAGACCTTGTGTGTTTAAAAAAAAAAAAAAATCTGAAATATTACATGAAAGGGGATTTTGTGAACATTCTATATGCTAGGTATTGTGATAAAACTGTAACCAAGTATATTGTATATAGTGTGGAATGACAGTAATACCATTATCTTTAATAGAGAAGTTTCTCCTTTCCAGTTTTAAAATTTAGGATTACTTTGGGTCAGGTCTATTCATCTTTGAAGAAAATAATTTTTTAAAAATTCCATTGTGTAATATGAAGATTTTTATATGTGAAAAATACATTAAAATCTTGATAAATAACTTTTAATTTTACATTTCAGGCCGGACATTTGTTGTATGAATCTTTAAGAGCACATACAGGATTCCTTGTCATATGTGGGCATGAGTCATTATAAAGTGTATTGTTAATTTGTTTGGAGGCACACCCAGTAGATGAAAAGGCTAAAAAATGTGTAATGTGTAATTAGGAAATTCTCCTTTGACTACTTAGTTACCATTATGCTTTCTTTATCACTAATTATTTCGGGTAACAGATTCAATAGGTTTACAATAAGGATTCAAATTGTGAAGTGGAAGATTGTGTCTTTTACTGAAACCTAACTTACCATGGAATTGGAGTATAAATAGAATTTTTATAAAAGAGAAGTTTATCCTTAAAAAAGCAGTGTATACTTCAGTATAACCTCCTTGGTTACTTTGGTTTGTTTTAAAGCATTCAGCATGGTATTTGCGCTGGAGGAAGGCTTCACATAGTAGGCACTAAGTGTTCCAAGTGTTGGCCACAAGTACATCTGGTAGATTTAGAAGCATCGAGAAAATTTCCACCAAAAACTGTTTTACACTTGACCATGTTTTAGCGTTTTTAACACTGGACGTATGACCAGTTGTAACTACATTTTATAGTAAGAATGGCAACCATTTGTCACATAATCAAGTAATTTGTTAAGCCAAAACTTTTTTAGGGAGTTACCTTCTTTATCTGTATGTATTAGAGTTTGACTAATGAAGATGTATTTTCAGCTGATAAGATCAGCTAACTATGGTGATGTACCTGGTTTGCTAGGTTTTTGCTCTGCCAGGCCACCTTCTCAGAATTGTTTCGAAGGTAAAAGCCCCCAAATACTTGACATATGGCAGCTATTCTCATTTCAACACATTCTGTGTTTAAATTCCTGCAGACCAGGAAAACTTAATCTGTCATCACAAGTGGAGCTAGGGCAAACATATCTTACCTCAGACATTCAGGTTTTCCACATAAGGTGGGGTCATTTGTATAAATACATTGTACCAACAGAATCTGTTGGTTTTTTTTTTTTTTTGGTTCAAAGTGACATTAGTGCAGTGATTAATCCCATTTTAGAATCTTTGTTCAGCATGATTGAAGTTTAATGTTTTTGCTAGGAAAAATTATTTGGTGTTTTGATAGAGCTGTAATACCTACGATACCACCACTAGCTTCGGTTCTTGAGAGGAGACATAGTGTGCATTCCCTCAGATATAATCCTTCAATAAATACTGCCGAAGCAGCTGTCTACCAGGAAGGGAAAGAGCACTGTACTTGCCTCAGCCTCCCGTGGACTCACTGTTCTTGTCTTGCCTATTCTGTGCCGTAATTCTTACAGCTTAACTAAAGGAGCTACCAACAACTAAACAAACAGACAAAAAAAAAAAAAAAAAAAAAAAATCAGAGTATACCTTCACAAAACAAAACAAGCAGTCTATATGGTTTTTTTTGTCAGTAAGTCTGTAATGCTCGACATATCAACTTTCAGAATTACAGTAAGTCAGAGCAAAGAGAATCAGATCTGTAGCTCAGCTTGTTTATTTTTTGGTTTGCTTCTGCTGAAGTTTGTTTCCCCCAAGTCAGAATACGAGTCTTTTTGTGTTCTCTGTCTTCTCTTATTCTTCCGAGAAGTGAAGGTGGTGGGTGTACAGCCCATATTCATTTACTTTTTCTGTAGCTCATGTATCTATTATTACTGGTGGTTTCTTAGTGGAAATTTTTCTTTCACTCTCACTTTGGCTTTACCTCTGAGTGCTTTCTTCTCTTGGCTGCGATTGAGCACTATAATTTGTGGCTTTCCGGAGGGGGAGCCTCGGTGGTCAGGTGGAGGAGACAGGCCACATTCCAAAAGCGGAGTGGTAGGTGTTCCAGGCAGCGCGCTGATGAAGGAGTGAGTAGGGGTGTAGGGTGAAAGTTAGCTACTAATTCAAGCCTCACCTGAGGCAATGTTTCTCAAACAGAAAAGTGCCCTCTCTAATTAGCTGCCCCCATATGTGCTTAGATTAATGACAGCCAACCAACTTAGGAAACCTCTTCCAGAGTAAGCGAGCAAAACAATTGATGTTCTATGGACATGACAAAGAGCTAATTTTCATGCACTAAGGAATTTATAGCTCTTGTATTTGTAGTGGACTGCCTCATCACCTAAGGAAGGTAAAGTACGTTTTCCATTTTAGGAGGCAGAGCTAAAACATTTTCCTCCTGTGGATGTCTGATTAGAAAAACAAACAAACAAACAAACAAACAAAACTCCTACTTCACTGTACATTTCCAGCAAGTCTTATCCTCTCAAAGCACTGTATAAAGCTTTGAAATTAACTGGTTCAGTGAGTAGATTATATTTTGATACTTCCTTATTTGTCCTTAAAAACATTTTTAGACTGTTGGATATAAAAGAAGATATTTATGAAAGGTTGAAACTTCATTATCATTGATTCTTTTTAAACACCGCCCCCCCATAACCTCCTGTTTTCTGCATTTGAAATAGGAAGATTGTGACAAATGATTTCATTCTGAAATTGCAGTTGAATATAAAGTTTTGATGTTATAACTCTCATTCTATTCAAAGAATATAGTTTTCATTTACCTTTATATAAAAAACAGTGATAGTCATTTTTCCTCCATATTTGTACTCTGAAAGAAATATATTCTAGGCTTTCTCATCAATTAACCTGGCCTTAAATGAAATCATAGAAACAAATAATTCGCATCTTAAATATTTTTTTCAGTTTTCTAGAAAACTTTATGATTAAAAGTTGCTAAGTTAATTTCACACTTTTCCCAAGGTGTGAAATACAATTCTGTAAAGACGTTTCCATAAACAATAATTTATGGGGTCACACTGTGCAGTACTTTCAAAGTTACGTGGAAAGTGTTTCTTTTGATCTCCTCTCAAACATGTAATTAAAATAATAATACCTTTTGTGGTCTCAAATATTTCAGTTTTCAGTTGTGAACTTTAAAATTCACATGAGCAAAACAAAACACTGCCTGAAAACCAGGCAGTTTTTCTTCCCTAGATGCCCAGAAACATTTTGAGCTATTCCAAACCACTGGGATCATTTGCTCTGATTTGAGATAAGCAACATAAAATAAACAAACTCTTGCCCATGTGGGAACTGGTTCTGCTGTCTCTTGTTCTAACCCTGTGAAGCCTGAATGTCTCCTCAGTATCTTTGAATGGGTCTCATTGTTTATTTATTGTGCTTTTCACAAGTGCTTGTAACTGTACCCTTGTTTTACCAATAGCTTTCTTCTAAAGTGGGTTGACATTTCAGTTAATTTTCAGTGTCCTCAATGTTTTTTCTTAAATTGGGCCAGACTGACTGGCCTGTTTAGTCTCATACAAATTGTAGCACATAAAAATAAGGAACATTTATTAGATATTTTGAATTTGTTTTCTTCTTTAAGAAATGTCAGGTCAAGATAATTTTTTTTTCACATTCTTTAATTATTTGTGTTGTTAAATAATTGCACAGAAGTTTTAAACCTGTAGACTATCCTAGAAGTTTTAAGTTTTTACGTTAAAACCTATTAGATATGTAAATGTATAAATTTTTATTCATTTTTGAATGTACTTCTGTTTAAAATCTTAACATGAAGCGTTTAGGAAATTGTTCAAAGTCTTACCTAGATGAGCAATTTTTGAACACTTTACATAACATTCAGATTTTTATTGCATTTATTTAAAAAACATATATAAAACATTTTTCATCTGTAGGAGTAAACTAAAAATGAAGCTACAGGGAATATTGTCCTTGTACTAGGAAGTAAAATTTACTGACTATAGGTCTGTATTGGCACAGAAATGGGCATCATTAGGCAAAACCCAGAAACAGGTTCCAGTACATAGTGAAACTTACTGAAATGAAGAAATGACATTTCCATTAAATAGGAAAATCATGGATTATTCAGTGAATATTATGGCATGGCTCTTGCCAAATATAATACTATAAGGAAATTCCAAGTGTAGTAATAGCACAAATAGAATCAAAAAACAAGTTAAATAAAAAGTATTAGGAGAAAACATAAGAGACTATTAGTGAAACATCCTGATGAAAGAGGCATTTGTACACATGTTAAGAAACTTTGATCGATAATGCATAATAACAGATTTGGTTGCATAAGTAAAACATTCTCATTTATAAAAGACACCATAAAGAAAGGCAAAATACTAGCAGAAAATATTTGCAACAAATATGGTGAAAAGAAGATTAATTAATATGTAGAGGGTATCAGCACATTAATGGAACAAAAAACAGTTTTGAAAGGACATGAACATCAGACAAATTGCAAGTTTGACCAGTGAAGATATAGAAATATGTTCAACATAATGAGTGGTCATGATAATACAAATGAAAACAATAAGATGTCATTTTTATCCCATCAAATTGGCGCACTTAAGAGGACTTCGAATAGCCAGTGCTTCTAAGAATATCAGATAGTTGATATTTTTATATACTCATGGTAAGAGTGTGAATGATAAAATGTACTTTTTCTCTCAGTGATCCTATCCCACTTCTGGGAATCCATCCTATAGAGAATACCAATACATAGAGTATGAGAATGTCTATTGTTAACAACCTATATGTTGTGAATATAAGTTAATTGTTAAAGATGTATTTTTATTTGTTAAAAATATCAGTGAAACATTTTTGGATTACATATGGCACATTCAAACTATAGAATATGCAGCTATATTAAAATAATTGGATCACTGTACACTTGGGAAAATGTACATGATATTTTTGAAGTGAGCAAAGAAAGTTGAAGATATGTAGGTACGTATAAATATATGGTCATGTATTTCATATCATTTTGCTAAAAAAACTTATAAAAATGCATATATTTGTATAATTTTGTGTACTTGTAGAAAAAATAAGGATGTTTCCCTAGGGTGAGCTAGTGTAGCTTGCTGGAGAGGTGGAGGTGAAATGAGTATGCATATTATGTTTGTAATTTTAAAAGTACCAGTAGAATTTTACATGTAAGTTTTGGCCATTTTCGTTTAGGGAAACTTGTTATTTTGAAATGAGTCAGAATTACACATTTTTTGGACAATGTTTTACTGAACCTAGTGATAAATATACAGAATTACAGAATCTGTCCTTTTATTTCCCTTGCATTTTGACATGGACACAGTGGAGATTGAATCTCATTTTGATGATGAAAAATTTGTCTAGAGTTTTTTAAGGGAGGTATGAATTTTGAAGTGGCATGTAGCTTTGGATGATACTCTAAACTAAATTTAATGGCCACTCTCCATTTTTAAGCAAGACATACGTTCGACCCTAAAATTTCCAACTTGATTCCTGTGCTTTGTTAATAACTCTGCCTTAGAGTGATTAGGGAGTCTGAATTGCATTTACTCTTAAAAGGCAGAGGCTGAGAGCCAGAAACTTTTGTCCTCACGTTGGATTCTGTCTGGCCGACATAGGGCCAAATCACTCTTGTGGTTCCAGGACTCAGTTTCTCCCTTTCTCAATCAGAATGATGACATTGAGAATTAACTAGCTTGTATTTTTAGGTTAGTTTGAGTTCTGCATGAAAATGTGCTGTAGTCTCAGCTACTAGGGAGGCTGAGGCAGGAGAATCGCTTGCACTGGGAGGCGGAAGTTGTGGTAAGCCAGGATTGCACCATTGCACTCCAGCCTGGGCAACAATAGCAAAACTCCATCTCAAAAAAAAAAAAAAAAAAAAGTGCCGTAATGGCAGCCTTAGAGATGTCATGTCATGTTCTGTTAATTGTCTTATTATTTAATGCTAAAACAAACTTGTTACAGATTAACAGTCATCACTGTAATAGTGTGCTAACTTAGAAAAGTTTATCCTTGCTTTTTGAATTATATAATAAGATTCTTGTAATAATATATTGTTGCAGTTTGGTCTTTTCATAGTATTAAAGCCAGAAGGAACTTGGAAGATGAGGATGCATCAGCATTTTAAAGATGTTCAAACTGAGGTGAATTACTTATCCCTGGTTACACAGCTGGCTAGTGACGGAGCTGGTACTTCATTTGAGCAACATTCTGGGGAGTATTTCTGGCATAAACCAATTTACAAATGAGATTGCTCTAGATCTAGGGCTCTATCTACAGCATTTATACATTTCGTTTTTCATTATTACCAAATGGAATAAATATTTACAAGTATACATAGTCTCTATCAGTAAAATTTGTATCTAAAAATGTATACCCTTTTAGAAGCTGTGTAGCTTTGCATTCATTTTTAATTTTTTTCTTTCAAACAGATTTCTTTAGGATATTCTATGAACTACATTAAATGGGCCAATTTTTGCAGAAAACAAATATAAATATTTACTTATTTGCATGTTTTATTTTAATTAGATCATTAGTAATTTCTTTTGACTGGGATTTTTAAAATTTTATATATACATATATACACACACACACATATATATATAAATATGGTGCTATATAATACTGCTTTAAAAGCTGGGCGTGGTGGTTCACACCTGTAATCCCAGCACTTTGGGAGGCTGAGGGGGGTGGATCACGAGGTCAGGAGCTAAGACCAGCCTGGCCAACATAATAAAACCCCATCTCTACTCAATATACAAAAATTAATCAGGTGTGGTGGCACATGCCTGTAGTCCTAGCTACTCTGGAGGCTGAGGCAGGAAAATGTCTTGAACTTGGGAGGCGGAGGTTGAGGTAAACTGAGATCGCGTCACCGCACTTCAGCCCTGTCTCTTATACACATCTAGATGTGTATAAGAGACAGGGTTTCACCTTGTTGGCCAGGTTGGTCTTGAACTCCTGGCGTCAAGTGATCCACGTGCCTCGGCCTCCCGAAGTGCTGGGATTACAGGTATGAACCACCGTGCCTGGCTGGCAAAAAGGGATTTTAAAATTAATTTAAAACATTAAAACAAAAATGGTTTTATTACTGTGGTGATATTGATGGCGTTGCACTGGTAGGTTGCTCAGGGTTTATGTTTTTGATGTGATCTTTGTCCTTTATGTGTTAGGAATACCCAAGCCAAGATGTGTGACTGCCAATTTTTGATCCTAATAGCTTTTCTGACTAAACTTGTTTTATAGCTACTATGATCAACATCTTCTGGATACAAAGTGTTTATATGGGTAGCTTGACTTGACAGATTGAAATATTTAATGAGTGGACATTGACCTTACTAATTTGTATCTGTTAAGTGAAGTTGGTAATATTGTAGCTTATTTGTCTTATTTGTGGTGTGACCCTATTTGTAGTATGAGCCAAATTATTTGTCTCTCTGAAATAGCAGTGTATTAGTCTGTTATCTGCTTATTTACTTTACTTCCTCCACCCCACCTTCTTAGTAGACTTATGTTTCTGGGAAGCAGAGGCTATTATCTCTTTTTAATTTTAAAAGTTTTTTATGCTTTTAAGAGATTATTATCTTGATCACCTTTGCAAATTCAGTGCCAAGCGTGAAGCTGGGTACGCATTCAAAAAAGTGTGTTCAAAGAATGCCTTTTAAAGTAGCTGTAAGACTGTATGGCATGCTGGTCCTTGATGATCTAGGGCAGACAGTGGTGGAAAAATGATGTATGCTTATGACCTGATGAAAATAAGTTAGACATTTTATAATGGAAATTATAAATTTATTTACTCATCTTCAATTCCTGAGGCTCTGTACGTGTTCGGTACAATGGAGGTATTTAAAAAGACAAGTGTCTGGGTTTTAGCATTCCAAAGAGATAGAGGACAAAACTGTAAAATTCTTGTTTTTAATATTTATTTCTTATAGATAAATACATATATACACATAGCAGTCATGTGCTGCATAACCATGATTCAGTTAGTGACAGACCCCATATAGAACAAGGTCCTATCTGATTAGAATAGAGTATATTTGAGCCAGGCATGATGGCTCATGCCTATAATCCCAGTTACTTGGCAGGCTGAGGTGGGAGGATTGTTCAAGACCAGCCTGGGCAACATAGTGAGACCCTGTCTCTAAACAAGAAAAACCAAAAACAAATAAACAAAAACCTTCTGTCATTGTCTGGCTTCCAAGTCTTCAGTGTTTTTTCACTGATCTCAGAACAAAGACTGCAGGACTAATGGGGTCCTCAAGTCTTGCATCTGTAGCCTGGAACACTCTAATAGGCTGAATGCAGTGGCTTATACCTGTAATTCCAGGACTTTGGGAGGCTGAGACAGGAGGATCACTTGAGGCCAGGAGTCCAAGACCAACCTGGGCAACATAGCAAGACCCCGTTCTCTACCACACACACACACACACACACACACACACACACACACACACACACGAAACCCAATATATGGCACTTGATATTGACATTGCAGATCAATTAAGAGAAATTATTGATATTCAGCAGTGGTGCTGGGACATTTAGTTTTTCCATATGGAAAAAATAAATACATATATACCATCTAGGTTTGTGCAAGCACACTCTAATGTTTGCACAATGACAAAATTGCCCAGTTACACATTTCTCAGAGCATATCCTCATCATAAAGCAATGCATTAGTGGATACACACACACACACAACACACACAGACACGCACACAGTTGACCCTTGAACCATTTGGGGACTTGGGGCACTGACCCCTCGTGTAGTCAAAAATTCATGCGTAACTTTTAACTCCCCGCAAACTTAACTGCTAATAGCCTACTGTTGGCTGGAAGCCTGATGGATAACATAAAGTTAATTCACATATATTGCATATATGTATTATATATACCATATTCTTACAGTAAAGTAAGCTATAGAAAAGAAAATGTTATGAAGAAAATCATTAAGGGAGAGAAAATACATTTACTATGCATTAAGTGGAAGTGGACCATTATAATCATCTTTGTTGCCTTTACATTGAGTAGGCTGAGGAGGAAGAGGAGAGATTCGTCTTGCTGTCTCAAGGGTGGCAGAGGAGGAATAGGTAGAGGAGGTGGCAGGGGAGGCATGCGTACTCTGTATAACTTAATGAAAAAAATTCATGTATAAGTGGACTTGGGAAGTTCAAACTCGTGTTGTTAAAGGGTCAACTGTAATATATACATATGTATATATGCATATGTCCTTGCTAGGTATAGGTATTGTTAGTTAGATGTCTTTACATCAAGATTTCTTTGTCTTAGACCAGTTTAAAAGGAAATATGAGGCTTTGGGGTCCTGAATGACTTTGGGCTACATCTTAGGGACTCTTGAGTCTATCTGAGGGTACATCTTTCTGTAATGCTGGCATAAGGAGCTATGAGACCCATTAGCTTGTTCTGATCCTAGGATATACATATAGGAGAAATACTATAATCCTAGGTCTTTGAAACTGAGAGGAATCTCTGGAGTCACTTATTGGAATTGCCTGTTCCCACTGAGAAAGCACAGTGAGGATTTTCCAGGGTACACAAATATGAGGAGTCAGTTTAAAATCTGATTCCCTGATTCCTGGTCCTATTTCTTTGTGTCAGTAGTGTGCTGTCACTCCTGATACAGTGGAGAGCAAAGTAAAAACAGCTAAACTATTCAAAAGGGACAATAACAAAACATTATAAGTCATGAACACCCAATCAAACAGACTACCATTGTGGTTGTATTGCAACATGAGAGAAACAGTTTGCAGCAGATTTTCAGTTTAAATACATGTTTAATTTCATGTTTAAATACAAACTAAATCTCAGATTTAGGATAGGGGATCTTCATTATCCAGATGAATATTCCTGCATAAGGAAGTAAGGGAAAAGGCCTGTAGAAAGCTCTGTCATGGTAGGTTATGTGCAGAATCCAATGCCAGCAGCTGGCTATATGTGTCTGGGCTGGCATGGTTGACTCTTTCCCAAGGATGGTCATTTAGTGTGTGCCTCTTCTTGACATCCCAGGTACAATTGGCCATGATGCCTTCTGCATAGTCAAACTATATGTTTCCTAAGAGACCTTGGGCCCACTTCTGTCACCTTACATGGATCTGTTAACATTACACTGGGTAGGTTAAGCAATGACCTGTATTATGATAGCCAGTTCATGATGTCTATATAGTAATCTCTTAGGACATAGTAAATGATTATGATCATCATTAGTTTTGCCCCGTGTGTCAGATTCTTCATTTAAACTGGAAGCTTATTCCTGTACTTACTGTGTGGTAGGCACAGTGCGAAGAGAGAATATTTGTTTTCATCTGGAATTAATCTAACTCCAAAAGAAATGATTAGAGAAGATTAGGGAAGCCCAGACAACTTGTCACTTAGCAGTCTCAATAAACAGACAACTTGTCACTTAGCAGTCTCATAAAAATTCATTAAAAAGAAAAAATGCTTATAAATGAGAAAGAGAGCAATATATGAATATTTCCTGTTTTATCATTATGCATTATTTTATTTGCTACTGTCTCTAAACTATGGTATTTTGATAGGGGTTTTATAAGTTCCTAGAATGATATTGTACTCGATTGTGCATATATTAAAACTTTTTAAAAGAAGCCTCTTGGTGTTTTAAATATATGTTATTTCAACATACTGCTATTTAACTTCAGAATATTTCTACAGTGGTTTGATGGCAGATTGGTGTTATAGAAGGGGCCATTAAATAAGTTAGCAGTGTTTTACTATGAGTCATTGACTAACTTCAGCTATAACCTTGAGTCTCCTAACTTTTAGATGTATGACTTTTTAGTTTATCAGTTATAATCATGTATGCATAAATGTAAACTTTTGCACATGTCTGTAATAATGAATGAACCTTTATTTTAAAAAATGGGAAACAGAAACAATCTAGTTGAAACCCTCAGGAAAGTAAGCCTGTGATAAAACCCTTAAATGAGATAACATACTCACCAGAATTAATAACAATAATAGGAACATATGGGATTCCACCTTTAAAAAGAGAATGGATATATTATAATTACCTATCTGATTATTTTTGAAAAGGTCAGCTTAAAGCAAAAAAGATGAACTGGTTTGTCAAAATATGGAGTGTAGTAAAATAAAAGTAGTTCATCTTTATTTTTCTTTAGCTTTCTTCCTGCATCTGTTAAGGAGCAGTAAAATGAACAAAAGACAGATACTGCGAGAAATCTGGACTATGGTAGACTCTAGATGAATAATCTTAAATTTTTTCACATATAAAATACTTATACTTAGTTCTAAAAACAAACACAATAGCCTCTGAGAAATGGTTAACTTTCTGTGTTCCACTGTGAATTACATACCAATAGAAATTTAAAATGCTTTAAAGTTGGCTGTAATTGAAATCTATTGAATTTTATTTGGGAAAATTACCCCCTTTTATAAGGTTGGTAATTCTTAACAAGGTTAGGAAATTCCTTTTGCGCTACCATTTAGGAACATGTTTAAAATGCATATATATAATTCTAAGGTTAAACAGTTAATGTGACTCTCCTCTCGACACATTTTGCTTGAAAGACATGTAATATTCCTTTAGAACAAACAACAACAACAACAACAACTCCAGCTTGTTTTCAAATCCGTTACGAAAGAAAGCACAGAAGGAAACATTCTTGAGGTCTTACAGTTCCAAAGAAGTTTATCTAAAGTTCATAGCTTGTTGGGTCTGGTCCATTGGAACAAAATATCTCACTCTCTAGTGTTAAACTTGCAGAATGAGTGATTTTCTTTTTAAACTTTTTACACTTTCCTCTGGGATTCCAAACCCGTTCTGAAGGGGAATCATAGGAGGGAATGGAAACATCTTTAAATTATGACAGTAGGTAATGCCTATATGGCAAAAAGTTATTTGTAAGTTTGCTAATTATCTGGTTAAATTTATTAGTGTTGACAGCTAAAAGCTGTAATTTAAACCCCCAAAAGAAAAGTTTGAAGCAAAGGAATAATACCAAAGAATTGCCAAGTCTCCATTTTGTTTCATTCTGTCTAGACGTGGTCTTAAATCATGGAGTCTAAGATTTTGAATGACAGTGTCCAGTTTTCCAAAAAGAAGTTTAAGAAAATTTTATTTAGAATTTCTTTATAGTCTTAGAACATGTATGTGCTAATTTTAGAGGTTTTCAACTTGTGTAAGCTTTATGTACAACATAGAAAATAGATGCCCATTTTGTTAAAACTCATTTGCCCAACTATTCATAAAGATGTTGAAGCCACTAAAATATGAGTGAATATACTTTCAGACCGAGTATACCAGTAGCCCTTTTTCTTAAGTAATTGCCTGTTGATACCATAGCTTTACCTTGTGTATAAAGATTACTTTAATGGACATTTTGTATTTTGAGACTCATGACTATTTAAATTATTTCAATTTTTTTTTTTTTAGTGGTTCTCAGTGTAGGAAGCGGGTGGGTTTGGCAACATCTCTAGTCATTTTTCATTGCTACAACTAGCGAGAGAGTGCTAGTATCTAGAGAGTAAAAGCCAGAGATGCTGCCAAACATCCTACAATGCATAGAACTCCCTCCACAACAAAGAATTATCAAGCCCAAAGTGTAAATAATGCTGAGGCTGAAACCTTGTCCCAGATGGAAGGAACCTTATTTTTCTCCTCTTTGCCATATATATTTTTTTAATCATTAAAATTCATAAAGCATACTATATTAATATACTAATATTAGAGACAAATGTAGGCCTTAATAATATAAATGATTACATTAGGTACATGTAGGGCATGAAATTATAATATCTACTTGATACATGGTTATACAATTATAATACTGAAGTACCCCAAGGATAACAAATAGAAATTTGTTAAAACTTCATGTGTGTCGTAGAGTTATGTATTGCTGGAGCTGGAAGGAGCCTAATTTGATGGTTCCTAATTGGGTTGATGTGTTGATGAGCATCAGTGCTTCAGAATTATTTGACGAGATACCTAGTTCAAAGACGAATGCTTGGAGTCCCACGTTAATATTGGATTATGAAGGTGCAAGGTCCAAGAGTACTTTTTATAAACTCATTCATTTTGGGTAACTACAAATATAAGTGATTCTTATTATATAAGTGGTTCTTATGACCTCAGTCACCATCTCCATTCCACTTCTTCTGAGATCTGCTGTTCTATCTGTATTACATGAAGGCTTGATGATGTTGACATTCCTCAGTTACCATTGTTAGTGAACTAAAAAAGCGGATCATTGTTTCTTCCTTATTGCTTTGATAAGATTGCTTTTTAAATGTTGAAATACTGGTTTTCCTATCTTGATACATTCATTCTCCTTACATAATGCCTCCTGGCTGTCTTCTGCCAGGCCCAGTCCTAGTATCTGAGGATACGGATATTGTCTCTGCCCTCTTGAAGCAAAAGAGAGATAGAAGAAAAAAAAAATATGCAAACACAGTAAAAGCAAAGCTGTAGGAGTCTTAACCAATGGAACAAAACATTGAACTACAAGTGGCCTAGCAATCACATGGGTCAGCTGAGACCCAAAAAGTTGAAGTGACCTGCCCAAGTTTACCTAATTACATGGCTGTGGTGGAGATGAAAGGAGGGTGTGGGCCTCTGGATGTCTCTTCTCTCATTCCACACTAGAATACATGCAGGTGGGGAACAGGAGCATCTTCTACGGGTGGAAAAATGTGAGGGACTGGCCCATATGTGTTATAAGACAAGTTGATACCACTGTCAAGCCTAGTGGAGGTAAGGGAAGTTGTGGGCCATTCCAAAGTCATTTGTTCACTCCACCCTTCATACTCTCATTGGAGTAGGTAAACATCAAAGAGAAGTGACCAACATTTCTTCCTTTCTTAGGACACAGCCATGACTGGGCTGGTTGGTATTCTTTTAAAGTCTGAAGAATCAAGAGTTCCTGAGCGTGTCTTCTTCCCTGTCCTGGCCTCTAGGCAGCCAGTGGCTGCCCAAGATGTGTTACGGAAAAGTGAAGCATGGGAAGGCAGAAAAGTGGGGATAATATTATTACCTGTGATTGAGCCTGCAGGTAAAGGAGGAGAACACAAAGGGTAGGAGGATTCGAGTGGGGAAAAGGGAAGTACATGTTTTCCGTGCTGCTTTCCCTTTCCTGCTGTGAACTTCAGAATGCACTTGCCCGTTGACCACATTGTGAGTGTGGATTATGATTCTAGACCAGCTTCCCAGACCGTACTTTACCAGTCATGCATTCTCTGACCATAACACATAGTACGGTAGTACCAAAATTTTAATTTAACATTTTGAAACAGTGGGTGAGATTTGTATAGGATGGTTGGCAAGTTGGTTTATGAAACTTAGCCTGTAAATGACCACATAGGTTTGGAAATAGAAAATAATTTACATTATGTGATCTAATACATAAGATTGTCATGTGGAAAAACAATACAAAGTAGACTGAATGTTCACCATATGAGAAAGACACTTTTTTCCCTTTTGAATCACATTAGCTTTTAAGAATCCTCAAAACTGTTTCAGGAACATGTTATGTCCACCCCAATCCCTTGTTTTTTAGTTAATTGTTGTTTGCCCTATCTTAAGGACCAAAAGCTGTACTTAGTTCCACTTAGTTTGTCAGTCTTTTAAATTTCTTTTTCCAAATTGAGAAGAGCCTGATTAAGGAGTTCTGTGGCAATAGAAAAATCTCTCTTTAATTCATTGCCAAAGCATAGAAGCTTCTGTATATAGTATTTAAAAGTAAAGCTCTAAAGGAATTATTTCCTTGGATCCTAAAAGGACTCGTGTTAGTGAAAGCAAAGTGGGACTTATTTCGACCCACTAGGAAGAGCTGATTTAGAGGCCACGTGGTGATGCCCTGGGAGAGGCGCATGTACTGCTGGTTTAGGAAGAGCTCTTCTGATAAGCTCTCAGCTGTTACAACAGATAAGAGAAAACTGATAGTTTCAGAAAGCAATGAAATTTAACTAGGACTACAGATAAACAGCATCTATGATTCTTTTCAAATGTTTGAGTACAAAACACCCATATTGTAATTTAATAAGCGATTACTGGAGACTTACTGTGTATGATATGCCAGAAATATTAGAAGCTCTAAAAGAACGATAGGACAGAGTTCTGCCCTTAAAGACCTTAGAACTTTTTAGGGAAGAGCCAGGTCCCACTCTAGGGGCTGTGTATGTGTGTTTCTGTGTGTGTGTGTATGTGTTTGTTTATTTTTTGAGATAAGGTCTCACTCTGTTGCCCAAGCTGGAGTGCAGTGGCACAATCATGGGCTCACTGCAGCCTCAAACTCCCTGGGCTCAGGTGATCTTCCCACTTCAGTCTCTTGAATAACTGAGACTACAGGAGTACATCACCATGCCTGGTTAATTTTTTATTTTATTTTTGCAGAGACAGGGTTTCGCCACGTTGCACAGGCTAGTCTCAAACCCATGGGCTCAAGCAATCTGCCTCAACCTCCTAAAAGTGTTAAGATTACAGGTGTGAGCCACTGTGACTGGCCCGTGTGTGTTATAGGACAAGTTGATACCACCATCGAGCCTAGTTGGAGGTAAGGGAAGTTGTGGGCCATTCCAAAGACATTTGTTTACTCCACCATTCACACTCTCGTTATCTCCTACGTATCACTCTGTCCAAGTAATCAGCCTGCATTTGCTGTTCCAGATATTCATTCAAGTATTTTCCTTCCTTTTTGAAATGTCCTTGAGAACAAGGACGTTGCCTTATTAGTCTTATTCTCAGTGTTTGTCAGTGTCTGCTAAACATTTGTTAGAGTTAATGATTGAGTGAATAAATGCATGGATTAATTCGTGAATGCTTTGTGAAAGCAATGGAGATATGGATGTGGATTGGTAGAGTGGAGGACCTTCCCTTAATTGAGGCTTGGAGTGGAGGGTGGAGGAAGTATTCCACAGCTGGAACAAGGACGTAGTGATGAGCATGCCATGTGTTGGGAAGGCAATCCTCAGATTACATAAGAAATTAGAATCCATGCCAATACAGACTCCTTAGGTTGCAAGTCATAGGAAACCTAGCTCAGAGTGGATTAAATAACATCACACAGCAACTCTGACTTTTTTCAAATGAGGAATTGGCCCCTAAGATAACTCCTATTAGTGAAAGCAAAGCAGGAAATTGTTTTGACCCACATAGAAGAACTAATTTAGTTGATTTAGAGGTTCCAATTATGCCAAGTAACTGAATAGCCTAGTTAAAGGGCAAAACATCAGGTACAGTTTGCAGCAGACAATCAAATAATGTAAACAATCCTGGTTATTTTGCTCTCTTAGGTTCTGCCTTTCCTACATTGTGCTTTCCTACTTATGATGGCTTTGTTCTTAAGTAGCAAAATGATTGTAGTAACTCCAAGCCTTGCCTGTTCACAACACCAAAATACAGTGGTGCTTGCTAGCTCCAATGTCTCTTGTATCTGAATGACTCTGATTTTATTTGCATACCTCAAAACCAATCACTGTATCCAGGGAGTTGATATGTCAGTCTGGCACCATCCCATGAGGTGGTATTCATTGATTGCCTCCAAGCCCTCTCGTAGGTGCTGGAGATGACGTTTAAGTTTCAACCACATACCTCTACCCTCACTCTGGCACTCCCTGTGTTCCTTCCTTGTTTTATTTTTCTCAATAGCATTAACTACCTTCTAACATACTATTTAACTCTTACAGTGAGTTGTCTGTCTCTCCTTGTTGGAATGTAAGCTTCATGAGGGTGTATGCATTTTTGCATTTTGATCGCTGCTCCATCCTCTGTCTAGCATATGTAGGGACTCTAAATATTTGTTTACATGAATGAAAAAATAAAGAGACAAGGTTCTTACTTTGTTAGGCTTACATTCTCATGTATTTATACTATTTAAGCTAGGAAATATTTATATTAATTAAGCAAGAAAATACCAGTTACTGATAAGTGTTGTTAAAAATAAAACAAGGTGATAGGAAAGCAAATGTGAAGGGTGGTTTAATGTGGATGGCAATTCCACCTCAGTTGTTGGGCCGTTAACAGGAGAGGAATGGGTGACCAAAGGAAATTCCTGGGACTGCACCAGAGAAAGTCAAACTGGAAATAGAGGTAACAGAAATGATCTTTCTTATAGAATGCATCTTATGACTTAATCAAACTGGAAACACAGTTATATCCTTTAAAGAAATTACTATTTTCAAGATTTTTGCTAGCTACTGCTTGGCAAGTTTTGTGAACTTTTGTTGACTTTTAACTTTACGTCACTCATCTCTTAAAACTGTAGATCACTTTTGTCTTGCGAGGTACAATGTTGGTGTCGCACAGTCTTCATGACGTGCATGTGGATGGCACATTTCTGTTGTCAGGCTCGCTTCCTTCCTAACACTTCCTTGCACCATTCCAGCAGCATGATCTTAGGTCATGTAAGCCCATTTTATTGTTAGTCTTAAACATCTGACACACACACACACACACACACACACACACAGACATTTTGGGATTATAGTGATGTTAAATTGAATGTATAACTGGAATCAAGTGACATTTGAATGAGACAGATTCACAGAAGTCATAGGCTCATACTCGAGGGCAGGGAGAAAATGTAAAATGAAAGATAAGTTTTAAAAAACTCATATATACATATGTATAAAAAGAATCTATGAAAATGTATACACTAAATTATATATGTTTATACGTAAGAGACTGGATTTACCATCTTTGACTCATTAACTCACCTGAGAATTAATCATGAAATGATTTATTACATGAAATGATTTAGGGAGCTTTATTACATGAAGTTGCTCATTGCAGGTTTCACTGCAAAATGAGGAAGACAATTGGAAACATCAAAAAGTGTCCAAAAAGAGAATAGGGGAAATCATAATAGTCTACCTCAAGTGAGAGAGATTGTCTGCTAAGCCCATTCTATAAGAAGGCAGGTATAAATAAATAAGCAAGTGAATAAATAGATTACTAATTTGTGGAATACTATGGAATTCTTAGTGATTTTACAAATATGTGGAACATGTGGAGATGTTATGGGCTGCCAAGTGGAAGTGCAGAATGCAAAACTATAAGCAAACCATGATTATACCTATATGCATGTATGTATTCTGATATATAAATATGAAGGAAATGTACAAAATAAAATGTGTATTTTAGCTATAGAGTTATTTTTGTTGTAACTTCTCTTTTGAGTATATTTTAATGTAGATATACATAGTTTTAGTGAATTTGGCATTACATTTATAATGGGTTTATAAAAGATAGCAGACCAGTGTCATTTTTCTTTTTTCTAAATTGAAACCAGCAAGTAAGAGCTTGTTTTTTTCCTCCTACGCAGTTGGAGAGTGACAGATATTGTTGATGACCCTCACTTTCAGGATTTCCGTCTTGCAGCCAAGTTGGGAGGAAATGTTTCAAATCAAAAAGAGGAAGGATGAAGGGACTCAAGGCACTTCATTTTGTGCATGCCTGTGCGTATGTGTGTGTGTGTTTTCTAGTGGGTTAACACATTGCCTCAGCTTGGATTATTTCTATCCTCAGAATGGCATATAAACATTTTTTGGGGGGGAAAAAGCTAAAATATTTATACAGCTGCTTCCTTTATTTTTTTTAAATACACAGATAATATTTTTATTACCTCATGAACATCATCATGTCTTTGTAACTAGCATGCTAAGCTTTATTTCTCCTTTTGGTAGCACTATTTTGTTATTAATCCCTTCTGCCCTTCCTCCTTCCCTTCTCCGGCTTTACCTCTTATCTGCTCCTTCCACCACTCCCCTCCCCCTGCCCCTCCCTTCTCCCTTCTCCTCCCCTCTCCTTTCCTTCTTTTAAAAATTATCTGTTAATTTGTTTGAACCTAGGGTGCCTGAAAATTCAGGTAACTTGAGAGTAATTAATTAATTCCACATTAATATCCCAATGAGTTTGTAATGACATGCTTGCAATTTTTTGGGGGTAGGTAACCATTAATTTTGCCTCAGTAAAATAAATGGCCATTATGTATAAGCTAAGACTTGCAAAAAAAGTAGATTAATGTCCTTCACCTGTGACTCTACAACACCAATTCATTCACTTTGGTTTTTCAGCCAGACATCTGGCCATTTTAGTGATTTATTGACTTAACTGATTAATTTGGTAGAGGAGGTTAATTTTATAGCGCCTTCAGATATAGCCTTAAGTTTCTATCACCAAGAGGTGACGGCTATCTAACCTGTTGGCCTTAGGATGTGCTTTGCCTTCCCTGGATTCCTCAGACTCCTATTTTTATATCAGATTCTACTTTGGTTGCTGGCATGACTTTAAGCTGGCAGGGCAAAGGGCTTTCTTGAAGGTGACTGTCTCCTCAACCTGTCTGACTTAAACGGTTGGGTCAAGGAAGGAAAAAAATGGTATGATGCAGCAGGAACTGGGTTGTTGAAAACTGTATTTTATTTGCATTTCTTGAGTTTGCACAGAACTTAAGTTACCAACCTTTGATTAGCAATGTAAATTTAAAGTTTGTGTTGGGCAAACTTACTGAAAAGTTCTTTAGGCACTTTCTTCACATCAATTAAAAAAAAAAAGAGAGATTAATAGAATGCTAGCTACTATTTTGTTTCCTTTTTAATGCCACATGATCCATATACCTTGGATGGCAGAAAAATAATTTTGTCCTTGTGTTAATTGAAATAGTGAGCATCTTTCTTGTCCTGGCTGTAGATGACGGTGGGTCCTTTAAGCAGAGGACTTGGTGCTCTTGAATGGAGCAGAAGACAGGCTGCTGCTCAGGGTGTCTGAACTTCACACTCACATGCCTGGAGTTGGACTGCGTATCTAAGGAAATTAACATGTATTGCCACTGTTTTGATCAGAGGCTTGTGTTTCTATGCTGAATATTTTCAAAACAAGCATTTTGTCAAGGAGTAAAGGTCAACATCAGTTCTCTCTAAAGGCTTTTAATTTCTATTTTGGCGATGCACTCTAAATGTATACATTAAAAGGGTTATATAAAAATGAGTGTGACTTTTTGTGTTTCTAATGCTTAAGTATGTATAATTAAAGTAATAAAAAATGTAAGATGGTGGCCAATTCAAAAATTTTAAGCTTTGCTAAAGCAAGGTAAATTAGCCAAGATATTTCTGCTAATAGCTATTTTTATTTTTTATTTTTATCTGTCAGTTACTGGGTTTCAGAAATGAAATACAGATTTGAGAATGACCTTGTTATTTAATCTTTAAATATTAAAAATTTAGTAAACATAGCCTCACATTACTGTTTAAGAGAAAAGGTATATTAATATTACACACATACTTTTTTTTTTTCCTGTTGTGCAATCTAAAACCTGCTGGAAAGAATATATATGCTTTCCATCACAAAAAGTTAACAACTTTTAAAATCCTACAGGTTCAAGTCTCAGCTGTCGAAAACTGATCCTGGGCTGCTGCAGCTAATGTACTTTCCTGTGAGAGGCTGAACTCTGTCACAGATGACAGCCGACCCACTTACTCAGACCTTGATGAAGGACCAGGCTTCTTTTATAGGCCTTCAGATTCTCCCATGGTCTGTCATGACCAGCTGTGGATGCTGAAGCTGAATTTCTTATACTTAATTTTTTATAGCATTTGTGTCAACTATCAGTTTTGGAGGAATGGTTAAAATTCTGACACAGTGGCCTGTGAGAGTATTTTGAGTTCCATTTTGAAATGAAGGGTAGCAGATGCTATGAGTTTGGTTACAGAGCCCCTTAAAGTGTGCAAGACAGTTTTTGTTTTTTAATTAGTTGTTTGAATTTTATTAACATAATTAACTTCATAACTTCCATTTGTGAGATTCCAGGATTTTTCTACCTTCTTGGTAACTTTTCAGTGAAGTAGATGTTTCCAGGTGCAAAACTTTATGACCTAAATAATTTGTAATCCTTTCCATAGTATACGCAAGTATTTTAAAGGGGTCAGGTGTCTTAACAAAAGCCACCCAAGATTGTGGTTGGCATTTGTGTTTATTTGCCTTAACATACATATATTGACTTTAGCATATTTTCTCTAAAGCAGGGGGTCCCCTGGGCCTCCGACCTGTAGCAGTCTGTGGCCTGTTAGGAACCTGGCCACACAGGAGGTGAGTGGCGGGCCAGAGAGCATTACTGCCTGAGCTCCTCTGCCTTTTGTCAGATCAGCAGTGGCATTACATTCTCATAGGAGAACAAACCCTATTGTGAACTGCACATGTGAGGGACCTAAGTTGGATGCTTCTTATGAGAATCTAACTAAGGCCTGATGATCTGAGGTGAAACAGTTTCGTCCTGAAACCATCCGTCCACCCCTGCCTGGTACGTGAAAAAATTGTCTTCCACGAATCCGGTCCCTGGCACCAAAACAGTTAGGGACCACTGCTCTAAAGTATATGTGCTTTTGCAATGCAATTTAGGTGTAGGAGTTTATGCGGTTTTTGCCTTTTTGTTTTCATTGTGTAAATTATCAGCCAAAACTTTTGTTGAATGACTGCAAAATCTTGGTCTGTGTTCCCTGGACCGGCTTTGTGATGATTCACACTCGTATTGATTAATGGCATGATTCATAGCAGCGGGCATTGATAAGTTCAAGAACTCCCCTTGTTGACTTTGTGGGTCATCCTTGACCCTTTTGGGAGAGGTGTTTCTCTGAGACGGGAGTAGCCAACATCCATATGTATTACAAAACACACACACACACACACACACACACACACACAGGCATTTGAAAGGGAAGGGAAACGAATTAGTGTGAATTAATTCTTTGAAATGAAATGTATATCATTGTTTCAGATATGCATTGTTTCAGATGACGGGATCTGGTTTGTGTGATGTGATATAAGAAGGGGGAACTCTTTAAGCCATACAAAAACTGGATCTTAAGTGATTTGATATGTGCAGGGGTTATAAATCTTGTACTCCATTTATTTACAGATTAGTCATATTAGATGTAAATCCATTTAGCAGGGAAAGTATAAGCAATTTATCTTTAATGGAAAGGATGGTTGGGAGGCCATAATCTCCTTTCTACTACTTCATAAGATATGATTAAAGGAAAGCAAATGAAATATAATAATTATTTACACATAATCCTTTATGTCAAAATTAATATTGCATGAATTTTGAATTCTATATTTACCTGAAAGAAACCTGTAAAATCTCTGTGCTGTGGGACGTTGCAGATTTTAGTGCAGTGAGGTGTGAAACAATAGTACAGGTAGAGGGTTAGAATCCTTGTCTCCCATCAGTATTTGGGTTTGTGTTTGTGTGGTTTTCTTGCTGTTGTTAGAAACAATACGTTTCTTCAGAAGATGCCAAAAGAACTTGCTTTAGCAAGTTGACATCTATTGATGAATAAGTATGACATTTTAATCCCCATATTTTAAATGATGTTTGGTTACTATTTATTTAAAAGCAACTGAATAAAAACATCTTCAGCTATCCAGATTCCAATCTGTACAGATGACTAATCATGTGGAAGATTTGAACATAAAGGTTCTAGTGAAAAATAAAAATTAAAACAAAAAAATGTAGTTGCTCCCAGATTAGAAAGTACAGAATGTTTTCTGTGCCTTTTAGATATGGGTAACTATGACATTGAAAACAATGGTAACCATGGCAAATGCACCTTACAAAATAAATAAGTGGGGGGAAATGGGGGTGAGGAGTAGGAAGGAGTTGGTGTAGTAACAGCTTGATGAGTAAATAAATATTTAAACTTCATTCTTTGTTACTTGTGTAATCATGAGATTTGCAGAGTTATGTTTTATATTACATTTTTAGTTGGTATATTGTTTATCTTGTGTTAAATAATCTGTTAAGCCAAATTTAAGTACTATTCAGAAACAAAAGCAAGTTACAAGCTTTGTGAGTATTAATGTCTTGTGTGTAAAAAAACCCAGGATATTGCATTAGATATATCCTAAGGTTTTTCCAAGCTCTTAAATTCCATGATTCTGTGACCCAGGAGGTGTCCAGGAGTCCTGTGAGTAAACTTTTAAGTTTTGAAGTAATGTTAACTCCAAGACTTGAAACCCTTGAAATTGCCCAGAAATCCTATACAAGATTTTCAGAAAGTTACCATTATACTTCCTGATTACGCTTACGGATACAAATATAAAGCAAACAAAAAACAAACACACATAAAACAAACCCTGATCCTAGCAGTTTAAGAAAAGAGGAAATTAATTAGAAGGTTCTGGGGGATCATTGTCCAGTAGAACTTTCTGTGATGAGGAAAATGTTTAGAGAATCCGAGCTATCCAGCATGGTAGTCAATAGTCATATGGGACTATTTAGCACTTGAAATATGTCTAGTTCAGCTACAAGACTGGATTTTACATTTTATTTAGTTTTAATTAATTTAAATGGAAACTTTTAGGATTTAAAGGAATCCTGGGAGTAACTGAAACATCAGTCTTGCAAAGAGTAGGAAGAAACCAGGGTGGCCGTAGGGACTAAGAACTGCTTTGGAAGCAGTAGTGCTGGGTTCTTCAGAGTCATACCGTGACTTAGTTATTAGTTGTACCCAACCTGGATTTATCAGATAACAATGGCATCTTGCAGGGAGAGAAAATCTGATTATCTTTACATGGATTTGGTGTCTACCCTCCAAATCAATCAACTGTAGGTTGGGTTGCAGAATGATTGTGTACATGCCGGAGTGCTGACAGTTCCCAGGGAAGGAGGAAGTGGAGCCTGGCAGCAGTCTTAAGAGTGGTTTGCCACATTACTTAAAAGAAATGTATTTTTCCCTGCAAGCACTGATTTTTCTGACTAAAATACTCTTATTTTATTCATTTACTTGTATTGCACCTGACTTATTTACCTTTTTTATTGCTAATTTAAAATAATACCAGTCTATGTTGAGTAAAATTTTACTAACCTGAGAGACTAATGATTTATAACATTGTGTAGAAGGAAATCAAAGAACATTATAGCCAAAAGCAACAATATGAGCCATGCTAGACAATGCTCTCTTTTTACAGAGAATATTGATACCAAGGCTTAGATGTTTTGCTATTTCAAGTCACAAAATTATTTGCCACATTAGGGGTAGATACTTACTTTAATCTGAACCTATGTTGTTAACCAGCTACATGTTAAAACCAAGTGTTTGAAAACCATCTTTTTGAAATTTGACGCTTTCCTGTAAATTATTATTTTCCTGTCAAGTGGTAATACTAATAATTTGTGAGAAAACTGAGTAGTGCAGATTTTGATTTTCAAGGGTTTTTTGTTTTGTTTTACATTTTTAAAGCACAAAGAAAGAGCTTTGAGAATATGTTAATTGTGTTATGTGAACCTGTAAAATTAACCTAATGTAAATGACGAGTTAATGGGTGCACCACACCAACATGGCACATGTATACATATGTAACAAACCTGCACGTTGTACACATGTACCCTAGAACTTAAAGTATAATAAAAATAATTAACTCTTATTATTTAATACATTTGAACCAGATAATGCTTGACCCAGATAAGTGAAGGATGGATAGAAAGGAAAGGCATTCACTTAAAATGACTGCTTATTTTATCAAAGTTAGATTTCAAATTAGAGTTGGATGAGCTGTTTTAAATGTCCATGCTAAATGTGTTGTGGACCGCCCCGGAAACAGGTTTTCCTCCTCTGTGTAAATCAGCCATGTTTCTGTGGTGTGAGGTGGGTGGGAGCCTTGCTTTACTTCCTGCATCTCAGCAGGCTCAGGAAGGGAAGCTTGCTAGGTGTTAAAGCACCCACATGCATTATGTTAAGTTAATTCTACCCCAGTCTTTGGACATCTATTGACAATAGTATTATTTGGGTTGCAAAATCAACAAGTTAATAGACCAAGGAAGAAATGGGGAAGAACGCAGAATGAGTGTGAGTCAGACACCACCTTAACATGGGAAGGCAGGACTAGAAGCCCTGAGATTGGTCAGATCCAAGAAATATGCTGACTGCACTGTCATTTAAAACAGGCCACTGGGAATTCGGGACCTGATTGTCCATGTCTTACTAGCTTAAAGCAGTCTTCTGGGAAGAGGTCTGGACCTGTATCTAACATGAATTCTAGTGAGGTCTGTCCATCACATTTCACTCATCTAATCTCCTTTGTCATTCTTCTGGTTTTCATAGATAGGATAGAAAAACTGTAGTTTTTTTTCTGTTGCCACTTAGCTCTTGGCTGCAGGGGCTGCTAGGTGGGTGTGAAGTGGTTATCAAGACTGTTAAAAACACTTCTCCTCAAAATTGGCCTTAGCAGTTAAGCCAGATTTAAAATGATTTTGGTAGTGGATTATCTAAGCTCATATAGAATAACTGTAAGTCACTTTCAAACTTGCCATAAATGAGAAGATAATGTGTTCTCATTCTCTGGACTAGCTTTTCCCAGGAAAAGGTCTGGGGTGGAGGGATATCAAATATCAATTTTTGTAGATATGGAAGGCTCCATGAATGTGCACTTATAGGCCCTCTGAGGTCTAACTGAATGTATGTTGAATGCAAATTCTTCTGTTTTCCTCCCCAGGTTTGTCATTTGGGAACTAGTACAGGAAGAAAGATCCTCAATAACTAGCAAGTCTGTCTTTGTTATATGTAGACAAGCATTTTGATTAATTTAGGGAGGATGCTTTTTTCACTATGTAAAATTAAAGTGAAATTATGGAAGAACCTAGTTTGTTTTCTTACTTGAGTTGGATGCTGTTTAACTACTTTCTTATTACACTTGATTGACTTACTTGAGTTGCATGCTGAATGTTTAACCACTTTCTCATTACATTTGATTTACTTAAAAACCATCTGTATCATAACCTAAATAACTTAAAAATTTCAGAAAGTTGTGGCAAATGTTTTGATACATTCTCATTCATAGCCAACTCAATTATATATTTTTTTATACAAATCACATTATACTGTAATCCATACACATTAAATTTCACTTAAACCAAAGAAGAACCAAGGCTTCTTTACTGGATCTCACCCCCTTACCTATTTAAGAGCATTGCCCCAGCAAGTCCTCTTTTCTGCATCAGCATTTTCTACTGTTTGTTGGATCATACTCATTAGCAGAAGATGCCATAGTTTTTACTGTCTTGAAATAATAAACCTTCTCATGAGCGCTTGTTCTTATCCAGCTACTGCTGCACTTCTCTTCAGATCAGAACTCTCCAAAAGAGTTATCTGCGTTCACTGTCTCAAATTGCTCTTCTCCTGTTCTTCCTTCAACCCTCTCCAAAGCTTTTCCTCCTTCACTGCTTCAGAGCCTGCTTCTGTCAAAGTCTCCAATAACTTCAGTGTTGTCAAGTCTAATAGCAGGCTCATCTGATTTGACTTGGCATAGCATTTAACACAACTGATCACACTGTCTCTCCCGGAACACATTCTTCGCTGGAGTACTTGGACATCACATGCCCTTGGTCCTCCTCCTGCATCATAGGCTGTTCACTCTCAGTCATTTTTTTCCCCCCTATTTCTTCATTTCTTCATCCTCTAACCATTTAACCATTGGGATGCCCCCTTCTGTTTTCTATATAATGCACTTGTGGAGTGAGCTCAAGCATTCTTCTTTCATGTATGACACTGATGGTTTCCAGTTTTTTTTTTTTTTTTTTTTTTTTTTGAGACGGAGTCTGGCTCTGTCACCCAGGCTGGAGTGCAGTGAGGTGATCTTGACTCACTGCAACCTCCGCCTCCTGGGTTCAAGTGATTCTCCAGCTTCAGCTTCCCAAGTAGCTGGAACTACAGGTCCATGCCACCACGCCTGGCTAATTTTTGTATTTTTAGTAGAGATGGGACTTCGCCATGTTGGCCAGGTTGGTCCTGAACTCCTGACCTCAGGTGATCCACCCGCCTCAGCCTCCTACAGTGCTGGGATTACAGGCGTGAGCCACCGCACCCGGTTCGTTTCCAGTTTTTTATTTACAGTTTGGATCTTTCCTCAGTGCCTCTAGTCTCATATATACAAATACCTGCTTAACACTTTCACTTGCCTGTCTAAATTAACTTGTCCACTCTCAGACTCTTACTTTTCCTTGTTCTTTCTGACCAGTAACAGTCGCCTTCTTGATATTTATTTAAAAAAGAAAACAGATTCACAGCTCAAGGTTTTTATATTTGCTATTACCTCTGTTTGCTTTTCTCCCAGATAACCACATGGCTTATCTCCCCACCTCCTCAAATATCACTATTCTCAGTCCAGCTACTATTTCTTCTTAATTTTCTCTCTAATGCTTATTTGACATGCCGTACATTTGTCTGTTTAGTGCTTTACATTCCAAGAATATATGCTGTAAGAGGGCAGTGACTTTTGTCCATTTTATTCACGAATGTATTCTCATTTCTTACTATAGTGCCTGGTCCATAGTAAGTGCTCAGTTAATATACATTGAGAGAAAAGACTACAAGAATATTACTACCATGATGATGTTATAGTTGATTTTAGTTCCAGGAACTGAAAATGTGAAGTGCTTCAGTCAATTTCTCCTTTGAAACTTCACTTTAAATAACTTACTTCTTTAGGGAGAACAGCAGCCCCTTATTCTTAAAGGAAGATTGCCATTCTGTGCCTTTTTCTTCTGCAGCCATCTCTGAGTAAATTGCTCATTCTAGCTTCTTCTTGGAATGAGTCTGTTCTCTGAACTTCTCTTGGCTCTTTCCTCTTTCAGCTTGGCTTCTGTTCACGGAGCTTAGTTCTGCTTCCTGACCTCACAGAGCTTGCCCTTTTTATAGTAAAAAGCCTGTGGTGATGTCATTGGCTCAGCTGGTTTCAATCAGGCTGCTCAGTTGAAGCTGGTGAATGACTCTGCAAGTTATCTTTTGGAGGGCTATACTTATTCTGATACAAAATACGCAGTTATATACAGCATTAACCATTTAGCAATTATCCCATGCGGATGAGTCATGGGAATGCTTTTTCCCACTCTTTACTAACGGAAATTCTCATCGATCATTGGCTGCCCCACAAGCACAGCAGAGTCAGGTATCTGATGTTGGTCAGCTGCTTACTGGCTCTTACTCTGCTTCTACCCATCTAGGACCTCCTGCAGCCTTTCTCTTGCCTGTTACTTTATTCTGCTTTCTAAATGTCCTTCCTTAGATCCTTAATTAAGCCACCCCAAACTCATTTCTCACCTTGAACTTCTGCCTTACTGTTACTCATCCATTTGCTGCTCTTGGATCACACTTTTTTTTTTTTACCTTGCCATTTGTAAAATGTAATTGAATTCTGTGTGTGGCTACTCTTTCTTTTTGAATTATAGACCTTCATCTTTACTATTAATCCTGTAACAATTGCTATTTTTGATTTTAGAACATTGTACTATTTTCAGTGAGAAGGTGATTGGTTTGTGATTTATTTTTGCTAATTTTATGCTTCTAAGTCTGATGCAAGACATTTTAATTATATTTTTTAGTTTGGAAGAGAAAGGCTTTATTGGGAAATTGCTTGGTTTTCATAAAACAAATCTGTCATATTTAAAAATGGGCCTGCATAGAATATAGTGTGTATGAAAAGTAGTGGCTACAGAATACTTGTAGTTAAAGCTCAGAAAGCTTTGATAGCCAGTGGTACAAAGGGGGCCAGATGTCCATGGGGGTAATTGTTTAAAGGGATGGTAGCAGAATAGGGAAAATGTAAAGTGAATGTGTAGAATGAAGGGGTGTTTATGACCAGGGTGAACTTCTAATTTATTGTCTAAATCAGGATGCTTTGAAGATGAAAGTTGTAACAGACATAAGCTGGGGCTGCCCACGCACACCCTACCTATATATAAAACATTGCCAACACACCTCAGAATTGTGGGTAGGTCTGGGTTGGCCTTCATGTTCAGTTGCTTTTCAGGACGCCATGAAGCTAATATTCCCCCTCTGTGGTATCAACAGTCTGCTTCATAGCAGAGCAAGAGTCTCAGGAAACATAGTTTAAGAGCTCCAAGGTCAATATGGAGAGGTCTGTTTCTGAGCAGCAGCTATTTCTAAGCCACTGCACGTGGGAAGGTGGTAGAGGGAGTGATGAGGAGGGGCTCAGGTATCTTTGGGGAAGTTAATGGACCTAATTCTGAGGGTTAGAGAGGGGCAAAATTTGGGGTAATGGGGCAATAGCAGAGGACTGATCAGTGACAGGTAGACTTAAGCAATCTTTAAATAATATTGAATATGTTTTAAAGACATGCTTACCTCATTATAAGCTTATAATTAAGAAACTGAATATGGCAAAGTAACTGCAGTGTTAAGTTTATTTCATAACATTGAATTTGAAAGTCATAGTTAAAATAACTCTTCTTAATTTTTTTTTTGTACTAATGGCTTTTAAAATTTCGTTTTTTATGTTTGTTGCCAGAATTAAGAAGTGACCCTTTCTCTATATAAAGCAAATGGAGTTATATATGCTAGATTCAGCATTGTGAACTGGGGAAAAATATCTGGTTTTATGTAGGTTTTAAGAAAAATCAGGACTGATCCTAGCAAGATTAGGAAGGGGATTTATAAGACTATAATATAGTCACTATCTTAGTGTTATGACTTACTGCTTTCGTTTTCATGGAAATTTCTCCTGAAGAACATTGTGAATCACTGGTATAGACAGAATTCTGAACACTCTTAGACCACTGACAAAGTAAAAAACCCTGTTTGCAGCCGACAGGGTCTGTGATTTTTCCATAGTAGGTACTTAATAAATATTGTTGACTTGATTTGGCTTAGGTTTGTCCCTGGAAAATGAAAAAGCCAATGTACATTTATAGATTGATTTAAATTTTGGTGAGCATTTTTGCCAGGCTATGTACATTTAGAGAAATAATGGCTGATATTTTTGTCTAACAGGAATTGCAGGCATGCGTGAGTTGAATATGCAAGATGGACCTCTGTGGAGACAAGAACCATTGGAAGCTTTTGCATACCATGTTATCTAAATATTCATAAGTAAATGCAAATAGAAAAGCAATTTCTGTCAAATTAGGACATTTAAACAAATCAAGTGTTAACTTTGTTATTAAATTTTAAAAATGCATTTTTTGATATTTACCTAAATGAATTGGAAATGTAGGTTTACACAAAAACCCATGCACAAATGTCCACAGCAGCTTTATTTTTAATTTCCAAATAACCAAGATGTCTTTCAATAAGTGAATGGATAGATAAACTGTGGTACATCCATATGATGAGGTATTATTCAGAGATATAAAGAAATGAAGTATCAAGCCACATAGAAATGGAGAAAACTTAGATGTCAGTTGCTAAGTGAAAGAAGTGAATTTGAAAAGGCTGTGTATGATTCCATCTATGTGATATTATGGAAAAGGCAAAAATATGGTGACAGTGAAAAGGCCAGTGAATCCCAGGGCAAGTGGGTAGATCTGGGGAGCAAGAGGAATGAATAAGTGGAGCACAGGGAACTTTTAGGACCTGAAAATATCCTGTATCATACCATAATGCTGGATAGATGTCATTGTACATTTGTTGAAATCCGTAGAATGTGTAACACAAAGAATGAACCTCAATATAAACCGTGGGCTTTAGTTAATAATAACGTATCAATGCTGGCTCAGCAGTTTCAACAAATATACCATACTAATGCAAGATGTTAATAATAGGGGAAACTGTGTGGGAGGTAAAGGGGTAAATGGGAACTCTGTACTTACCATTCAGTATTTTTCCTCTAAATCTAAAACTGTTCTAAACAACATATTTTATTTTAATATGATAAACCTGCAAGGGCAAACCCTGTTTCCTGTACATGGTGGATGTCTGATAAATACATGGTACATGAATGCATGCTGGGATGAGTGAAGAAATGAATTGGGTGATAATGTATGTGAAAGTACCATGTAAACAAACGCCTTACAAATGGTGGGTGGGCAGGGGGAAGCTAGTAAGAAAAAATGGAAAATAAATTATGAAAAACATCTAGTGTAAAAGTTTGAGAAGGCATAAGAGGAATTTGAACTAAAGACTGAAACTATTTTAAACTGTTTAATTTTCAGAAAACAATAATTAGTATAGTTTTTATTAAATAGTTGATACCTATGCTTTCAGAGTCTGTGAATTAGAGACACCCACTTGACACAAATTACTTCTCATATTAATTTGGTTTTGTTCTAGAGGCTTCAGGTCAGACGTTTCAGAGGGGGCCCTTTTCTAAAGGTGTTTTTTGTTTCCTTCATTGCTTAATATGGGCAGGTTTCTGCAATCTTGATACAAAACCTTGATGAGGCCAGGAGTGGTGATTCAAAGCTGTAATCCTAGTGCTTTGGGAAGCTGAGGCAGGAGGATTGCTTGATGCCAGGAGTTCGGGACCAGCCTGGGCAACATAGTCAAATCTTATCTGTACAAAAAAATTAGAAAAATTAGCTGGGCATGGTGGTGTACCTTTAGTCTCAGCTATGCGAGAGGCTGAGGCAGGAGAATTTCTTGGGCTCTCGAGTTCCAGGCTGCAGTGAACTGTGATTTCCACAGTACTCCAGTCTGGGCAACAGAGCTGGACCCTGTCTCAAAAAAACAAAAACAAAAACAAACAAACAAAAAACAAAGAAAACACACACAGAAAACAAAAAGCAAAAAAAATCACCACCCCAAAACAAACAAAAAAGATGTAAATGTGACCTTGCACGTAACAAGCTTTCAGCCAAGAAGATTGAAAAGCAATTAAAACAAATAGAGGAATAGGTAGACTATCATTTGCTTAGCATTTTATAATTTTGAGTGTTTGGTCTGAAGAAATGAAGAAAATGTGACCTTTGTTAAGTTTTCGATAAATATGAGAATGACCTTGATTCTTTAGTTTTATCTTCAGTAATGTTAAAAGTGCCAGTATGTTGAAGTTATTTGTTGTTTTTCTCAGATAAGCCTTGTGTATTTGAAAACAATGGGGAATGATTTCTGTTAGGTAGTAGTATAATTTTCCTAGCTTTACATCTTTTATGCAGTGCTCTCAAGGAACATGGGTGGGACAAGGTTATAATACTGGCAACTGTTTCTTAAGGATTTGACATGAAAGAAGGTACAACTTTCTATAGGCGATTACAGATAAGAACATAGTACTGTGAGAGTATATAGGAAAGGTGCTTACCTGCAGTCCTGAGGATCAGTGAAGGTGCTTTATGAGAAGTGACAAGTGAACCAGGACCTGAGATATGGGTGGCAGTTAACGAAATAAGTTAGTGAGAGAAGGGATGTGAAAGTAAAGGAATAGTCACTGCAGAAGCTTGGAGTCAGGGCTGCAGAGAGTTTAGAGATCGGAAAGATGTTCTTCGTGGCCAGAATATATACCGTTAAGTATGAGGTTTATGAGGAAATAATGAGGCTAATGAGGAAGTAGGGTGAGTGAAAGACTTTCAGCCATGTTAAATAATTAACTTGTGGAGCCCAGTCACTGAAAATGATTCAGTTTCATTTTTGAACTTTTGAACATTTTGTGATTAATAAAAAAGACATCAATTATTGCTTATTAAAGGCTTTCAATGCTATTATTCACACAGTTTATCTCATATGAATTGTTTTATTGCTTAAAGTGTCTTGGATTATAAGAAGGCACCTGTTAGGTTTGTATTGATCTAAATGTAATTTCACTTTAGCTTGATTATTGCTATTTATGAAATTAAACATTAAATGAGTTACGTATACTAGATTTGTGGGAAGGAAGGCTTTCTTTAAAGGCAGAATAAACTCCCAAAGATTTTACTAATGTGGACAACATGTCTTTTTTTTTTCCTACAGAAATGAAAAAAATATGTAATCCATGATTTTCATACCATAATACGGTACATAGAAGAAAAGATTTTTGTTAAAAAGAAGGGGAGTATTTGTGAACTCTGGAAGAATCTCATGTTGAAGAAGAAATTGTGAAATCAGAATGTAGTGTGGGTTTAGTATTTTCTGTATAGAATATGTTTGCCCTATATTACTAAATAATTCACAGATCTTTGATCTGATTAATTGAAATAAAATAATTGAAGATTTGTTAATTTTGGATGTTGTAGCCAGTTAACAGCTGAAATATCCTTCAATACTAATTGAGTAAAGACAAAATAATTTGAGACGTGAACATATTTTCTCATCTATGTTATGTTCTTCTTTATGTATTTATTTTTGAGACAGAGTCTTGCTCTGTCGCCTACGCTGGTGTGCAGTGGCGCAATCTCGCGATCTCGGCTCACTATAACCTCCTCCTCCTGGGTTCAAGCGATTCTTCCGCCTCAGCTTCCCGAGTAGCTGGGATTACAGGCACCCGCCATCATGTCCAGCAATTGTTGGTATTTGTGTAGAGAGGGGGCTTCACCATGTTGGCCGGGCTGGTCTTGAACTCCTGACCTCAGGTGATCACCCGCTTTGGTCGCCCAAAGTGCTGGGATTACAGTCATGAGCCACCATGCCTGGCCAACCTTTAATCTACTCTGCAATTTCTTTGTATAAATTTTTTTTTTTTTTTTCCAGGGGCTTTTTTTTTTTTTTTTTTACTTAAATCAATTTTAAAGTTTAAGTTAGAGATAGCCAATTGCTATTGCTTCTTGGCCCAAGATGTTTTCTTATTTCATCATTTTATTTTTATTTGCAGTGTTGACAGTTTTATTTTAGTTCTGTAGAGGAGGTGTCACTCTTGGCCATTTTTGCTTAAATAGTTCTTTTATTCTACTCTTTCGTTCATTCTGACCTTAGAGGATTTATGTATATTGAAACTTATTTTTGAAAAGTGGAGAAATAAAACTACTCATGCTTGGGATTCAGTTTCTTAAATGTAAACTGTCTTCATAAAATATGTAATTTTAAAGGCCAGGCGTGGTGGCTCACGCGTGTAACCCCAGCACTTTAGGAGGCCTAGGTGGGCAGATCACAAGGTCAGGAGTTCGAGCCGAACCTGGCCAATTTGGTGAAGCCCCGTCTCTAATAATAATGCAAAAATTAGCCGAGCATGGTGGCGTGTGCTTGTAGTCCCAGCTACTCGGGAGGCTGAGACAGGGGAATCACTTGAACCCGGGAGGCGGAGGTTGCAGTGAGCCGAGATCGCGCCACTGCATGATCACTCCGTCACCCAGGCTGCATAGGCACTCTGTCCAGCCTGGTGGCAGAGCAAGACTCCATCTCAAAGAAAAAAAAAAAAGTGATTTTAATTATTTTCTTTTATTAAAAATAGAATCTCAGAATGAAAAATATGTTACTTCTTTAAGAGTAATAGAAACCATTTGGTACAGGTATTGGGAAGTTACAAAAAGATTCTTGACTTAGAAACACATACCAGTTTATATTCTCAAAACAATTAATATATATCACACATCTATTAAGTCATAAATTAGAGGATCAGTAATCAAAATTTATAAAATTCTCCTCCTTTGGACTCAGGATGATCTGAAGGTCTTACAGTACTTCAGATGACCAAAAGTCAATCTGGAGAATGTTCTTTTGGAGGTCTGAAGCCAATTTAGTTTCTCTTCTGCTCCCTTCCTGTTTTAGTTTTTAGCTTTTCATTCCTACCTGGAAATAGTTTGCTCCTTGTTTGTCCCCTTTCAGCTAACTCCCTTACCCTAAGGGAAAATTTAAAAGTATTTGGGTTACAAGTTATTTCTCCATAAATAAAGTGCATGTGTATAAACAGAGTTCTCCATTTAGCAGGTTTGATATAGTCTACCCACAGAGTTTTTGTTTAATAAACACTTCCTTACTCTGTGCCAGGCACGGTTTCAAGTACTTTGTAGATATTAATGCATTTAAGCTCATGAGGTAGATAACATTATTGTCCACATTTTGCATGTGAGGAGACTGCTGCACGGAGAAGTAAGTGGAGGAACTGAAATTGGAACCCGGGTCATCTGACTATATAATTTTGTGTGCTACTTCTCTGAGCATAAGAGAAAGATCAGTACTAAAGCGAAGCATGCTAATGGTCAGTAACGCTGAAAACATACTTTCCTTGGATGAATTTCTGTTGAATAGATAAGTGAATCTTGATATGATTGCCTTATTGTCCTACATATCTTGTATATTATAGAATGAGGCATTATATCTCTGGAATTTATCCAGGCTTTGGGGGTTAACAGAATTGGGTTTAAATTCTGACTGCCACGTACTCATAATTCTTATAATTATTTATAATTCTAAGGAATGTCTTTAAATATAAAATGGAACTAGTAGTACTTCATAAGGTAGTTATGGGATAAACGAGATAATGAATGTAGTAGGCCAAGTATATTGAAGACATTCAATAAGTGGTATGTAGTATTAAGTGCTCTAACTAGGATGATAGAAGTAGAAGTTGTATAGTGGAGGAGATAAACCTAGAAACAGTTTCATGTAATCATATTATCAGCTAAGGGTGGTGAGTGAGGTATCCATAAATGGCAAGATTACTAACCTAACCTTGAGGTGTGAGGAGTGGCGGGGTGTAAGGGAAGCCCTTTGAAGCAAATTAGGCCTAAGTAATAATAAAGAAAATTTCATTATTCCTAACTATTAAGTGAATTAAATTAATCATTATCTCATTATAGTATAATGATTACAAATGACTAAGTAGTTAAAATGTTATATTTTAAATTTTGTTTTAAAAAGGTAAGTTGTATCAGTGAGCAACATAGACATTTATTCACCAGCAGCAGTTTTGTTGTTTGTGTTTTGTGTGTGTTTAATTCTGTCCACCACATTTTTGGGCCCATCTTTTACCCTTGTGTGTAGTTTATCTTCACTATATTAGTTTATGGGGAGACCCTCCCTCTTAATAAACAGCAGGAAGCTGTCCACGTCTGGTGGTGCTGACTCATGTAGGAACAGGAAGAGGAATGATTCCTAAAGATGGGAGGGGAAGGGGCATGAACCTCTTCCTTCCCCTAAAGAGACAAATTCGGGACAGAATTACAAATCAGTTTATGTGACGGATAAGTAAGCCATAAGTTAAAAATTTTTCTCCTTAATTAGTGCTTTTTCATTTGTGCTTTATTCTTAGTCTACTGGCTTACCCATGAGAAAGCAATTCCTAATGCCCACTGCCTTTTAAATTTATGTTTGCTTTCTCTGATTAGAAGATTAAAGAGAAAATCATGTTTACATTTACAGTCAGTATTAGCTTCTACTTGTAACTGGTGGTATGCAGTTGGGAAAATGGATAACTAGCACTTAACAGTGATGGTTGGCACCAATGAGTTCTTATTGGTTGAATAGAAAGAATTACTGAAAGGATTTTAGCTAGATAAGATATAACTTACTAGCTAAATGCATAAATTGTTATTATGTGTCATGAGTTTATTGTTGACTGAAAGCTGCATTTTTAATTATCAAGTTTTGGAAAACATGTAGGATCCTGTAAAGAGAAATCCAGAAGATTTGAGAAGATAGGTGGGAGTGCTGTTATTTGCAGAATAGTTTCTGTGTGTGATGTGAACTCTCTGAGAGACCTTGAGGAGAGGGAGGAAGTGAACATAGGTGAAGTGGCTGGCTGAGGTGGAAGGATTGCTTGAGCCCAGGAGTTTGAATCTGCACTCTACCCTTGGGTGATATAGCAAGACCCTGTCTCAAATATATATAACAGAGGTCTAACTAAAAATTATTAGAATTGATTTTTACATGTAGTTTATGGAACAATTCTTAAAAATTCATAAAGTCACACTGTATTTAATCTACTTTGGGGTTCAAATGTGCAAAAAGGACTTTTAGGCAATGATTTTTTGGAATGTAAAAGATACCATAATTAAAAATGACTCTTATTGAATTGTTAAGCCTTATGTATCAAGGACTTCACTATCCCACCTGTAAATTAAGAAATTAAAACCATTCAGATTAAAGAAAGCAAGTATAAAGGAAGTTGGATGGACCCTTTTTGCCAATATGCAGATGTATCATTTCTAGAAGATGTACTTTAATTATAACCATTTAATAGACCAAGACTGTCTACTTGCAAACCACTTTTGGTATCTAATTTCTTGCAGCATAGTACATCTCAAATAATTGGTAGGCAATTGTTTTGTGTCTTTAAACATATTTTTAGGAACGTACGGTATTATGCAGTGAGCTGTCCTTTCCTTTGAATCTGGGAGGTGGAAGGAAGCTTAGTTTGAACGAACTTATCTAGTACCTGACATTGAACATCCCTGTATGCCTTTTGATAGAGCAATAGATTGAGACACATATTTACAGCAAATGATAAAGTTTTTATTGGTTGTGAAGATATTATGCACACATATGAATGACCTGTCATGGATCTCACTGATACTTCCTTTTTATGCAGTAGCTATAGCCACTTTAAAAGACACAGATGTTATATAGTAAAAATACTACAAACTCAGAACCTCTTAAAACAATTTTTGCCTCTTGCAAATTACTGTCTTTATGCAGTATTCCTCAAAGATCTTGTTTGCAGTGAAGCATCCTTTGAAGTATGTGAAATGTATTTTTCATTACCATCTCACACGTTATGTGCCCTTAATTCCATTTGTAGGAACTCCTTCTAACATTTAATGAAATCCTCAGCAGCCAACTCTATGCCACTGAGATTAGCATGGGCTAACCAAAATTTTATGAAATGTTCACATGTTCCTGGAAAAACCAATGAGCAACTTAGAGAGACTGGTAAAGTAAAGGCCTGACTTCTACTGATGTTGCATTTCTGTAGTACTGCCATATTTGGACACTTACCTTACAAATACTTGTATGTTGTCTTCTTCATGATGTTCATGTTGAGGTGCTTAATGATGCCAGCAGTGTACTTTGTGTTTCACAGCTATGAAACAAATTTTTCCAACAAATATTTAATGAGTGCCTGTTAATACCAAGAAGTTTTCCAGGTTCTTGGGATATATAGCAGTTAAAACACACACACACACACACACACACACACACTCACACGAGTTCCTTGTTTGTATGGAGCTTATGTTAATTTCTGTGCATTGTAAGAGAAGACAAAACCAAATAGAATTCTATCCCTATTTTCGTGGATGGGTATAACAATTTAATATTGTTTACTTGTATTCTAGAATATAAGTCAGAGAGAATTAGATTTAAAAAGATGGTTTGAGGGCTATAGAGTTCAAAGCCTTGTGTAATGAACTAAGAAGGTTGCATTTCATTCACTTGCGAATGTGGAGCTAAGGAGGATTGAGGATTGAGTGAATATTTTGAGGAGGACAGTGGCATGATTGTTGCTAGGCTTCTGGAAGGATGATTCTTCCATGAGGGTATATGGTGAATTATAGTCTGAATTGTAAATAAAGAGTGGTTAAAATTAAGTCTGGCAAGATTTATTATAGCCTGTCTTAGACGATGGATAAATCCAAAGGTGGATAGATCAGTTAGGAAAGTATCACAATATTGTAAGTTGAAGTAATAATCACCCAAACAAATATACTGGCACCAAGAGGTATATTTGAGACAAACAGTGGAAATATCAACTAATTAAAATATTTAGAACCTGCATGCGTAGGGTGACATAACAGGGTATGTCTTGGGTGACTCAAGGTTTCTAGCTTGCAGTGGAAGGAGTAGTGGGCTTGTGGACAAATACAGATATTAGTCTTTGGGAGAGCACTTTAAGCGAAGTAGAAATGGCTTAATAAGTATACTTGCAGATGAGGTAGTGGGTAGGAAGTGAGGAATTAGAGCCAGCTGGGGCAATCATCATTTTTAAGACATTTTTATGGGAGAGGAAACAATCACAAAGGTATTGTGTTGAGGTGGGAGCAGGAGCAGGGAAAAGGTTTATCTTTGTTTTTGTCTTCTCCCACCCCCTTTCCTAAGCACAGAGAATACCTGAAAAATTTTGCAGGAAGAGAGAAAGGAGCCAGCCCACAGGGAGAATCTGCAAATGAAAGAGAAATATGGTGCATAATTGATATAAAAATGGACTGGAGTTGGCAGTGAGTCACTTTCATGAAAAACGAGTGGAAGATTTGCTTTGGTAGAGAGGGTGGTATGTTTAAAACTCAGAGAAAGGCATGAAAGAAGAGGGAATTGAGGAAGCAGAGGGATTCTGAGTTGGTGAGGAGGGCAGCTGTATAATCTTACAGCAGTGGGTCTCAATCTTCTTGACAAATTTTTGAAGACAGGGAATGACATTGCTAAAAGATAACAATAAAAATGAAAAGTGCTGACTAAGTTGTTACAGTTAGACATGATAAATGAATTTTATATCTGCTCTTCTGTAATTTTCATAGCAGTTTTCTCCTGGGCTGAACAAATAGTTTATAAACTTTGGGCAGCTGATATTTAGCAGGACATCCCATGAGCCAACTTAGTAAAAAGAATAAAATAATCAAATACCAAGACCAGTTTCAGGAACACAGCATAGACATCAAATTGTGATACTGTCCTTTGGTTTTTTTTCCCATATTATCTTAAGGAAGATATCTTGAGTGCACAGAAGTCTTGGACATTTGGTTCAGATGTGTTACTTGTATATATGACTAATACATTCAGCCTAATGTGTTTCAGCAAGTATAAATAATATGCTATAGGGATTGTTATAGGCTGCAAATCTTCCTTAGGTTTATCTAGGTATAGAGGTGAGATAAAGTTGCAATTTTATTATCTTTAGTTCATTAGCAGTTAATACAGTGTTACTGTATGTATTGTTGACTGTCCAAGTTGTAGGTTTTTATAGTGATATTGACATATTTAGGGTACTATTCTAGAGGAAGATGGTTTTACATATTTAAGTTGATTTCAGCATTGTGGTCCTATGGCACCATAAAAACTGTGAGGTTGGAATTCTCTTTGAAATTGTTGAAGGCCTGCAAATCACTATGTACCAGCTTAAGAATGTAATCACTGAGATGTGACAGAATTTTGCCTTCTTTTCTCAGACTTCTTTCACTGATAATTAACTAGGTGCAGGTATTTTTGCAGAAAAGAAGTAATACCTCTTTTCCATTTGCTTTAGCTGAAAATTAATGAGAATTTATCAGTTTTTCTTCTTCTCCATGTTGATTTTTATTATTGTTGTTATTATTATGTTTTTTAGAGAGTGGGTCTCTCTGTGTTCCCCAGGCTGGAATGCAGTGGTACAATCATAGCTCACTGCAACCTTGAACTTCTGGACTCAAGTAATCCTGTTGCTTCAACCTCCCAAGTAGCTGGAACGACAGGCACACACCACCATGCTTGGCTAATTTTTTAATATTTCTGTAGAGACGAGGTCTCAGTATGTTGGTTAGGTATGTTGATTTTACCTCAGGCTATCAAATATATCCCTGAAAAGGAGGAAATTAATTATTTCAACTAAAAAGGTTTTAAAAGTTTAAAAACCATCTTCTTATACAAGTTAACAATAGTATCAATAGTGTAAATATTAATAGTGGAGTAAATATTGGTATATAAACTGATTATAAATTCTTGCACAATACACATCTCATCTTGGACTCAATTTATTGAACATTTTTAGTAATTTTGTCAGTCTGGAGTTCACTTTTGTTAGTAGTATAAATTGCATTTTCCAGAGATAGCATATGTTAATTTTAAAATGAAGATCTGGGACAGAGAATTTGAATAGTGAAAAGAATTAATTATGTTTTTACATATGTTAAATTTTCTTTTAGAATTATCTGTTACACATCTACAGTTATATTCTGGGTAATTATTATTACTAAAACCCCCCCAAAAATTCTGTTAAGTAATGAAGATTTTTTTTATGAAGCATGTTTTATAATGGAGAATTGTCATTTAAATTTTCTGTTATATCAGATTTGTTTATCTTGTCATTAGATAAAATTAGTGGAGTTTGCTCCATGTTCTTTGAGACTATTTGTAATACCTGCTTCTGATGCCCCCACGTTTAAGGCTATCCTCGTTCTAGTTTCATCTGCACACTCTCTGCAGATGCAGTAGATTTTCTCATGCAACTTTTCACTCTTCCATTTACAATACTTTAGTTCCCCATTAGCTTCTAAATTAAATTAAAGACATTTAACCTCCCTTTCTGCCTTATCATTCTTTGTCCTGCTTTTCAAGACTGAAATTTTACTACATTTAGATAGTGCTTCAATTATTTGCTTTCCCATAACATGCCCTCTGCTTCCCTGTAGCCCTGTGTCTATACCTTTGTTCATCTTGACCGCCCACTCTCACCCCAGTTCTCAAAGTTATTTTTTTCTTCAAAACACATTTTGACCTTCGGAAAATATTTGTGTAGAAAATTAATTACTTCATAAGAGATGGGATTTTGAAATATTAATTGGAATATGATTGTAGATGTTATATGAATTCAAGGGTGTTAGGCAGGTATTTAACGTGAAGACCAATTTAGAGGTAGTTCAGTAGCTGAGGCATGCTGTGTAGAAGTAGCGCTGCTTATTATTCCTTTGATTAAAATCTCTTGGTGTTTTTCTTTGCTTAAATAGGGAAATCCAAGCTTCCTCTCTGTTAAGTCCCCATTTGCTTCTCCATCAGGCCTACCATTGTTTTGGAGACTTTGCACATGATTTTTCATTTGCCTGGACACATTTCCCTCCACTTCTTTGTCAGATTAGGTGTCATTTCCTTTAGAGGCCATTCCTCAGATCCCCTTATCCTCTCCTGCCTCCCATCTCAGTGTAGTATGGGCTTCATGCACTTCCAGTATTAAACTTGATGCTTATAGCCCTCAAAAGCAGGAGTCAGTAGCACAGTTTCTATACTCTAGTTATTTGATTACTTGATTGTCTTTCACACTAAATAATGAGTACCTGAATTATAAGGACGTTGCAATCCCAAGTATATAACACAATTCCTAGCATATCATAGGCCCTGAAGGAATATTGGTTGGAAAGAAATCTTTATTCACATTTATGGATAATTCATACCTATTATGTGTTACATTGACTTATGAAAACCTTTGATTCCGTGGAAATGGAATTTTATTCAACTTTTAGATGAGCCATTAATTTATCCTATATTTAATGCATATTCTGCACAGTACATGGGTTATCCACTAACATACTTTTTTCTAACACTGAAGCAATTGAGTTCCATTATCTAGAGTCCTCCCACTCAGTTTGAGGGTATGGAAATCTGTGCATACATATTATTTCATTCCTAGGTAACTGAGGACACCCCAGGGCAGAGGCCGATTGGTAATAAGGTCTGACTTCACACCATAGCCCTATCAGTGATCTGAAAAAGACAGCTAGGAGTGGTAATCTGAAAAGGACAGCTAAGGATGTTTGTCTGTCTCATGCTCCTACAGAATTTGGCTTAAATGAAGAAAACAGTTGGTCACATTCTCTATATGAGAGAGGACAGTATCAGTAATCAATAATTACTGAGCAATTGCTACTTACTTTCTCCTTTTATACCCAGAGATACTACTGAAAAGATACTATTCTCTTCATTTTGTTTAGTGAGTGTGTTTGTGTTTGCTACACATAGCCCCTATTTTTTTTTTATTATTATTACACTTTAAGTTCTAGGGTACATGTACATAACGTGCAGGTTTGTTACATATGTATACTTGTGCCATGTTGATGTGCTGCACCCATCAACTCGTCAGCACCCATCAACTCGTCGTTTACATCAGGTATAACTCCCAATGCCATCCCTCCACCCTCCCCTCTCCCCGTAATAGGCCCTGGTGTGTGATGTTCCCCTTCCTGAGTCCAAGTGATCTCATTGTTCAGTTCCCACCTATGAGTGGGAACATGCGGTGTTTGGTTTTCTGTTCTTCATAGCCCCTATTTTTAAATTTCACTTTCACTAGTTGAACTCAGGTTCAATTGCTAGACAAGTATGGACTGGTCTAGTATGGACTGCACTCTTATTTCTCATCCAGTCATCTCTGAGTCTGTCAATATAAAGGAATTTCTTCATGTTTATCCCAACCTTGACATTTCTTTGAGATTTCATTAGGTCATCTTTAATTATATGTTTTTAATTTTGTTCTTAATGGATAGTTGATACAGACTGAATAACACTGTGATTTTAAATGAGAAAGATTAATCAATCTACATAATACTGTAACTGATTTTTATAATTACTAGTAACCATTCTTATAATTTAGTAGTAAACATAGCTAAGACCATATCTGAATTTAATAACTTGATTGAAAAATGCATTCACTTAATAATCCTATTTATTTTTTGTACTTATGATGTAAGTTCTTATGATGTAAAATATAAATAGTAAATGTATAGAGCTATATGCAACTTTTATTCCTTTATTTTCTTCTATTGGTAATTTACTGGCCAGTTAAAAAAAGAATAAGAATATGGGAACTGATGTAAGAAAATACAGAGTTTTGGTGAAAAGTAGAGGAAATAGGTGAGGTAAGAAATTGTAAAAACAGGCTGGAATTATTAATTATTATTATATCTAAGTCACTTGATAAGAAAGTAAACCTGTTGAGGTATAAATCATTTTACTTCCTCTTTGTATATGTAAAGGTAATTCTATATATAAAGGTGATTCATCCACAGGCAGTAACATGTAAATTCTATAATCTCTCTGTGTGCTGTCACAAATACATTAAAGAAACACATTTTTCTTTTTCCTGGTAGAGCATGTGAGCTGCATTACCTTAAAGACATTTATGTTGCTTTCCGTGTTTATTCCCTTCTCTTACATGACCAGTCTTTCTCTACTTTGTAAACAATGACCAGTGGAGTTTCTTAGATGGTTTAATTTTGTTATTTTGGGATCAGGGTAAATTAGTTATGTTTGTTTTGAAGAGGTGTTTGTATATCTGTTGTTTATCTTGTGTGGTTTTTATTTGGGTTATCATTTGACTTTGAAATTTAGTCACTCCTTACCTTTCATTCATCTTCTCCTTCAAAATGCTGCCACAAGCAGAGAAGTGAATGAACAGAAACTCACTGTTTGTATTTATTCATGTTTCCAAGTGATTCATGTTTAGTTATCCTTTCCTTGAATCACCATTCATTAAAAGTGGTTCAGTCTTCTTTATGCCTGTCTTCTCTGATAATCTTTCTATTCTTTGGGATTCAGGTCAGTTTAATAAGAAAAACTCAAGATTAAACATCTTGAAGAAAGCAGACATGGGCTGGGTGCTATGGCTCCCACTGGTAATCCCAGCAATTTGGGAGGCTGAGGTGGAAAGATCGCTTGAGCCCAGGAGTTTCAGACCAGCATGAGAAACAGAGTGAGACCCTGTCTCCACAAATAAATAAATCAATAAAAATAAAAAAAGGTAGCTGGGTCCCAGCCACTCAGGAGGCTGAGGCAGGAGGATTGCTTAAGCCCAGGAGGTCAAGGCTGCAGTGAGCCCTGTTTGCACCACTACTGCAGCCTGGGTGACAGAGGGAGACTCTGGAAAAGAGGCTCTACTGCATTATTTCATATGGTTAACAAATTATAACCTACAATACAACAAAATTCAGCAGAATGCTTATGGATATAGTGGTAATATAAATTTTTGGTTTCTCTCCTGAATTGTCTTTCTTTTAATCATCTAGACGAGAACTGAAGGCTGCCTCCCCCTCAGAGAGAATTGTTTGGCCTAAAAGAGATTTAAAGAGTTTGTATTAGTTTCCGTCATAGGGGATTCAGAAGATAAAATCTGACTTTTCCCTGCTACCTCCTTTAATAAGGGCATATATCACCAGAACTCTACCTTGCCTCCTCTGTCCTGTCTTCCCTCATACGTGCTTTGTTTACTTTGCCTCCCCTGGCTCCTATAGGCATTTGAGTTTGTTGTCTTTTCTTGAATGATTAAATGAGATATTTGCTTAGTGATTATTTGAACTTAATAAACCATTCTGAGAAATTTAAGGTCACTGTGCAACTGGGCTTTTAGAATCTCGATTTACACTGAGACCGAGGGACAAAGATCTGCACAACAAACTGAATTTTATATGCATTTGTACATTTTGTGTTTTTCTGTATGTTAAATAGTAATTGCCTGCTGGGATCAAAAAACTGATTCATGAAGAATGTTTCCAAAGGAAATGTTTTTCCTTCCTTTATTTTGATTTTTTCTTTTTGTTAACTTTCTTTTTCTTG
>NW_012108608.1:912750-915868 GCF_000951045.1 Mandrillus leucophaeus
AGGCTGCAGTGAGCCCTGTTTGCACCACTACTGCAGCCTGGGTGACAGAGGGAGACTCTGGAAAAGAGGCTCTACTGCATTATTTCATATGGTTAACAAATTATAACCTACAATACAACAAAATTCAGCAGAATGCTTATGGATATAGTGGTAATATAAATTTTTGGTTTCTCTCCTGAATTGTCTTTCTTTTAATCATCTAGACGAGAACTGAAGGCTGCCTCCCCCTCAGAGAGAATTGTTTGGCCTAAAAGAGATTTAAAGAGTTTGTATTAGTTTCCGTCATAGGGGATTCAGAAGATAAAATCTGACTTTTCCCTGCTACCTCCTTTAATAAGGGCATATATCACCAGAACTCTACCTTGCCTCCTCTGTCCTGTCTTCCCTCATACGTGCTTTGTTTACTTTGCCTCCCCTGGCTCCTATAGGCATTTGAGTTTGTTGTCTTTTCTTGAATGATTAAATGAGATATTTGCTTAGTGATTATTTGAACTTAATAAACCATTCTGAGAAATTTAAGGTCACTGTGCAACTGGGCTTTTAGAATCTCGATTTACACTGAGACCGAGGGACAAAGATCTGCACAACAAACTGAATTTTATATGCATTTGTACATTTTGTGTTTTTCTGTATGTTAAATAGTAATTGCCTGCTGGGATCAAAAAACTGATTCATGAAGAATGTTTCCAAAGGAAATGTTTTTCCTTCCTTTATTTTGATTTTTTCTTTTTGTTAACTTTCTTTTTCTTGCCCTGTCTTATGGTGCTGATTTTTTCTTCCTTCACATGTCTTAGAAGTCATTTCAGTTTTCGTATTAAACTAAAGATTAAAAAAAGACTCAATTCCTATTGAAATTGAAAAGTCAAAAAAATCAAATGCAACTGTGAGCTACAGTGACTTCTTATTTACTAACAAAGTGCTGGGTCATAAAAAATAAATAAAAAGGAAGGACAGACAACAGAAACAGTTCCTGCCTTGGTGGAAAAAGACATGGGGGAAAAAGATATGAAACTGATTCATGCCTTATTTCATTTATTTGATGTAAATGAAGAACTTTATATGAAGACATATTACTTGTTATGTCTGTTTTGAAATCTAGACATAGACTTCGATATTGGGGTCAAATTGCTAATTTAAGTACTGTGAGAATCAGTGTACTAAGCTAATCTTGTGGAAAGATAGTTTGAGATGGAGACTCTTCCCAGTAATTATTATGGAGCTAAGGCACCCTTTTTACCATCTTCTCTGTCAACCTAACTGACCTGAATTTCTAATCGGGCAAAGTGAGAAGAGTGATCCGGAGAAGATAATTTGCATAGTATATGTAAATTTCTATTTCATTTATATGAAACCCTTGAATGATAACTTAATAGAAACAATATAAAATAAAGCTAATGTGGGTTAGATGATAACGTGGTTAAGTGGATTTTTTTTTTTTCCTGTGTGAACAAAAGAACCGACAATTTAATCAATAGACCCCTGTCAGTCTGGAGAGATGCTTCTAGTGGTCAGCATGGCACTTTCGTCTTTGTGTGTGCATATGGGTGGGGGTGGGGCAGGGTGTTGCATTTTCCCATTAATCATGGTAAACATAAAAAATAAAATAAAAAACGAGATGATACCAAAATGGAAATATAAAGTTGACAGTGGAAAACAATTCAGAACTTTAGTAAGTTCCCTTCACTGAAAGTAGGAAACATACACCTTGTCTGTCTTTTCTTGTGAGCCTTATTGCCCTCTATGAAGGAAGTATTAACAAAAACATTTGTTTGTTGAGTATAAGATTGAATGAGATATATCACATATTGTACAGTAACAGGGACAAAAATGGCACTGATGCCTAGACGCCACACTTAGAAATTCTGATTTAATTTATCTGGAATGGGGTCTAAGCAGTAGTTTTTTTTAACAAGCTCTTCAGACAATTGTACTGTCCAACCAGAGTTAAAGGGTCATTGGACTAGTGAGTCCAAGATTTTCTGAGCTGGAGCAAAGATGACATATTCTCACATACTCTGCAATAGCTGCTACTGCCTAGTGACCTGTATTTGTCCTGAATTTTTTCTTGATAAGATTGAAAGCTAAAGAAAATGAAAAATGTCTCTCAAGGATAGGGGATTCAAGTGTTCAGCTTAATTTTATCTTCCCAACCATGTACACACAGTACACACTGCATTGTGCGTCATAAGGTCGTTCTCTTTATAGCTGCTATGGATTCTATTGGTGTATTTTCAGTGTTGTTTCTCTCCAGTTGAGTGCTCTCCTGCACCTTCCTCATTCCTTTGTTTTTCTATCCCCTCCCATGACAGATAGCCTACAAGGGCCACAGGGTTAAACATGTGTGTAAAGCTTAATGCAAATTTTCTTCTTAGCAAAGTAGCCAGCCCACTAACTATGGGAGTAAGGTGGTCAGGTGGATAGTTATAGCTCACATAAGCTTGATTTGCATTTTTCTGATTATTCCTAGAAGGCACACATAGAGTTGAAACTTATGGAGTATGCCATATTCCAGGAGAACAAAACCATGAGAGTCAGGAGACCTGCATCATAGTCTCAGAGGTTTAGAGTCCACCTAACTTCATGTGTTTGAGCACCTTACTTACCTGCTTCTGTCTCATTTTCTTCTCTGCAATATGAGAAGCTCAAACTAGCCACTTCCTAAGGTTCCCTCTAGCCTTTACAATATGAAGTGCCATTTTATTTTTATTATTAGCTTAAGAGAATATAAGCATCCACTTGTTGCTAAATACTCTTTTCCCAACATAAAAAGGTAACCCAGCCAAAAACTAAATACAAATTAAAGATTTCAATAATGTAAATAATTTTATATACTTAAATTTGGGTTATTTTAATTGAAATGTGTCTTAATGATATGAATTAAGACATTACTAGTCCAGAAATATTTCAACCTTGGATGAGGGAGAAGACTGTGGGGGTTTGTATATACTCTTGTTATCAATTTCACTTAAAGTGCTTCTATCAAGTATAGATAACACTGCCTTTGATCGCCTGTTTACAGGGTGATTATTAGTAAAATGAGGGGGAACTTGGTGGATTCCTCTTTTTCTACTAAAGAAAAAAGAAATGTAATACAAAAACTGCTGAGGTAAAAATCGGT
>NW_012108608.1:917743-931483 GCF_000951045.1 Mandrillus leucophaeus
GGGTGGGGGTGGGGCAGGGTGTTGCATTTTCCCATTAATCATGGTAAACATAAAAAATAAAATAAAAAACGAGATGATACCAAAATGGAAATATAAAGTTGACAGTGGAAAACAATTCAGAACTTTAGTAAGTTCCCTTCACTGAAAGTAGGAAACATACACCTTGTCTGTCTTTTCTTGTGAGCCTTATTGCCCTCTATGAAGGAAGTATTAACAAAAACATTTGTTTGTTGAGTATAAGATTGAATGAGATATATCACATATTGTACAGTAACAGGGACAAAAATGGCACTGATGCCTAGACGCCACACTTAGAAATTCTGATTTAATTTATCTGGAATGGGGTCTAAGCAGTAGTTTTTTTTAACAAGCTCTTCAGACAATTGTACTGTCCAACCAGAGTTAAAGGGTCATTGGACTAGTGAGTCCAAGATTTTCTGAGCTGGAGCAAAGATGACATATTCTCACATACTCTGCAATAGCTGCTACTGCCTAGTGACCTGTATTTGTCCTGAATTTTTTCTTGATAAGATTGAAAGCTAAAGAAAATGAAAAATGTCTCTCAAGGATAGGGGATTCAAGTGTTCAGCTTAATTTTATCTTCCCAACCATGTACACACAGTACACACTGCATTGTGCGTCATAAGGTCGTTCTCTTTATAGCTGCTATGGATTCTATTGGTGTATTTTCAGTGTTGTTTCTCTCCAGTTGAGTGCTCTCCTGCACCTTCCTCATTCCTTTGTTTTTCTATCCCCTCCCATGACAGATAGCCTACAAGGGCCACAGGGTTAAACATGTGTGTAAAGCTTAATGCAAATTTTCTTCTTAGCAAAGTAGCCAGCCCACTAACTATGGGAGTAAGGTGGTCAGGTGGATAGTTATAGCTCACATAAGCTTGATTTGCATTTTTCTGATTATTCCTAGAAGGCACACATAGAGTTGAAACTTATGGAGTATGCCATATTCCAGGAGAACAAAACCATGAGAGTCAGGAGACCTGCATCATAGTCTCAGAGGTTTAGAGTCCACCTAACTTCATGTGTTTGAGCACCTTACTTACCTGCTTCTGTCTCATTTTCTTCTCTGCAATATGAGAAGCTCAAACTAGCCACTTCCTAAGGTTCCCTCTAGCCTTTACAATATGAAGTGCCATTTTATTTTTATTATTAGCTTAAGAGAATATAAGCATCCACTTGTTGCTAAATACTCTTTTCCCAACATAAAAAGGTAACCCAGCCAAAAACTAAATACAAATTAAAGATTTCAATAATGTAAATAATTTTATATACTTAAATTTGGGTTATTTTAATTGAAATGTGTCTTAATGATATGAATTAAGACATTACTAGTCCAGAAATATTTCAACCTTGGATGAGGGAGAAGACTGTGGGGGTTTGTATATACTCTTGTTATCAATTTCACTTAAAGTGCTTCTATCAAGTATAGATAACACTGCCTTTGATCGCCTGTTTACAGGGTGATTATTAGTAAAATGAGGGGGAACTTGGTGGATTCCTCTTTTTCTACTAAAGAAAAAAGAAATGTAATACAAAAACTGCTGAGGTAAAAATCGGTCTTTGTATTTACCTTAGTTCCTGGTCAATTTTTAATTCATTGAATAATTCTTAGAAAAATCTTTGAACTTTTTTTTTGTTTTTGTATAGGAAGATTAATAACCTCTCTGAATATTTCATTTAATCCTATAGAAAAATATGAGTAGTTAGAATAGATTACCTTAAATAATTCTGAGAAGAATAATCAATAATGCTTGATTATTTCTTTTTTGGGGGGGGTTGGAGGGAGGGGGGGAAGTTAAAACACACATTGAATGTAATTTTTTTTTTTTTAAATGAGTTCTTCAGAAGAATGTGTGAGAAAACTCATGATGATTTATATATATAGTTAATTTGGGAATTTGCAGAGCTCACAGTTAATTAGATATTTCCAAACTTATATGTAAATTTCTGGTAATGCTTTGCAATGAGATCATTGATACTTTTGAAGAAAGTAAAGTTCTGTTTTTTTAAAGTGAAAATAATTATACTACATCAGTCATTTATAAAGGACAATGCTTATTATTTTTTCAGACTGATGTGCTGAAAAGAGTTACTATGTGGTGTTTGCAAATGCTTTGGAAGAAATGCAGATGTTTGGAAAATGTCTTAAAAATCTGGAAGTTGTAAACATTATGCAGCAATAATGTTACATTATGGTAGACAGAATATCTTGTTATAATTACTAAAGAGTAAAGAAATTTATATTCTGGCTCCAGATTTAAGGATTTGAGTGCTCAATGCTAGATATATTGCCTTCTTCTATGGTATTTTCTACAATACCATACCTCCAATACTGTGATTGAAAACTGACTATACTTCTATTATAATTGGTGAAGGAGTTTATCTCTGATATGCTGTAAGAGTCTCATCTCCACCATTTGTTTCAGTCTTGGTCAAATGATTTAGTTAGCCAGACCTCAGCTCTTTATTTCTAGGAGGTATTAATGGTACCTACCTGATACAGCTTTATGGAAATTAAGTAAAGCAATTACATATAAAGTGTTTAGCTAGAGACTGCTATATAGTAAATGCTCAATAGAAGTTAGTGATAATGTTACCTTGCTTGTGGAAGATCTTGTCAAAAAACCATTTGTTGCTTTGCCATTGGCTTGTGCTTTTCTCTGTGAAAATGATACCTCTAACCCCTTTTCTTTTGTATCCTTTCTTTTAAGATCTCATTTATTCCCAGGGACAGTGAAAGTAATTAAGAGATTTACTTTAGTGGAACTTCCTTCTAGCTTACTCCAGATAGGAGTAACCAGAAAGTAGGTGACAATGTTAATTAGAAAGATAAATTAACATCTTTTATAAGGATAATTTACCTGATAATAATTGAGAAATCATTGTGAGATTGTCAGAGGGCAGTTTATAGAATGAATTACTTTTGATGAACGAAGGTTGCTTTTTCAGGGGAAGAAGATAGTTTGGACTTATATTTTAGAGAGAGAGGGAAAGTTACAATGTTGCTGGCATTCATCGTTTAGTTAATGATTTGGCCAGTCAGGGCTGAAACAGAGCTTGCCTTTTTTGATAAAGGATCATTTAATATAAAGACTTATTTAGATGACCTATTGTCATTCTGTAGGGATCTTGGGTATTTCCATATGGACTAGAATGGTGCTAGGAAGTAAAAGATTTTCTGGGAAATCAGATATGCCATTTTAAGGAATGATTTTTATCAGGTCATTTAAATTTTGTGCTAGACTTCCAATATTTTTGTTTTGTTTTGATTATGAAGTGTTCTGTAAGACCAGAAAGGAAGCCAGCATGTTAAGAAAGTTTTAAAGTTATTATGTTTCTGATACTGCCCGTACACAGACACACACATACAAACACACAATTTCTTTGCCACCTCTGAAAATCTAAGGTAAGATTTAAATTACAGACAGTATGAAATCCTGTGATGCCAAGGTCTTATTAGAATAGCAGTGTGCACCTTTCTTGTTGATATGATTTGCCCCATCTTCAGAAGCCTGTGCAGCTGAAGATGAGTCATTAAGAGAAGCTGGAATCAGTAAAACTGCATTTTACAATAATGCTTTCTAAACTTGTCACCTAGCTAAAATTGGCTGAGGCTGAAGACAGCAGTTTCTGCCTTAAAAGGAAGGAGTAATTACTATTAACATTGGTCAGGAGCTTTCTTATGTTCGTGCCTTGACAACTCTTAGCACTTTATTAACATATGCTTTGGAAACAGGTTATGTGGATTGCACAGGTTTTAGGGGTATGAAGCTGATAAAGCGGGAGCATATTCACCATATACCAGTGTAAGGGAAGAGAGCGTGTGGCAGAAGATTCACAACTTATTTTAATTTGCCAGTCCAGATCTTCTGTTCTGATGGAAAGTCAACATCTTTTAGGATGGAGTGTGTATGTGTGTGTGTGTGTGTGTGTGTGTGTGTGTGTTTTAATCCAAGGAATCTAAAACAACTTTCAGAATTTATAAATTTTCCTGAACATAATGATTTCAATGTAACACTATAAATAAATCTGGCATTATAATGATGTGCTTTATAATCCTGATAGGTTACTTTTACATAATGCCAGAAACACATTTTTTAAGCTAACACTTAGAAATATTACTTTTAGTTCCAGAAAATAAATCATCTGGTTCAAAAAAGAACAAAGTTTTGACCTGTAAGGAAATGGTGCCCACTGTGGGGACTGGTCTGTGGAGTGGAGGGCAACTGAAGTTACTGGGATTTATTGATCTCCTTGGTGATCCTGGTCCGTGTGGCATCCAGGTTCATTGTGGATGCTTGCTGAATGAATGAAAGAATGATTGCCCTCCTGTCAACTGGGAAAGGAAGAAAAAAAACCATGAAATTGAAAACAAAAATGTTTAGCAGTAAGATTCCTATCAGCTGGGTTCATGACCCATGTTCTCACTAGTTACCAAAATTGAATTTATCTCAAGGACACATGAGAGTAAACTGTTGGTATGTGGGGGTTGGCTGGAGAGAGATGATGATAGAGGAGGAAAGTACTTCTAGTGTGACTTTCCTTAGAGTCAAGAGAAGGAAGTCTTGCAGCAATAAAAGTATTTAAATATAAACTGAAGAACACCTCTGGTTCTCGTTTTTGGTAGATGGGGAAACCCAGAGCAGAGCTTAAGAGGTGTCATCTGCTCTCCAGATGGAGTCAGCTGACGACTCAGAAGCAGAAACCAGGTCTTCTGACTCTGGGCAAATGTTAGATGCTCCCTTTAGTAGCAGGAAGACCTGGGTTAAAATCCTGATTTGGAGTGTGGTGTTTTGGACTTCAATAGTTCGCTTGTCTGGTTTTTTCTAAAAGACATTTAATTTGCCAGATATTTAATTTCTTTTGGGAAAGGAAACTGGACTTCATTATCAAGCTTGAGAGAAGAGCCAGGCTTACCATTTCTCCTTTCTTTCTGAGTTTTAGCAAAGGAAGTCTCACTGTGGCTCTTCAGGTAAAGAGATGAGGGCACCAGGAAATGGGTGGTGGTAAAAGAGTAGTTTAGCTCAGTAGTAGGTAAACAAGAAAGACAAAAAAATTTAAAGGAATGAAAAATTCCTCAGGAAGATTACGGTTTTGTGTTAAAGTCACATATTTCTTATGAAAGCGGAGATCACTGAATAACTCTAATTTAGATAGTATTTCCTGTTTCCACTTGGGAAGTTAGTGTCTCAAATATTGAGAGATTTGAGGGAACATATAGGTTATCCTCTTGTCCAAGAGGAAGACTCAGGTGTGGACAGTGCAGCTGTCTCTTGACCGACCCTTCTCTTTCCTTTTGCTTGCTAGCGGTTCATTGGCTCATCAGAAAATTTGGGCAAGTTGACCTTGAGGGATCTAGACTGTAGTTTCTTACCGCAGTGGTAATCCATTTGGATAGTTCCTTAAGAATCATCTACAATGTCCACTTTCTTTGTGATGCTTTCCTTAGCTACTGTGTTCTGTAGTTTTGTCCATCAATAAGTTTATGATAATTTAGTATTTATACTTCAGATTTAGTGTTCTTGATTAAAGTCAAGACTTTTTTGGTAACTGATTTTGTATTGTTTTGGATGCTTCACTACTACTGGAATTGTGATTTTTTTGAAGAGTCATTTATGTATATATTTGTGTTTACAGCAAATAGTTTTTGGACACCTACTTATTTCAGAGATTTTTTTATGTTGCCCTGCCTCTGGACAAGTAGGGCATAATGTTAATACATTTGTTTTGAACACAGTTTCATTTGCTAATGTGGTTTTAAGAGAAATTATTTTGGGTCACGTTTTGGAATTTCTAAAAGACATTTAATTTGCCAGATATTTAATTTCTTTTGGGAAAGGAAACTGGACTTCATTATCAAGCTCGAGAGAAGAGCCAGGCTTACCATTTCTCCTTTCTTTCTGAGTTTTAGCAAAGGAAGTCTCACTGTGGCTCTTCAGGTAAAGAGATGAGGGCACCAGGAAATGGGTGGTGGTAAAAGAGTAGTTTAGCTCAGTAGTAGGTAAACAAGAAAGACAAAAAAATTTAAAGGAATGAAAAATTCCTCAGGAAGATTACGGTTTTGTGTTAAAGTCACATATTTCTTATGAAAGCGGAGATCACTGAATAACTCTAATTTAGATAGTATTTCCTGTTTCCACTTGGGAAGTTAGTGTCTCAAATATTGAGAGATTTGAGGGAACATATAGGTTATCCTCTTGTCCAAGAGGAAGACTCAGGTGTGGACAGTGCAGCTGTCTCTTGACCGACCCTTCTCTTTCCTTTTGCTTGCTAGCGGTTCATTGGCTCATCAGAAAATTTGGGCAAGTTGACCTTGAGGGATCTAGACTGTAGTTTCTTACCTCAGTGGTAATCCATTTGGATAGTTCCTTAAGAATCATCTACAATGTCCACTTTCTTTGTGATGCTTTCCTTAGCTACTGTGTTCTGTAGTTTTGTCCATCAATAAGTTTATGATAATTTAGTATTTATACTTCAGATTTAGTGTTCTTGATTAAAGTCAAGACTTTTTTGGTAACTGATTTTGTATTGTTTTGGATGCTTCACTACTACTGGAATTGTGATTTTTTTGAAGAGTCATTTATGTATATATTTGTTTTTACAGCAAATAGTTTTTGGACACCTACTTATTTCAGAGATTTTTTTATGTTGCCCTGCCTCTGGACAAGTAGGGCATAATGTTAATACATTTGTTTTGAACACAGTTTCATTTGCTAATGTGGTTTTAAGAGAAATTATTTTTGGTCACGTTTTGGAAATACTGATACCTTTAGAATTGTCCACATTGATGATAGAGAAACAAATGTAAAATGTTCCTGGGTATATCCTAAATACAAATAATGCATATTCAGTAACTAATGTTGTTGGGCTAAAAATAAACAAGTAGTATGTTTATGGTAAGCATGATTCCTTTCACACAGCTGTTAACATTTTCGTCATCTCTGTGTAATGTTCTGTATGTTTCATGGATCAAGAGGTACCTCATCCAACATAATAAAATTAAGTGGCACTTTATAGAGCATACTGCATGTCAGGCATTATTCTAAATATTTTACACATTGATTATTTTAATAATAAGAACAACACTATATGATACTTTTAATGTATTAATATATTAAACCAGTAATCTCTGATTTAAACACTTATAGGAGAGGTTAACACAGCCTATAAACAAATATTTGTGAACTTCAGAACAAACTGAAAGCAGGTTCCAAATGTCAAATAAAATGGCTTATAATATGTCCATTGGATTTGTCACTGAATGTGGAATTCTGAAAACAAAAAAAAATGTCTTATACATGTAGATGGAGACCTCTGTCTCCCTAATCCAGGGTGGAGGTAACTAACCAACCCATTTGTTTGATATTTTTCCTTTTGGGACATTAATATACCTTATCCTTATTAAACACCCCTTCACTAGAAGAAGACATCAAAACTAAAAGAATCAGGAGTAAACAATAACATGGAAATATTTAACATGGAAAATTAACGTGGAGCTTCGTGTATGATTTGGAAACTCAGTCTCAGAAACATTAAGTGACCCATCCAAGGTCACGTAGCAGAGCTAGAATGAGTTCCATGATAAGAAATATTAAGATTCTAATCCTACCCCTTCCCTACTTGGGCAACCCTGGGGAAGTTAATCTTTCACAGCCTCAGTTTCTTCAAGCGTAAAACACATAGCAATGATAAAACTTACTTTACAACATTAATGAGAGTGTTAAACAAAATAATATACTTGAAACTATACAGTTCAGTGCTTTGCTTCATAGATGGCAAATAATAAATGCTTATTTTCTTTTGTCCCCACCATCTCTATTAGTCTATTAGTGACTGAATCTGCTACCCTAGGAATACAACCCTAACATTACAGTGCTTCTCAGGAAACTAGAAAACCCTACTTGCAAACATTCCCAAAACACGAAGCTGTTTCATATTAGGTCTGTTGACTCGTTCCATCGTTAAAACTCTGCAACCGTCATATCTCAGTTTAACTTGATCAGACTTCTTAATAGTCATTTAAATGGAAATTTCTATTGTAGATATGGCTTATTTGGAGTACTCATACTAGTGAGCAGGCAGCCTTGCTAGCCAAATATTTGCCTTTGGAGTTGGCCAGTGATTTTGATTGCTCTACTTTTAAAGTACATGTAGTTACATTTCTAGCAGGTGGGCATTTACAATTTCTAGCAATGTTTATGTGCCATCATGCAATTAGCAACCTGTTGTAAATCATCCAGCCAGTGGTGATTTGCCAGAATGAACAATAGCTGAGATTATGCATTGCTGACTTTTCTATTGTAACCCAAAAGAAAACATCCTTTTTCCTGGTTGGTAGGAGTCTCTTCAGACATTAGATGATTTTTAAAAAGTTAACTCTATAGACTCTGACTCTATTCAGAGAGCAAAATAATATAGCATTTGTATTGTGCTAATAGCAAATCTCTGTTAAGAATTCATATATGTGTACCTTTGTTACATTTTATAATACGTTTTCAATACAAATCTTGATGTAACAGGAGTGGTGAAAAGAACATCAGCACCCCTGTTCAGAGGCAGAAAAGAATATAAGTTGTTAGGCATACTGGTAATCCGCCAGTTACTTTAACTATCCAGTGACCTTAGTATAGGCAAAAGAGAGAGGAAAATGATTTAAAATTATTCTGTATCGTTTATAAAAAATGGAGGAGGAAGAGAAAGGTGAGAACAGTAAAGTAGATTTGATGCTTATTTAATGCCTTCCTTGTGAAAAAGTAACAACACAGAACCAACAGTGATTATGGTAACAAAACAAACTAACAAGCTAAACATGCCTATAAGATTTTAGTACACTTTTGAACAAAGTATTTAAATGTGGCACTATAGAGAAGTGTAAGATATAAAAACAAGAGGCAATAAATGCATCTTCAATTACTTAATTTTTAAAAATTTCACTTTTACCTTCAGAGGATTAACATTAAAATAATAAGCTACTTTTATAGTTGCAGAATTTACTTACTTTTGGTTGACAATAAGATGTTAGAATTGTTTTGTTTTAAATAAAATTATTAAGAATATGATAAATGTAATAAAATATTAGGAGGGTCTGTATCTTACTTTAATTTCTATCTCTGTTGTCGCCCTTCTAGTGCACATCTTTGTATCTCATAAGTGCTAGTGAACTATTTATGTTAACCTGAAAAATGTAAAAACTGAAAACGGGAAACTGTAATTTTCACTTGCAAGTAGCACATGTAAATAACATGAAGACATTACGTCGTTTCCTTTTTACAAAGCTAACGACAACAGTAGAGTACGTCTTGTTACTGGTGAAATAAGAAATTAGGAGGTTTTTTGTAAGAGATGTTTTAGTGGAGAGGTTTCTGAATATGGATTTGCAGTGAATTAGGGCAGGGTAATTCCCGGAGAGGAGAAACAAAATTGGAAGTCACAAGGGATAGGCTTTCTCATTTCAGTGATTTTTAAATCTGTAACATTTGAAGTTTTTTGTTTCCTCAAAGAAAAAACTAAAATAAACTTTGTCCTGTGTAACTACATCTTTTTCCTGGGACTAGTGCTTCTTATGTTTATTGTATTGTCACCATAAGGCATCCTTTATTCACATACTGCTCATTTACTGTTAATTACGTCTACAAATGAGGTCCTGCCTTATGCATGGTGGAAAATAAAAAGATTAATTGGACACAGCGTTTACTTTCAAGAATGTAGTAGTTTAGGGGGAGAATCAAGCTAAGGTCATTAAATGTTGGTTGAGTGGCTGAATTAAGCAATTTATAGATAATCATAGTGACTATAGGAGCAAAATTTTTCAAAGGACAAGACACAAGATTTAACATTTAGAGTAATGAGGGAAGAGTCAATTAATATTGCTTTATGGTATTAAATTTACTGACTGAAGTTGATCAGAGTCCATTTAGATAATGTTCTCTCTTTGAGCATGTCTATATGAATGATATCTGTGAACACTGTTACAGTATTGAAATGATGTGTGGGTTTATTATTCACAAAATTATTTAATTTTTATTCTTAGAGATATTGTCAACAACTATTAGCATTAGGTATTATAATGATTACCATTTTAGAGTCTGAAAACAGTGATAGAGCAATCACAAATCAATGACCCTTGCTTTTAAAAAAAATGCAATATAAACCATTTATACAGTACATAAACTGGTCCACATCTGACCAGCAAATAAACTATACACATTCTATAACTAGCAGAATATTTCCATTAAAACGAACTTATGAATTATATCTGATAATTCTTTCATTATTCATCAAGTGCTTAATATGTATTAGCTTCTCTTGCTGAATACAGAGATCATTAGTGGACCCAGCTATATCCTCCCAGTGTTAGTACTTCAGACAGGTATGTAAACCAATACATTTTGTAAAGTTTTCTAAATTGTAACTGGAAGAACAAAGTCTACTGGGACTTTGTGAGGATTAAGTCATACTGACTTGGCCTCTTTGGATATACGTCTTGAAGGATAAGATGATTTTGCTTTTGATTTTACCTGACATGAGTATAATAATAGCGGTAAAATGCCTTATTACTGTAGAATTTAAGTCTAATGATTATAAATTGAAGGTGGAAGGGGCAAAGACAGTGTACAGAGTTCAAGTGGCTTCCTGTATTGTATACTTTTATTGGTTATACTTTTTGCCACATCCCCACAGAGAAAACTGGAATCGATTTCTACTTTTCTAACGAGCATCATAAAAGAGAGGTGCTGCCTCTTCCCCTCTTTTCATCATATATTCACACGTTTCTGAGACTTAACTCGTCATTCATTAAGCCTAGAATAATGTGAATGTGGGGTAGAGCATGGAGTAAGCTCTTATTTAAGTCATGACATTATCATAATCTATCAAAATGTTAATTTAATCAGATAATCTGTAAACACAAAATTTAAAGTCTACAGGGAAAATCAGGTATGTTTAGTAAATATTTATTGAACAAATGAGGATGTTGGGATTCTTTAATAATTGGCCCACGTGATGGAGATGAATGTTTTTATTTAGCTTTTATTTAATACGATGAAATTAAAATACATTTTATGTATCACAAATAGATTGTAACCCTCGAAGGTGCTTGGTATATATACCAACAAATGTTGGAAGAGTTCAAGAAAGAAAGTGACTCTTAGTTTCAGTAATATCATTGTCCTTCTTTAATCTTTGATTAATGTTCTGAACTTAACTGGCTAAGAGCAGCTGGTGGAACGGTGCCAAGTTAACATTCACCATCTGCTTCTCACATGTATAATTTGTAAGAATGTGTGCTAAAAAATAATATATAATAGCAGGGATATTCTATTTTGTGGTTGTTGATCAGGGAAGCTGTGCCATTTAATATAATTATATTTAAACGTGAATAACTTCATTAAATAAACATAGCAAAAACACTTTCAATGAGCAATCTCAGTATGTTGTTTTGTCTTTTACTTGGTTCTATGAAATGTTGTTGTTGTTTTTGGTGAAAAATTAGAATTTGCTCTTGGACTCTTTTAGCTTCATCAGAGTTGGTTTCACAGTTTCTTGGAGGTGTCCCTCTTTATTAGGCTTCTCAATGAGTCCTTTTCTCTGCATGGGAAGTACATGCCTTAGCAAGTAGCAAGCTCTTAGAGTCAGCAGCTGGCTAACAGCCTTGCTTCTCCACTGTTTCACTTTATCCCAAATATTAAGTGTGGGCCTCTTGGTAGACTGAAACTGATATGAGAGCAACTGTCTATCAGATAAGAGAGACAGTTAAGAAGTACTTCAAAGGAGGGAAGAAGACAAGAGACAAAAGTAGTTGGGCCTCTGAGCCAGGCTGCAAATGTATAAAGAAGTTAATACCAGCAATAATTTGCTTATATTTTAAGTATAAGCAAAGCAGGGTTATACCTGGACCTATGTGTGGTGAGTATATGGTCTTCAGAGGATCTGGAAACTCTAAAATCCCATGCAATATTTTTGTGTATAGATGCACATAGTTAAAAACCATTACCGTGGAGTTGTAAATATGTGCAGAAGGGTTTTCTCCCAGGCTCCTTCTTTCACCTGTTTCACAGTGGTAAGCCTTAGTTTTAGTTAAGGTTTTTTTTTGTTTGCTTGTTTGTTTGTTTTTTTTTTACCAACTGGGGGAAAAATAACATATAAATCAGAAAAAAAGATAACACACGATGATGATGTTATTTTAATTGAGTGAATGCTTATATTCCTTTAATAATTCTCTACCATATTTATAACCCTACCAACGTCTGCATTTAGTCATATGACAGACAAAGCAACAAATAATGTATGTTTATATTAGTTCTTTCAAGACTAAGGTGGGAAAGTGTCATTGTACTGGCAAGATGGGGACAGTATGACATTTTGGCTAAGGACATGGACTTTAGAATCAGAATAGAATAGAGTTTGGATTCTGTTACACATTACTGATTGTCACTGTACATGTAGGCAGGCTCTTCAAACCTTGCTTTCTTTTTCTGGAAATTGGAGATAATAGTATTTACTTCTTAGAACTGATTTTGTCTTAAAATCATAGTTTTAGTAATGGCACATGGGAATTGTGAGTATGTCTGTTTTCAGCAAGGTGTGACCTTTCTGAAACAAATCCTGTCTTGCAGGAGGATCTGGTCCTCAGTTTAAAACTTTGATGAAGAAGGAGGCAAGGTATTGGCTTATTTCTGTACTGTGGTTCTCATTACCTCAACAATCATAACTTTGGTATCTACATGTGTTCTTGCTTCTAGGTGGAGATGAGATCCTGTTTTACTTTTTGCCTTCAGAAATTATGAACGTTTCTTCCAGTTAGCTAAAATCAGTGTACACTTCATCTCTGAACCTCTTGGGAAAGGAAAGAGAGTGTTAGAATGTACCTTTGGTATATATTTATTATATTTATTATTATTATAGTTGTAATTTGTTAGTATACACCTTTAGTTCACCTGACACTTGCATGTTGCTTTTAATCTCTACAAGTTTTTTGTTTTCTGTTATTCAGGAAAAGCACTAGAGCATCCCTGTTGTTAACAATTATAGGACATTTAACAAATAGTCTTTGATTCTAAGGAGAGAAACATCATTGTACTCTATTCTGAAGAACTAGTCATTGTTGGATCCAACTTAATTTTTGTCCTGTGTAATTTACACAGGTGTTTCCATTTATTGTTAGCAACTAAGAATACTGCGTGTCAGTCATATTTTCACATAGTAGAAAAATCTTGTGTTGAGTTTTGTGATTAGCAAAACATAAGATTTCTAAGGCCCTTCATTTATAAGTACAATACAATGAAAGATATTTACTTCTTTGGGAAAACATAGAAATACGTATACATAAATATATTTCATTTTTTTCCAATAAATGAAACTTTAAAGGACTTTGTTCAGTTTTCCCCAATTTTCTTTCACTGTTCCACATTTGTCTTCATATGATATAATTTTATGAGCCTTTGAGAGCTAAGAATATCCTTGCTATTTCTTCTTAATGTTAATGAATACTAAAACAATTAAAGATTTGTAACATGAAAATTTTCTTTGTGTCAAGTGGAAGTATATTTTCTCTAATAAATTGAAAACATTATTCTCTTCCAGGACTTAAAGATACGTTATTTGAAATAAAGAACAACCTTTCTTTTTTCCTTTCCTTTGTTAGTCATCATACCAAACTGATTGTTCGGGAAAAGAGCCCGTTGGTAATCACAGTTGAGATAGTTTATTTGTCTTTAAAATTTT
>NW_012108608.1:933278-935556 GCF_000951045.1 Mandrillus leucophaeus
TGTTGGTTTCTCTCCTACATTAAGAATAAAGCAAAGCAATGTAAATATTTTAGAAGTCTTTTTGTAGAAGACAAAACTGAAAGTTAATGTTGGCTGCGAGTTCTCTGCCATGTACTGGAAACCCAGTAATAACTGAAAGGTCAGGAGATTGAAATATTAGTATTTTACCCTCACAAAATAGTAACTACTTATGTTCAATACTTTTTTTTTTTGATGTTTAACTTTGGTATTTCAAGGAAGAATGAATGTATTAAAACACACACACACACACACACACACACATACACACACACACACACACACACCCCTTTCCCTTTGCAGTGGGTGAAAATTTCTAGCAATCTTGTTCCAAGGTAATTTATTGTATTTTTTAATGGATGCTTTAATATAAGGATAAATAATACTAAAGGCATTATTTAAAAAATATTTTATATTTTATGACATAAAAGAAAAATTTATAGGTAAGTTTCTTTTATTTTTGCTAATGTTATATGAAGGTGGATAAAATGTCTGTGAAAGGGGGACCTGAAATCATCGCACTGTGTAGTAGTGCTTACAGTTAGAAAAGCATTTTAAAATCCCTAAAAGCAGAAATTTGTTTTTTAAAGTGTCGTTTAACACTTAAGATTCTCTGACAGATGATTTTAAGATAATTCATTTCAGATTTGAATTTCAGAGTAGCTACTAATGACAGACAGAAGAAATACATTGAATTTCATTAATTACAAGTCTGATACTTTAATCAGTGTGTAGGCATCCAGATTCTTAGTACCTTTGGGGAAAAAGGACATATTAGTAATCTGAAATGCAAAAAGGTAATCCAGCACGTATTTTTGTTTTACCAACAGCATTGATTGAGTTGATTTTATATTTCCACGAGTTAGTGTAATTGCTAAAGATGAAACCACTTCCTCAGAGCAGTTGAATGTATAGTGGAATTTGATGTGATGTTTACTATTAGTAAATGTGATGACATAGATAGATATACATGTTCAAATATTTTAGAGATGAGAATGTATCTTTTATTTTGTGACATAGCTGACTTTCTCTGAAGAATAGTGGTTTCCTTTTAATTCAAAAATTGCTATTTATTCAAAAGCAGTTATATATTGCATGCATTACAAGAATTATCTTTAATTCTAACAAGAAAACTACAAGGAAGGAATTCTGATCTAGAAATTTAATGCACATTTAGGTCTCTCTGGCTCTAAAACTCAAGTTGTTTTTACATCATACTGCTGTCAAGTGACTTCTACATTCTGAATTGCAAATAGTCATAGGATGTTAGAGACAGAAGGAACGAAATAGTGGTCATGTAGTAAAACTTTTTGGAAGGGCCAAAAGAGGTTTATGAACTTGCCAACAACCAACAAATAGTGGCCAAACTAGAATTTTTATCTTCTAATTACTAGTATTTGCTGTTTCCAAGCTCCTTTCCATTATCATTCAGGAGGAATTAATTAAACACCTCCTCTCATGGGACACTTTTTATATTATTCGACTCTCTCTCTCTCATATATATGTGTGTATATATATGTGTGTGTGTGTATACACACATATATAAAGTTTTAAAAAGTGTGTATATACACACACACACATATACATGCATACATAGGTATACACACTGATTTTATTATTTTATTGTCATCTTTTATTGGGCAAGGAAGGCTTTTTGTCCCCCTTCAGGCAGTGCATAGTGAAGGGGCATATATATAGTAGCACTCAATAACTATCGATTAGTTTACTGCTACTGTTTTGTTATTATGTTCTTCAATATTGCTATTTTGCTCCTTTAGCCCTCTGACAACTATAAGCAACTTTCTATATTAAAATTCTTTTGTTGAAATGCCTACTTTGATATCTAGTTTCCTGATTATACCTTAACACATACAAAATAAATCACAAGCGGAATGAAAAAAAATATGTATAGGGAAAACATAATAAGCTACATCACTTAAATTTTGTACATTCTTTGCTCATGGTAAATAAAGAAATGATGCTCATACTGTGCTTAGTACAAAATACAGAATAGCATAATGGGACATTGGAAGGGTTGGTGGGGAAAAACCTTCTGTGATGGCAAAGAGGTAGATACATATTAAGATGACAAGGAGGCCTGTAATACCAGCATTTTGGGAGGCTGAGGCAGGAGGATCACCAGAGGCCAGGAGTTTGAGACTAGCCTGGCCAACACAGTGAAATGCTGTCTCTACCAAAAATATAAAAATTATCCGGGTGTGGAGGTAAACACCTGTAATCCCAGCTACTCAGAAGGCTG
>NW_012108608.1:938336-939597 GCF_000951045.1 Mandrillus leucophaeus
TTTTTTGAGACAGAGTCTGGCTCTGTCGCCCGGGCTGGAGTGCAGTGGCTGGATCTCAGCTCGCTGCAAGCTCCGCCTCCCGGGTTTATGCCATTCTCCTGCCTCAGCCTCCCGAGTAGCTGGAACTACAGGCGCCTGCCACCTCGCCCGGCTAGTTTTTTGTATTTTTTAGTAGCGACGGGGTTTCACCTTGTTAGCCAGGACGGTCTGGATCTCCTGACCTAGTGATCCGCCCGTCTCGGCCTCCCAAAGTGCTGGGATTACAGGCTTGAGCCACCGCACCCGGCCTTAAATATATTCTTATGGAAACATATGAAATACTCATTATGTCCTTTTTACAGATGTTGAAACTAATGGCATAAGGTATGAAAGATACAGCCACAGGTACAGTATAACACAGTAAGCAGTAGAGCTTGGATTAGTATTCAGGTCTATCTGACTCTAAATCCTAGGTATTCTCATAACACCACACTGCGTGGCCTTGACCCAGACCTTGACCCAGGGGCTTAACTTATTTAGGTGACAGTTCTTAATCTATAAGAAAAGGCTTAGATTAATTTATATCAGAAATCTCATTGGCTCTCAAATTCCAAAAACTCAGGTATTCTTGTGTTTAAAAATGAACCACAGAGCACTCATTTAATGTTTATTAAATAACATTGAATAAACTATTACCATCATACCTTATACAGCATTTCAAAAGTAAAGTACAATTTGTAGTCATCCAAAATCTAATGTTAAATGGCTAGCACTGAGAAAAGTAAAGAAACAGTAATTTGTATATAATTTAGGAAAAATTCACCAGAAAATTATTTTGCTATTTTGTATTATGTTGTAAATGTACTGAGGAAACTGTCTTCAAAACATAAAATAATATAAACTACTACTAACCTTAATTTATTTTAAGTAGTTTAGCTTTGTCATATTAAAACATAATATAATACATTATAGTGCTAAACAGAGATTGATAACATAATGTTGTTGGTTTCTCTCCTACATTAAGAATAAAGCAAAGCAATGTAAATATTTTAGAAGTCTTTTTGTAGAAGATAAAACTGAAAGTTAATGTTGGCTGCGAGTTCTCTGCCATGTACTGGAAACCCAGTAATAACTGAAAGGTCAGGAGATTGAAATATTAGTATTTTACCCTCACAAAATAGTAACTACTTATGTTCAATACTTTTTTTTTTTGATGTTTAACTTTGGTATTTCAAGGAAGAATGAATGTATTAAAACACACACACACACACACACACACACA
>NW_012108608.1:942143-977033 GCF_000951045.1 Mandrillus leucophaeus
AAAAAAATGAAAGAGAAAAGATGACAAGGAAGACATGACCACATCTCTGTTAGGCATTAAAAAGTTTAATATCTAATATTCGATAAATTGACTTTATGTTGAGGGAGTATACTCTTGTGCTCAGTGAGTTGGTGTGTGATTTGCATTTGAATGCAAACTAATTATATTTGCTCTGAAGAAAGTACGTATGTGGTACTTACTGTATATACTTTGTTTTTCTCATAAGGTTGATGACTTATTCTGTTATTTTGTGGGGTAGCTAGAAGACAAAGGGTTATAGGAGAAGCCTGCAAATTCAAGGTTAAGTCAATTGGCTCAGAATGAGTTTTTTTCACCTTTGCCTCATTAGCACTACTCTTTAATTAAATCTATTATAAATCACAAATAACAAAGCCCTTTAACTTTATATATGTGGAAGGAGACTCGTGAATATATATATGATATATATGCATATATACACATACACAGATACATATATATATATATATATAAACACACTGTGTGTGTATGTGCAAAACTATGTCTATACCGATTTAATTCACAGTTGGTTTATACTCAGAGTAATAGATGGAGGTTATTTTCTTGTTTATATAAAGACTAAAATAAATACTTTAACCTGTATAGCTTGTAACTTGTTTCTAATTAAGATTTGATTATATATAACTTGTAACTTGTTACTAAGATTTGATTATCATTTGACTAGAAAATAGATGTCAGTGGTTTTGGATGTACATTTGATCTCCTTTTCTAAAATGGCCTAAAGTTTTGTTTTCAAATCACTTTGGATTGCCATAGTTCTTCATATGACTTCACTGGTTAAAGATGATCAGAATAAATAAGTAGCATCTCATTGGTCTCTTTGTCTCTTAAAACATACCAGTGCTTTATTCTAGCATGTGGATTGTCGTTGGTATCTCACTCTATATGGGCATTTCTTTGTATCAGGTAATAGTATGGCCATCAACACACACTCATTTAGTCCTTACTACATGCACTTTTTGCTGAAAGTAAAGAAAATACTTCATAAGATATACAGATACTTTATTTAAGGAGTTTATGCTCTAATTGGGAAAGACAGAAACCTGTGTAGGAGCAGGTGATTGGGAAGATTATCATGGAAGATTTCACGGATGACATATAACTTGTGAAGACTAGTAGAATTTAACTGTATAGAAATGAGGAGGCAGAGATAGGTGGAGAGACAACATGAGCAACTGGGTTGGGAAAGAAATAAGTGACAATGGGTTCATAGGAAGGAGAAGGGAATTGAAAGCCAGGGTGGTGTATGGAATTGATGAATGATAATATAATTTCCAAAGTTACTTCTTTAATATATGTTCTGAGGGGAGGAAGGGTCCCTTGTTCAAGTAAGTGTGGAATATGCTAGATTAAAGAAAGATAAACAGATTACTGCACCTCAAGACTTCAGAAACTTTCGTATGTTAATATACACAGTGAGAATCCAAGAAGGGACAGTAACAAGCAGAATATCTCATACCTGATTGGCCATGTGTATTTTTGGGGGTGGAGTGGAGGACAAAATATATGTTGATAAATACTGTTATAGAACATTGATGGAACCATTATAGGACTTAGATGATCTATTTACGTAGTGTTTTAGGAAGATAAATCTTCTAGAGATAAACTGGATACATAGAGGAGTAAAAGATAGTAGCTCTTGAAATCCTTCAGGGAAGAGCTGATGACAGTCTGGTCTAGAGTGATAACAGTGACTTTGGAGGATAAGAGGTAAATTCAAGACCCTTTTCAAACAAACAAACGAAAAACCTATAGGATGTTGTAGCAAATTGCAAAGTAATGGTAAAAGTGTACGGTATATAGTGACTGAATTCAATTCTTATTTGTACTCTTTGGGATAAAAAGGTGAAAAATCAGAAATAAGCTCTCAATGTTCTGTTTGAGGAGATTACAAATATGTTGGTGCTGCTAATAAGACTGAACTAGGATACAAAGGAGCTGGTGCTCTGTGGGAGAAGATGGCGAATTAAACATGTGATAAACACGTGCAGTTGGTTGGTAGGACTATCCAACAGTTCCATGTTGGAAATTGTCCTGCGCAGTCTGTGAGCCTTGTCCTTTGTGTAATCAGATTGCTTTCTTTTTATCTTTTAAAAAGCCTGATGGGAAGCCATTAAAAAAAACTATTCAGACAAGTATGGAAAAACTATTCACCAATCTCATTAAATTTCACTAGATTTCTTTGAAATATATGTGGGCTGGTGTTTATGATAGCCCAATTTCATAGGCAGAGTCGATTTTTCTTTTCTTTTTTGTCAGTGACGCACATGAAATTATGAAATAGCTTGGAAACGACTTTAAATAGTCTTCTTTAAAGCAGCGTCTCACAGAGCCATGTATTTGGCATCTCTAAACATTTTGCAGGCAGGTATTTCGATGCAGAACAGAGAGCTCTGACTGTGCCAGTTTGAATCAGGTGTAAATTGCATAGTAACTAATTCCAAACTTAACTGAATCATGTATAGCACAACTTCAAGGAATAGGTACTGAAGTATTTTGAATTCTTCTGAAGCATATAAAGTGTATGCCACATCAAATAGCAGATCTATTCTGTATGTTGTTGTGTTTTCATGTGTTGATTTAGTGTGTTTGTGTCTGAGCATAGGCATCTCTCTTATCTACCATGGAGGAGGGCGTACCGCATACTCTTAATTGTGTTGTTAGTCAGTCCTCATTAGCACTATGATGAGGAAATTGTTTCTCACTTGCTTTTATTTCGTGGTGTTGATTAAAAGCAGCATGTTACATGCTCTTGGAATACTCTGTGTACCGACTTCTTTGTGTGCTGTTTCCAGGTTGTTCAACTTGCAGATTGAAGAGGTTAATTATATAGCCTCCCTTACTCTTCTCTCACTAACATAAGAGAAATGAAAAAAATAGGAGATCCCTTAGAACTGTGTGGACTCTCAGTTACATTTGTGTGGTAAAGAGTAGACATTGGTAGAGAATAAAGACATGCATGTTATTGGAGGTTGGTCCTGGTGTCACTTTTCTATAGAAGCCATTTTAGGAAACTAACTTATATACAGAAATGATGTTTTAAAAGTAACATTGGAACTAAATATGAGATGATTTAAGGACAAAGGACCTGCTATATTCCTTTCATGGTTCAAATATTTGGAAGATATGATCTTTCCTTTGGCATAGGGAAGCCAGTATACTCTTCACTTAGACTATGATCCCAGTTGCCATGAGGCAGAACATTTGTGGTTCTATAAAAATGATACCATACCTTATCTTATAAATCAAAACTTCTGTCTTCATTTGAATTCACTTTTATTCTTTCAAGAATTAATAGTTTTGAACTGGAAAGTACATTAGCAATTTCTTTGTCCAGGGGTCAATGAATGAGAAAATTGAGGGTCGGAAAGATGGAATAACCTCCCGAGACCACACAGGCATGTAGAGAAGAACTGGGATTTGAACTGAGATATTTAATTCCTGGCCAAGAATTCTTAACCAAATACAGTCCTCCCTCGGCATCCATGTGGGATTCATTCCAGGACCTCCCAAGGATACCAAAATTCACAGATGCTCAAATCTGTTATATAAAATGGTGTAGTATTTGCATGTAACCTATGGATATCCTCCTATATATTTGAAATCATCTCTAGAATACTTATAATCCCTAATACAATGTATATTCTATGTAAATAATGGTTATATCATATTGTTTAGGGATAATGATAGGAAAAAAGGCTGTACGTGTTCAGTGTAGTTGCTGGTTTTTTCCCCTATGTATATTTAATTTGCCTTCTGTTGGATCCATAGATGTGGAACCCAGAGATATGCAGGGTCAACTGTACTTATTTCCACAGCCCCAGTCTGTAACTCCCTGTGCTGTTTGTTAGCCTAATGCTTTTATACGTGGTTCAGAATGGGCAATCTGTTCTATATCATTAGGTGTACAAATAAGAATATGCACTATGTGAGGATATGTGTTCTCGTGTGCGTGTGTGTGCACACATACAGTGTATATGGGAGTCAGGGAGCTGCCTGAAACAGATTGACAGTGGGAGTTGGGCAGTTTGAGGAAGCTGAGCAGAAGGAAAAAGCAGGAGTGGATTCTTCCAGTTTGTAGGTTGATAAAGGTGAGATGTAAAGGAAAATGGTTTTGTCCTACATGATTTCCTCTGGTTTTGAATCATTCTTGTTCTGGAGCAACTGCCATGGTCATTGTCAATCTTTCTGTTCACTTTAACCCAGTAATATTCCACTGCACAAGCTGCTGCCATATTAGTGGGTTATAGAACCCAGATTCAGTGGCACAGTGAGCTCTTGTTCAAGGAATGAGGTCTCTCTGTGTTACCGAGGTTGGAGTACAGTGTGCGATCATAGCTTACTTCAGCCTCCAACTCCTGGGCTACAGTGATCCTCCTGCCTCAGCCTCCTGAGTAGCTGGGACTTAGGCATATGCCACCATACCCAGCTAATATTTTATTTTTTTTTGTAGAGACAGGAGTCTTGCTATGTTGCCCAGGTTGATCTCGAACTCCTGACCTCAAACTATTCTCCTGCCTTAGCCTCTCAATGTTGGGATTACAGGTGTGAGCAACCACACATGGCCCAGATTTCTTAATGTAACATGTTTCGATAATGACACATATAAGACATCCTGGAAGTCCTGCAAATCCATGATGCAGGATATGGGGGGAGAACTCAGTTTTACTGGTTTTTTTTTTTTTTTAAATTTTATTAAACCAATATTTTCCTTACTGAACAATCTCAAGCACATAGAGTAATTTAACTTAATTTTTATTCTCTGGCACTTGTCTCCCCTGAGTTTGACCCTTCCTGTTCCTCCTTAGGACTTGTGTATTTGAGTAATAGCTTACCAGTTTTCAACTGGAAATGAGTGGTTTTTTAAAATGCAGTTTTCAGGTCATCTCACATAAGTATGTTTTTGTGTCTTAATTAGATTTTAAAAATAACTAATTAAAAAAAGTAACTGATTAAGGTCATGTCTTTAATTGCTTATCTATCCCCATTCAGTGTCTAATATGATGCTTATTGCAGTCATTAGTAAATAAACCATTAATAAGCTAACTGCTGTCTGTAGACATTCATGTAATCTAGGTGTTTCTACTGTGAGTCTTAAGAATTTCATTTTTAAGCATTTCTATATCTGCACAAAACCAGATGCTCAATTACGAGTATATTTCGGAACAAAGAAGGAAGTATTTTGAAGGCAGAAGAGTGAAACAGGTTACATAATTGATATGATGCCATAAAACTGATATCTGATAGTTCCAGAATATTTATGACTGTGTAGCACAGTACAGTTAACAACAATCCTGAATTGATTTTACCTGAAAATACTGTTTTGGTGATGTACTGTAACATTTGTACAGATACACTTAGCAATTTGCCTAAGTGTACATGTATTAATGAATTCATTTTTAGTTTAAAAGCATGGTCACTGGAATCAGATTTTCTAGGTTTGAGTTGAGACTGTGTGATCTTTGGTATATTATCTAGCCCTGTATTTTAGTTTAAGTAATTTAAATGAAGTAAATAAATAAAGCAAATAAAGATTTACAGATGAAATAGATTCTAATAATACATTCTATCTCAGGAAGTTACTGCCAGGTTAATATTTCTAGGCTTTAAAACAGGACCTGGCAAATAGTAAGCATTGGATTAATATTGGTTATTGTTATAGACAACTAAAGTATTCCACAATATGACATTAATATAAATATAAAATAAAATGATTGGATCATTTGATTTCAGGTTTAGAAATTATTTTAAAATATTCTTTCTTTTATTCAACAAATGCTTGCTGAGCACTTGCTTTTTTCGTTAGAGTTAGCAACATTAATATCACCTGTAATTTGTGTTACCTTTGATCTGTATACTGCTCTAACATTTGCAAAGGTCTTCCACATATTATCTTAGGTGGCTTTCCTGTCAAAACTATGAAGCAGCTAGGAAAAATGATATTGCTGGTTTATAGATGAAGCACCTTTTCATAGGAGTGCAAAGGTTTACCTCATTGCAAGAATGAAAGCCTAGGTCATTTCTCTTTTCACTGTACCATACCATCTCTTCTTACGTATCTTGGCCAGGCATGGTAGCTTATGCTTGTAATCTCAGAATTTCAGGAGGCTGAAGCAGGAGAATTGCTTGAGTCCAGGAGTTTGAGACCTTCCTGTGCTGCATAGGGAAACCCTGTCTCTATAAAAAATTAAAAATTAGCCAGCCGTGGTAGTGTGCACTTGTTCCTAGCTACTTGGGAGGCTGAGGTGGGAGGATCACTTAAGCCTAGGAGGTCACGGTTGCAGCCTGGATGAGAAAGCAAGACTCTGTCTCAAAAATAAAAAAATAAAAATAGAAAAAGAAACGAAAAGAAGAAGAAAATCATCTTGCTTACATTCCTGTGGAACATATTGTTGCCTCTGCATGTTACAATGTGGATCTTTTGGACATAGGGCAAATCTGTGTTGACTTGGAGTCCTGTAAGGTTGCATCACAATAATTCCATCCTTATTATTTTTTAAAAAATTTCGAAAGGTTTTCTGAATATTAGCAAATTTTGTCTATTTTAAAATTGAAAGTATTTGATTTATTTAGAAAACATTTAAATTCTAATGTGTCTTTTTATTCTCTTTTAATCCTACTTTCTCTTTTTATTTTTTCCTTTTTGCATATCTGATTTCCCAGCCTCCCACATTATAGATTCCAGGACCAACCTGGTTATTTTTCTTTACACACAAACAGAAATCTTAATAAGGGGGCGAGTGGGAACAAAACTGCCCATCAGACATGTAATGGGTTTCTCTAATATACCTGATTGAATTGATTATTCTAACAACTCACTCAGTGAAATAAAAAGTGAAAGGCACATGTCATTTGTTTATAAATTTATTCATTGCAAAGAGCCACATCCCATTAATTTTATGTAATTTGGTAATTCCCAGTAGTTCCTACTAGAGTGGTTTTGTGTGATGATGTCCTCTGGAGAGAACTCTATTGTGTATATAAACTTTAAACGGCGAAAAGATTTTCAGAGAACTCACAATCTTAACTGTTGCTTTGTTCCAGTGTGTACGCTCACTTTTAGAAATGCATTCATCTGCTGTATTTCTGAACCTAAGTATGTGCAGAACTGTAGCAATAAAATTATGTACAAACCAGTTGATCCTGTGTTCCAGTAGCTATCTACCTCACCCCCTTCAAAAACAAAAAACAAAACAAAACAAAACAAAAAACACACACGCACACAAAATACAAAAGACAAAAACTAGTCACTGAGGCTCTTTTTATTTTAAACCTCCTTAATCAAACGATTCTAGATTATATTTGCCTAAGATCTGCTTAATGTCAGTGTACAGTAAAATGTGTTCTACTCTACCCTTGGTGCACTACATTTTAACTGTTGTTGCATCTAAAGAGTGTGATGCCTTTTCATGCCTATGGAATCCCTGATGTAATTGAGAACCTAAAGGAGTAATGACTTTGATGAGTCAGTTTTAGCCAGTGCTGAGCTCTCAACTTTTATTACTGGATACAAATTTTGTATATAAGGCCCATGGCAGTCTTAATATGCCTTCATATTTTATCTTGGGTGTGACTGGAGAACGGTTGGGAAAGCAGAGGTGAGCCATTAAAACGATGATCATTTTTAGCATTTTTACTGTCTACTTGTGAGTTTGTATTTAACTATTTTCATGTTTACTATCGACTTGCTTTTGTGTGTGTGTGTGTGTGGATTCTTCCTGCTTCCAAATTGTGATAACTAAATTTCCTAATCGTCCTTAGGTCCTCTCCTGTACCTAAGTGGAATTGTTTTCTTCTGGAATTCTCTTTCTTCTGTTTGTTGACAGAATTTCAAAATTTAGTTTCTTGTTTGTTGGCATGTTTGTTTGCTTTCAATTAGATAATTTGAAGAGATAACTTTACTGAGAAAGAAAAAGAGAGCAATCAACAGTGACATCAAACTGTTTTAGTGCTTTTGGAATAAAATTAAACCAAATGTTTAAATTTTGTTGAAAAGTAGAATTTAGTGAGACTGTGCCTTTTTAAGAAAATTAGTTATTTGCTTTTGAGAAGGGTGAGATGTTTGAATTCGCATTTGGTAAAGTAGAAGGGAGGACAGAACACTGTAAGTTACATATTAGCCTCTTTACTATTATTGGCAAACATAATTTTTGTTTAAAAGTTCTGCCCGTGGGGCTCAACAGCCCCTCACAATCTGTTCCCTGCCCTTCAGTCAACTTTCTCTGAATGACACTGTTTGTAGATGGAGGAAATTAATTTAATTGTCAGCAATAGATGTGTGTGTTTGTTATACTTGGTAGTACTGGCAAATGGGAGGATGGGTACGTTAGATTTTTGATCCTAAAAATAATTATGAGTCATCAAAGTGCCAGTAAAGAAATAATTGTGTAAGACGTTCAGAACGTCTTAGGTCAGAGAAAGAATTAAGTCTCTGAGAAGGCTTGTTGAAGGATAGGTGATAGGATATATTTGAAAACATAATTCTGGTCTCTCTTTTTACATCCATTAGAACTGAAGCGCTTCCCACCAAAACGATTAAGATCTAGCTTGTGGCCTGAGATAAATATTGATTCTTGAAGTAGAAAAACGATGATTTTTGAATCCCATTTCTTTAAGCTGTGCACTTTAAGACTCCAAATAGCCCTAGGGGATTTTCGTACTTTATATGGAGGAAAATAAACTTGAATATCTTTTCCACACCTCCTACTTTAGTATATGCTTTTTGATCTTTAAGCTAAAACTTTTTTCATCTATTCCATTTTTTATTCAGCTTTGTATGATGAAGTTAATGTTATACTAAAGAATTCATAAACTGCTTTTTATATTTAAACTCTTGTATTAATTGTAAAAAAACTGTTATTTCTTAAAAATAATCTTGAGATTTCTGTAGAACTATTATCAGCTTTTAATTGATTTGTGGTCTCAGAGTGAAAGACAAGGTATTAAATCAATTAAGATAATTATATTTTGTTGGATAACATTACATAATATAGTGACATATAGTGATATGACTTTTTAAGCATATTTGTGCATCTTTATCAATTTTACTGTTTTATGCTTTGAAAATATATTTTTCTTTTAAAAGAAGGTTTGTCTGGATCTAGCAGCCATATTGCGTTCATTTATTCCACAAGTGTTTGTTGGGTAATGTCTTCGGGCAGGTTGCTGAGAAACAGAATGTGAGATTTGTGTGCAGTAGGTTTATTGGAGAGCACTCCCAGGACCAACACCTGTGGGACTGAAGAGAGTTGGAAAGAGGGACTTGAACTTTGATGAGGTTGGAATAGAGATGTGAGTCAGCCCTATGGTGAGTTCTGGAGCTAGGATGGCTTTTGAATTTGGTCTTTGCAGTCTTGCATTTACCAGGGAAATAGTGCAACCCTGAGTGGCATAGCTGTGAGTAGTCAGCAGCTAATATTCCTAGAAGTCCAGGGAAGGATATCCTTGATTCTGAAGGAGAATCCTGACTGGGGGATCTGGCCAGTGCACCACAGCAGCTGCTGCAGTTGCCCACCAAGTATCAGACTTTGCTGGGGACACCATGCTAAACAAAAGCAGATGTGCTCTGTTCGTTCAAGAAGTTTCCATCTAGTAATGAAGATATACTGTTCAAAATTACACTAATTAAAGCAAGCTTGTGGTTGCAATAGATGCTACTGCATGGTATTATGAAAGCCAGTAGAGTAAGAAGCTAAAGATAAATTATGAAGCTATAGATAAAATACTTAAAAATATATATATTGCTGGTAGTCAACCAAATCTTTATGCAAGTTCATTACTGGTTTGCCTTCCCTAATACAGGTTGATCGTGTATAATATTTTTCATGCTACTTTGTGTGGACATTGTTTTAACTACTCAATAACTGAATCTCCCTGTTAATACTCAACTCACCACTCCCTGGAATGCTGGATAAATCTAATTTAGATGATTCAGCGAACACAACTATAATGTTATATTTACCCACTCATTTGGAAGAGTGTTACTATATACACATTAGACCTGATTATTTGAGGAATCACAATTGCAGCTATGATATTTTCTGCTGAACTTTGACGTTGCAGGAGAAATTGTATTTTCAAATTAATAGATAAAGGACAACTAATAAAGGAAGGCTTCTCAGGCTGAATTTCAATCATTGTTAAAATAACAATACTATATCTGATTTTAATGATCTAGTTGCCAAGTGCTTTATATGGATTATTTTATTTAATTCTTATTAGCCTATGATTATAAAAACTTTACACAGATTATATAATTTAATCTTCATAATATCTCTATGACATAAATTCTATTATCGCCATTTTACAGGTGAGGACACTAAATCTAGAGTCTTCATGTATCTAGTAGGCAGAAAAGCCAAGATTTAAGGCATCTCATTTGGGATTCAAAGGAGACTGTTGAAGTTGCCCATTCTCCCTGCTGAGTAGTCTTCAATCTGTGTCATTTAAGACTTCCGGACATTCCTACTCCAGAAATTTTCTTAGCAAAATATTATGTGTATTTAAAACAATGAGTAGGTAGTGGAAAAATCAAGGATTACTTAAAACATAAATGTTCAACAATTTAGAGGCAAATAAACAACTTTAAAAAATGCTTCCCTGCCTTCTATAGGTGATAAAATTTAATTAATATATCAAGGCAAAGGGCTCGCTATTACTCCCATTCTTGCCCCTTGCTCTCATTGTCCACCTGGCATAGAGATAATTTTGTTGAATTTTACTAGTTCACTACCTACATCCTTTCATGGCTTCCCATTGTACTTCAATATATATTCTTTAGTTTGGTGCCTACAGCTCCAACCATAGATGGTGTCCCCACCTTAACTCCCTTCAACTTTGTTCATGTTTACAGGGTTTCTTTCAGTTCTTGTAAATGCTAAGCTTTTTCCCACCTGAGGCCTTTGCACTTGCTGTTTTCTGTGCCTAGAATGTGCTTTCTTCTGCTTTTCACGTGACTGTCTTTTTCTCATCCTTCAGATCTTGACCAAAATGTTACTTCCTCAGCAGAGCCAGTCCTTATTGTACTATTTAAAGTTTGTTTCCTTTTTTACTTTCTGTCTTTGCACCCTATGTCCTTCATTGCACTTGCTATAATTTGTGATTATTTTATTTGTTCATTTGATTATTTGTTACGTAGGTTCTTTACAAAGCTACAAATTCTATGAGTACAGGGCTGGTGTCTGTCTTATTCCTTTTCCTTTTTTTCAGAGCTTGGCAGAGTCAGTGTTCTGTATCAGCTGTGGTAACATAATGGTCCTTCTAGTCAAGCCATGGTGAATTTGACATTTTTACTTGCTTTTTCTTTTTAGGCCCTTTAAATGCAGAACAAAGATTTAAATTTAAATACAGAAAAAAAATGTTCATTTTATTGGAAAGTCATGTGGGCCATAACTATACAGTGCAAAGGGTATATTAACTGTTATGAGTTAATACTCATTTTGGTTGAAAATTTATGTACTATCCTCTATAACATCAGTGAGGGAAGCTACACATGAAGTAACTCAGTTTTAGACAGATTGGCTGTCAAATGATTAATGATTATTCCACAAGACAGTCATCAATGGCCATAATATGCTATGTTAATGAAACACATTTACTGAGCATCTACTTTATGCCTAGCTACCTTTTAGGTTCTGTGGTTACAGAGAAACATAAACAATCTTTCTTCATGGAATTTGTAGTCTAATGAGGGGAGAATTATTAATTAGAAATCACTTTTCATTGCAAATTGCTTTACATTCATGTCCATGCTAACACTGATACAAATGCACATATTATATATCCATTGTGTGTGTGTGTGTGTTTAGGTTCTGATATTGTGTATGCACATATAGGTCTGGTAGCCCTTTCAGAAGTCTGAAGTGACATAGATTGAATACTAGTTGACAGGAAGAGTGGGCAACCTCAGTAGTATTCTTTGAATCCCAAATGAGATGCCTTAAAAAGCTGTTTTCATTTAAATTTACTCCTAAGGCAATTCAGACCCATACCTCAAATGTGTTAGATGGATATAGCTTGTTGTAAAAAGTGTTCAGTTTCTTAAATTGTGTAAATTATGTATAATTTGGGCAGTTTAAATTCAGATATATCTTGTCTTAAAAAGTCTTATTTTGAAGTAGTCTCTCAAATAATATCTTCCATGTGTTAATAATTTACATCTTTAAAAAGTCACCTATCTGATTCACTCACTAGTAATATATATATAATATATATAACTATATATATATCTATATATATAATATATATGGTTGAAAAACTTGTAAAGAGTGCCTGTTTGCAGTATTTATTTATGTATTACTCTGTTGAAGTCTCTTCACATTTCTTCTAAGCATATTAGCCCTGTCCTTCTTTAATAATTATAGAATAACATTCAGACTCTGATTAGTTTGTAGTTAGAAAGTGAACCAGCAGAGAATGTTTTTTGGGCGAAAAAGCTGTAATTAAGTAAAAGGTAATTATATGATGCTAATATTTATTTTTGTACACCTTTTACTTTAAACCTGTAAGTTTCTCACTGCCTTAACTGCTAACTGCCTTATCTCATGTTAAAATGGATGGACTTTTTCCTTTACTTTTATTAGTTTGGCAAGAAATTTGCTCCACTTTGTGATAAAAGAATAAAAATTGATTGATGGGTACTGTAATTAACCTAAAACATTTAATAAAATTGACCCGACTGGCCCGGCATGGTGGCTCACACCTGTAATCCCAGCACTTCGGGAGGCTGAGGTGGGAGGGTCACGACATGAGGAGATTGAGACCATCCTGGCTAACACAGTGAAACTCTGTCTCTACTAAAAATTCAAAAAATTAGCCGGGTGTGGTGGCGGGCACCTGTAGTCCCAGCTACTCGGGAGACTGAGGCAGGAGAATGGCGTGAACCCAGGAGGCAGAGATTGCAGTGAGTGGAGATTGCGCCACTACACTCCAGCCTGGGTGACAGAGCAAGACTCCATCTCAAAAAAGAAAGAAAGAAAGAGAGAGAGAGAGAGAGAGAGGGAAGGAGGGAGAGAAAAAAAGTGACCCGATTTACAAGGAAAAAAAAAAAAACATTAAAAAGTGGGGAAAGGACATGAACAGACACTTTTCTAAAGAAGTCATACATATGGCCAACAAGCATATGAAAAAAACCTTAATATCAATGATCGTTAGAGAAATACAAATTAAAACCACAATGTGATACCATCTCACACTATTCAGAGTGGCTATTACTAAAAAGTCAAAAGATGACAGATGCTGGTGAGGTTGTGGAGAAAAGGGAACTCTTATACATTGTTGGTGGGAATGTAAATTATTTCGACCTTTGTGGAAAGCAGTGTGGCAGTTCCTCAAAGAGGACTACCATTTGACCCAGCAATCCTATTACTGGGTATATACCCAAAGGAATAGATATTATTCTACTATAAAGATATATGCACACATATATGTTCATTGTATCACTACTGACAATAGGAAAGACATGGAATCAACCTAAATGCTTATCAGTGGCATATTGGATAAAGAAAAGGTACATATATGCCATGAAATACTGTGCAGCCATAAAAGGGAATGAGATCATAATGTTTGCAGGAACATGGATTGTGCTTCAGCCCATTATCTTTAGCAAACTAACGAGGGAACAGAAAACCAAATACTGCATTTTCTTATGTGTAACGGGGAGCTAAATGATGAAAACACATGGACACAAAGAGGGTAGCAACAGACAGATGGTGAGAGGAGGGAGAGGATCAGAAAAAAATATCTATTGGGTATGACGCCTCCTACCCGAGTGATGAAATAGTATAACAAACCCTAGTTTGTATAGTGTGTTAAACCTTCATGACATGAGTTTATCTGTATAACAAACCTGCACATGTACCCCTGCCCCTAAAATAAAAGTTAAAAGAAAGACCTGGAAATGCCTACATCAGGACTAAAAGTTTTCATTTGAATTAAATATTTAATAATTTTGTTTTATTTTTATTCCATTTTATCTTTTTTGTGAATGTTAATATCACACATAGAGGCAAGTTACCTTGATAATAGAAAGTGAAAGGTAAACATTACAGGCTGAATTCCTTATAGAAGTGAATTATCAAAACCATTTTAAGGTTTATTTACATTTTCCTTTAAAAATGCGAACAAAATAAACATTATTCTGAGCTGTTACAAGAAACCAAATTGTTAAATGCATCATTTATTCTGTCTTTAAAATGTTAATGACTTAGTTTTACTGTTGTATAAAGAGTAATTGAAGATCTAAGTTTCAACTTGCTATGTCAAAGAGGGTGACCAGTTGGTTCTGTTTGCCCTGGACTTTTGTGGATTTAGTACTAAAAGCCCTGCATCCAGGGAAACTTTCTCCTTAGTTCCAGGTAAAGTAGGATGGTTGACCACTCTAATGTCAAGTTGACAATTCTTACTAGTACACTCTTCCAATCATGTGTCTAGACAGCTATTCTTTGTATCTGTACATTTTCAAACTCTTTCTAATATGAAATTAATTTATTTTATACTTTAAGTGTAATGTCTTATAGTTTTCCTATGAGTTAGGTGGCTTTTCCTTTGAAAATGGTTACAGATTTAAAAACAAAGTAAACCAAAATCTCATTTGTATAGTTCACATTTTGATAATTAATTTTGGTAGATAGCAGCCTAATACGTAGAAAAAGAAGGTATTTTAATAAATACTAGTAAATCTGTATGGTGTTCTCCATTTATTACTGATAATATCTTTATCTGTTGGTAGAATACCAGAATATAGACCATTAAAAATGGAAAAACATCAGTTTTAAAAATTGACATTTTCAGAATAAAAGAACAAAAAATAATAGTATGTTTTCATTTAAGGTCATGAAACTAATTTAAAACTTAAGAATGTTAGGAAGGAGGTTTTATGTAGAAATTGAAATGCAAAGAGATATTCCTTTTTCTACAAAGCCAATCTGTGGTATGACCATAAGCCAATTGAAAAGAAAGTATGTAAAATTCAACTCATAAGTGTTTGGTTTCCATGTGGTCAGTCATAAGATACTGAGACCAAAACCTGACTCATGTATGAAGGAACTAAAGATGGTCAGGTATAAGGCCTTCCAACTACAGATAAAACATTTATTTCCATTGCATATACTCTTGCTTATTTTATTTTGGCTCTTAGCATTGTCACTTTGTGTGAAATAGCTCCATTTTTTTTTTTAAGAAAATAATTCCAACTTTGCTCAGTGGCCAAAAATTATATTTTAACTCCTGACAGACTACATAAAAAAATGTGTGCCTCTGGTCCCAGGAGGAACCAAATGGCTCAGTCAGCTCAATTCATCATTACTACTGGAAAAAATAACTCAGCATGCCTGCCCTGCTTGGTGGTGAGTCAGTGGCATCATATTCATATACTGACAGCAATTTTTTTCTTTTTAGGAATTACCCTCTCTATCCTGAGCCAAAACACAGAGCAGTAAGATTAAATTAGGTATCAGTGTTTTAAAGAGCAAAGGCTGATGTTATTTTAAATTATTAATTCATTTTAAAAGGCCAAGTAGCGTTTACTTTAGGTGCTGAGGTGATGACAGAGGTCAGTTTGATGATGGTCTTGATCTTGGGAGCTTATATCTTATAGAAAATATGAAATGTACTTAAGTAATATTTTCAGCACAGAATGCTAAGTTACTGGTAATATTCAGTGGGAGTTCACAGGGAGGAATGAGTATAAATACTTATGATTGGGAGGTTTTCTTTTATTTATTCAGCAATTTGAATACTACTGTGTTTTAGTAGGAATTTTTAACAAGGAGATTTAATTGTAGCTCTGACTGATCCAATAGTCCAGCAGAAATTTACTGAACAATTAGAATAAGTGCGATATTTAAATGAATAAGAAATCAGTAACATATATTTTGTTTCATAAGTTAGTCATGATCCCATGGAGGGAGACAGACGAATATCAAGCATTTGCAGCAAGATATAAGTGTTATAATGCGTTTGTCAAGGATACGATTTCTTTCTTATGGTATATATTTCCCTTAAGTATGTATATGTATTTTTTTGGTCAAAGCCTTCTATTGTCACTTTTGTTCAAATTGGAAAATGCCCACCACATTCTCTCATTACAAAAGCTTATTGTCAAATCAATAAGCCAAATGAGACTTAACTTGGGTAAGAAAAAGTATGACTTCCTTTTTCAATTTAAAGAAACTAACTGTACCTCCTTCCCTTGCATCTCAATTCTGATTCCTAATTCTAAGATAAATGGACTCATTGATAAATAGTCTGACTTATAGATAAAATCATGGAACCTGTCCACAAGTTAGTGGCCTGATAAACTAGAACTGCTGCCTTCCCCATTTCTTACTTTGCTCTTACAGGGTTCTCCCCCTAGAGGAAAACTCTCAGTTGTCTCCAGTTGCTTGGTGCTCAGGAGTTTTTAAGCCCTGGCCAGTGCATCATTATAAGATTTGTAAATTGGAGAAGATCATTTGTGAAAGAGAAAATGGAGGTGGGAAAGAAGAGTGCTCAACGAGCGTTTTGAAGGAGATAGTTTTAGGAAAGAGGAGATTCGACTGGAAATTGATTCTTATGAAATTATCCAAATACCCACATGTACCCTGGAATGACTTTGCATTTTGAAAATGATTCATTAAAGACAGGTCATGAGGTATGAGTAAAATATTCCTAGATGAGGAAGGAAAAGGAGACCATTCAAATAGTTCACAGAATACACAGAAAATCTTGAAACGATTGTGATGTATTCACAAAAAGTAGAAATCCTCATTGTGTCTTCAGGATAGAGTTATGATGTAGGAGTGGCAGAAGGTGAGATTAGAAAGCAGATTGGGTTCTGTTTGTGAAAATCTTCGCATGCTATTCTAGTAATATCTAATTTAGACTTTACCTATGCAGGTAGAAGGAAGACACAGTGACCTTTTAGCTCAGAGGTGCTATTACAGGCAGGTAATTTATATGGCAGAGTAAAGGATGGAGTGGGTAAGTTGGGAGATGAGACGGGAAGCAGACACACAGTTGGGAGGCTTTTTTCATTTTTCACGTTATTTATTTAGTTTGTTTATTTATGTATTTATTTATTTGAAACAGGGTCTCTCTCTGTCACCCAGGCTGAAGTGCCGTGGTGTTATCATGACTCGCTGCAGCTTCAGATTCATCCATTGATTGACAGGTTATAAACTTATTGGTGATATTTTTTTCTTTTAAAGATACAAAAATTAATGATATATTTTAAAGTCAGTGAAAAATGTAATTCAAGTAGAGGTGGCGTTGGTCCCAAAATTAGGAATTGCAGGGTGGGGATGGATAGAATTTTAGAGATATTTCTAAAGAAGAAAAATGCGGTTGACATACTAAAAATTTCTAGACATATGATTAAATGCTTCTAAAGATCGTTAGAACTTAAGGTTTATGACTTGTTGAGGCATTTATGATTCAGCCACAAAATAGATTAAAAAATAATCCAGATCTCATGGAATCATACTGGTTTGAGTTCTGAGACCTTACTCAAAAAAAATTTTTAATAGAGAAGGAACTGTATTTATCTAGCCACCTATCTTTATATATCTCAATACTGGTGATAAATGGTTCCAAATACAGTTTTTTCTTCTTTATATCTCTCTTTCTTTTTCCAATCTCTTGGGCTTTTTCTTCTATCTTTCCCAATTTTTTTTGTTACTATCTCATATTTCTTTTTGCCCTATTTGCCTTAAAAACAACCACTACTCACAAAGCACTGTCTACCTCTTGATTTCCTCCTTTTCGACCTCTCCTCTTTCCTACTGCCCTTTTTACCCTCTCCATTGTGGATGAGACTGGGAATATATACAGTACAGAAGGGAACAGTTACCTCAACATTTGGCCCAAGGGTTATAGTGGAGACTGACTCCTAAGAGCTCAATCTATATTCATGCTGCCTTTTGATTCATTTTTTTCATCTCATACCATACTACCAAACTCCCTAGTTGTTTATTCAAGTCAGAGTTTACTTTTGCAAAGAATAAATAGATCAAAATAGGAAGCAAATACAGTTCTTGAAAAGTACAATAACTTTTAGAGAGAAGAGGCTATCATAAAATTATATATTTTTTGCTAGAATGTTTTTCTGATTCTCATATACTTGGTAATTAGATTCTGAAGAATATTCACTTCTTTGTACAGGGGAATCAGCAGCATCCAGAACCTTGTATAGATAGCTGACTTCTTAGACCCAACCTAGTGACTCAAGCTGTGTTAGCTTTGGGGCTGGACAGTTGAAATTCCCTTCAAAGCCACAAGGCATTTTTCTTTTAATGTAGTTTGTAGCGTGTGTGCGTGTATGTGTGTATGTGTAAAATAATGAATAAAATTTGTATTACCCTTGTAGTGTTCAAGTTGTCACTTAAGTTGTATTGAATTCTTTTTCGATTGGTCCCTAAAAAATGTTTTGTGTTTTTGTACCACTCTGCAACACCTATTGAAGAGATATAATTTACTTATTAAACAGCTGATAATTTTATTTTATGCTGCAGTTATTTGCAAACCCATATAATAATACTGTAGAAACAGCTTGTTGTTTTAGTGCGAAGTAGAGTGACCAGGAGTTTGCATGCTGGTTGTCCAATCAAAAATGAATTCTCAAAAAGTCCCTCACATTTTATTAATTGGAAAATCAAAACCAATATCTAATGGGACAGCACCAACTAAACTTTCTGGTGGAGGTTATCTTTGTAGAGTTTGTATTTATTTCCAGATCTTTTCTAATGAAATGGCTCTTTTCACAGTCGTTTATTTGCCATTGACTGTTGTTCCCTGGCAATTAATTAAGAAGAGGGAGATAGAGTTCACTTCTGTAGGTTTCCTGTCCCTACCCCATTCCAAAGTTAAAATCTTTGATAGTTGGCTGTTTGTGAATTTCAGTACATGCTTCTAATTCACAAAAACATTTGTTTGGCAGGAAAGAAAAGGCCCTTTGCTATGAAGGATTTTTTTTCCCCAAATATGCATGGAGATATTTTGTTGTGATTTCTCAAGAACTGAATGAGAGTCCCAAATTAAAATAATTTGAAAAAACAAAATGTAAAATTCCACTTTGCGTAGTATCTTTAATCAAGACTCTTTGATGTCATTTGTTTGGTTATTAAGTTTCTATATCTAAGATCGAAACGGTTTATATTTAAATTATATAAAAATGTCTATGTTATGGATGCTATGTGTTCATAATTTTGAATTGTGATTTAATTCTCATAAAACTTCACATATTAGCACCTCAATAATTTTTGCTCAGAAATGCAGAATTTTTATAGTTCAATAGCAGAGTCTCTGAAGGTACACCCTGAAAGAGGAGTCTCTTGGTGATTTCAAAGAGAATTCTGTTTAGATCACAATAGAGAATTCATATCATGAAACATTCATTGAAACGTAAGTGTTCTCAATATTTTTTGTCTACTTAAAAAAAATGATTTTGCATCTATTTAAATTATTTATCATATTAGATTTCATGTGCCATAGAACTTAACTTTACATGGGTAGCTTGAATCATTGAAGAGAGAATCCCCTTTAAAAGGCCTGTTGATAGCAAAGACATGAAATCAACCTTGATACCCATCACTGGTAGACTGAATAAAGAAAATGTGATAAATACACACCATGGAATATGATGCAGCCAGAAAAAAAAGAATGAGACATGACCTTTGTAGCAACATGGGTACATGGATGGAGCTGGAGAACATTATCCTAAGTGAATTAATGCAGGAACAGAAAACCAAATACTGCATGTTCTCATAAGTGGGAGCTAAACGTTGAGTACACACAGACACATAGAAGGGAGCAATGGACACCAGGGTCTACTTGAAGGTGGAGGAGAGGCAGGTGAGGATTGAAAAACTACCTATTGGGTACTGTGCTTATTACCTGGATGATGAAATAATCTGTACACCAAACCCCTGCAATGTGCAATTTATCTATATAACAAACCTACACATGTACCCCTACAACAAAAATAGAAGCTTTAAAAAAAGAAAGGCCTGTTGGATGATGAGAGAAGTTCTGTTCACTATCCTCTAAGCACCACTAGTGTGATTGAAATATGAGGAAGAGAAGTTAAAATTAAATTGAATGGCCTTCTATGTGCCAGGTGTGTTTCCTTTTCAACTACTAGAGTGTAGAATAAGACAAAGAGAGTTGATCAACAGTTGTACTCCTATATATGATAATACTATGTAATCTAGTATATAAAACAAGAGGGGAGAAGTAGCAAATGATGAAGAAAAAGCAGTGGTAAAACCGAAAAGAAGGATTTAGTTGAACTTTAAATTATAATCCAGTGAATTCCTTAGGAAATTGATGAGGATTCATTTTGCTAATCGAAACTTAATTATGTTGTGTTTTCTGTTTCTCCATACATTTGTGTCTTTATTAAATGATGTCATTTAAATGTATGTATGTATGAATGTACATACCTACCTGCCATTATGCTATAGACATCTGTGTTTTCAACATTGAACCTATCAGTAGAGCCACATTTGTTTTATTTTTGGAATGCTTATTTAAAGTAGATCATGTTTAATTGTAAAAGAACTATAAACGTCTCTACCTGCACTACTACGTGGTGTCCATCATAAAAAAAAGTAATTATCCTGAACCATGGACATGTTTGCGGTTGTAAATCTGTTCTCTTTTCTCTGCTTGAAGCGATAATGTTTCATGATACCAGTATTTTTCGAACATTTCTATTACAAGACACCATGAATACAGAGGTGAATGATCACGTTCTTACATGAGAGATTTAACTCTGAGAGGCCATTGCAAATAGGATGTCTGTAAATTTTGAAGTCTTAGGCTTCATATGAAAAAAAAAGAAATGTAAGCAGTTGCACTGTCCTCCAAATATATGTATTTCACTACAAAAAAAATTATCTTTTCCTGTAAGATCTTTGAGTAAAAATGATGCTTGCGAAGGATGTGCCAGGTTTCAAGGACTTTCCAGTGGCCATAGTATTAATACAAGAAACACAGTTGTGCATTTGGAACTTCAGTTCAGTGATACCATGAACTGAATTGATGAATTTACTGAGTTAGAACTTGTTTTGTTTTTTGACAGTTGAAAGGGTATTTGTAGAGACTCCTTCACCTAGGAAAACTTTTTTATGTATCAATAGTCTACAGTCTCTGACTTAGACCATTTGTGTTACAAATATGCACTAAGTAATGCACGGAAGCCTGGGTTATTGAAATATGTAACCATTTCCCAACTACAGTATCAGGATGTCAGGAGGTTCTGCATTTTTCATTTTGTCACTTTTAGGAAATTTTGCCAGGTGCTGGATATGATAACAACTATGGTGGAGAGAGGAAGCAGACAGGTGTGTGCATGTGCCTGTATGTGTGCATGTCTGTAACTGGAAACTAGGGAAGATTGCAAGAAGCCTGGAGTCCCACATAGTTCACAGATATCACAGATTTAGGTCTTGGCAGAGGTGTATCAGCACAGATCTGTTCACTACTTGGGTTAAAGACCTTCCTACTTTAGGGCCCATATCTATAAGGTTTTTGTCATGTAGAAAGAAGAATAATATTACTTTAGTGTTAGATTCAAATTTTCAGGGATGTCAACATTACTATCATGACTATATTGTATAACAGTTTATTTTCCATAACCACTTTCTATTAAAAGGAAATACAGAGTTTGTCTTGCTCACCATGTTTCTTATTCCCCACACTGAAACACAAATGTTCATCTTGATTGAGAAACTGAGAACTTGATTGCCTCTGTTTCACATATTGATATTTGCTTTTTAAAGTACATTGACACAAAGTAGCCAGTATTAAATCTACCTCTATCCCAGATGTTTTAGGGAAGAAAAAGGAAAGTCATTGTTTTCATGTTAGTCATCATATAATTTCTTAAGAATATTTTATATATACAATACACAAAGACACCTTTACTTTTTCTATTTTAAATTTCTCTTAACTGTCAGAAAATCTCTGTTTACCATTGCTTTAGAACTATCCTTAAACATCATAAAATTCTAATTTGCTCTGCCTGTAACTGATAAAAAACATTCTGGAACCAATAAGTTATTTAAAATCCAAAAAACTGTGTTTCAAAGATACCTAAAGGGACATTTGCAAAATGGTCATTTTAACTGTGAATTTTAAATCATCTCTTGGTAAACAAGGTTTGTAAAGAACTATTTATTTCGGTTCCAAATCATGAGACATTTTTATAGGCTTTATTCATTTAATGGTTACATTTCTTAGATTACTAGCTTATTCATTTATTCAACGAATATTTGTTGAGCCCTTTTTTAAGTGTCAGTCATTTTTCAAGGCACTGGTGATACAAAAGTGAGCATATTTAACAAAAATATCTTCATGCTCATGAAGCTTCCATTCTAGTGACAGAAAAAAAAAGATAAATTATAAATCAAATAGTGATTGTATGGAGAAAAGTAAAGCCAGAAGGGAAAAGGAGTCGTGCTGGGAGATGTTCCATTTAAAACAGGGTAGTTAGGGAAGGTCTCAGAACGGTAACATTTGTAGGAAGACCTAGAGGAGGCGAGGGAACAGCTGAGTACTTCCATGGGGTTACGTGTTCTAACCACAGCAAATCCCAGATCCCCGAGGCAGCACCGTGTCTGCTGCGAATCTCGGAGAGGAGAGTTGGGTTGATTGGTGCAGAGTGAAGTAGTTGGGAAAGCAGAAGAGGGCAAAAGAGGCATTGTATGTGGGGAGTGAGGAAAGTAATAGAATACTTTGTGAGGGCTTTGACTTTTCTCTGAAGGAGATGAGAAACCACTGGACAGCTCTGAGCATTAAGAGTTACTGAAAAAATGGCGTGAACCCAGGACGCGGAGCTTGCAGTGAGCTGAGATCCGGCCACTGCACTCCAGCCTGGGCGACAGAGCGAGACTCCGTCTCAAAAAAAAAAAAAAAAAAATAGTTACTGAAAATATCTTTGGAAATCTAACCATGCTTTGTGTAATGAAACTTATTTACAGGATTGGCCAGTTCTTCTGTGCCGTTCTGCCTGCCCCGATTTCCTTATTTATTCAGAATATTGAATTTCAGAAGACTTTATATTTGTAACACACATACCTCAAATTAGCTATGGCAGGTGTTTCAAAGTCCGGCTTCAGGTGACTTCAAATATACAATAGTGTAGTAGGATAGGTTTAGGCAGAAACTAGCCTGCTGCTGCTTTCTCCTCTCAGCTCTAGCAATGGCATTTTGAAATGGAAACACAGTTGTCATAAAGCTCTTATAGAAGTCATAGCTTTTAAAGGAGATTTTCAGACTAATAAACATTTCTCGCCTCAATTAATAGACATAATAGGAAATGCAGAGAAGAAAGAGTAAAGGGCCTTGACTGATATTTTCCTGGATTGGAAAGGAGAAGTAGGGGTACAACAGAATGAAAGAAAAAAGAATTCTGACCTAAAAAGCCAAAAGCATCTCAAAACCAAGATGCTTGGGAATCCTTTAAAAAATCCAGCTGGTAAAGACATATAATTAGAGTGGCCATATGTCCTGTTTTATTCCCAGGACAATACAGATTTATGCCTGCTCTCCCAGTGTAATTATTAATAGCACCCCTTTCATTCCTCAAAATGTCCTGGTTTTGATGATAAATTTGTGGTCACCTAACATGAGTCTAACTGTGCTTCACACCTTTTGTGTTATCAGAAATCATTTCAATTTTTGGTGTTTTCATAATTTTAGTTTAATTTAGAGTATTATTAGTGCTGATTAGCCCTTTAATTTTTTCCCTTTAATTTTTCCCTTTAACTTTTTCCCCTCTTGGAATGGTTTTATGGGTTTGTATTTTAAAAAGATTGGAGATTGTTGACTTTCTGGTGCTTCAGAAGAATGTACATTTCTTATTTTAAGAGTTGTTTATATTGAAGTTTATTTTCTCTATTTTTGCCTGTTGAATGAGAGATTATTTTAGATTAAAAATTATATGTGGTTTCCAGAGTGTTGCTGTTATAATATTATGTAATTATACATTGAAATTAAGTTTTCATTTATGTATTTTATAAAAGCATTAGTTTTGGTTTATGGAAGGAGATTGGTGAGAAAAATGTTTCCTTTTAAAGGGAAGGTTGGAATGAATGCTTTCATATGTGTGTCCAGATTTGCTTTGCAAATACAGTATCCCACATTGAAATATCACTGTACTATAAATATTGCTGTAACAGTCTTATGGACATGTAATTGTGGAATCAGGGGAAGAGAACTAAATTAAGAGTCAGGAAACCTTAATTCTTGTTTTTTTTCTCAGTAAGTGGAATGATGATTTTTGCCTATACTACTTACCCTGTCTGTGCCTTAGGGCTCTCTGACCTAAACTAAGTCACTGGGCTGTTGGGCAGAGCCAAGGAGTTAAATATGTTTGAAACAATTTTATAAGTTATGATTTCTGTCTAAATCTAAGATTCCATTTGGTGTATGGGAACAAGGAAAGCCCTTTTAAGTGAGATAGTTATATTTTTTTCCTAAGAAGTTCTGAATCAGTAAGTTAATTACCTCTCTCCTCTAGGGAATGAATCAACTAATTATAAAGAGAGAGCCAAGGTCAAATTTAAGCCAATCTGTCTGTTAGTCTAGGAGACTACTTAGTTCATTTCTTCATGGGGGAAATGCAGGCGTTAATGTGAATAGTTTGACAGGTTTGAGAGCCTGGGCAAATAGACCTAAGTAGACCTTTCACAATGACTTCCATAATTTATTGAAAATAATGTGCATTAATAGATTGACAGAGATACCCAAATGTCTATCTTTCACATACAAATGATTTTTGGATTATGTGTACCATTGACCTGCACGATTGGCATGGATAATTAAATTTTAACTATGTCTTTGCAGCTAATCTAGCTTGATAACTGTGTTTAGGTGTAGCACATGTCTTTCATTGGAGATTCTGGAGCAAAAATGAATATGTTTACATAGGGTAAAGCATATTCCTTTTTAATGAAAGTTCATATTTTTATTTATTGATTAAGAGTAGATCCTCATACTATCCTTGTACAATTGGCCTATCTTTGATGTAAATGATATTTTTATGAAACACATTTTCATCAGTGCAATAAATCATCCATTCCTGGATACCTGCCAATAGATAGTTATGACCTTGGAATAAAATAACAGTTGGGAAAAACAATCAGATTTCCATATGTAATGTTGGGCAATTTAAATAATATAAGGTGTGCCCTTCCTCTAGTACACTTAAACACACAGAATTGAAAGAAAAATGAAGTTAATCTTTTGTGTATTATTATATTTATGGACTGGAAAAAAAGATGGCTAAAAAGAACAATCATGGCATACCATTGTTATTGAATGTATTTTTAATGTGTATTTGAGGTGGAGGTGAGGGTGGAAAGTTTTATAAACTGAGATAACTGATTCTGTGTGGAAATGAATTACGTCCACTTATATTATCATGTGGTTCTCATACATATATATTTGAAATTAAATGCCTTTCTCTCCTATACTAAAGGAAAAGAACAATGTGTTTGTAATAAGGATAAAACTGTTAATTTCATAAAATTCCTGAAATAATATACATGAACAAAGAAGTGATTTTTCCAGTGGTCTTAAAAAATTTGATAAATGATTGCAATTATTTAAATTATTTTTAGAATGCATTTATAATCTGGGTTTCAAATTTAAATACAAGTTATTTTGTATTTATGAGAAGTAATAAGAAAAATTCAATAGATCTCTAAAGAAAACGAAAACAGGTTAAATATTTGTTAGATATCTTTTACTGATTTGATATCTCCTATTTTTAAGTGTGTTTTGGTATTATTAAGAATGCAATCTATAAGAAAGAACACGTGTGAACTTTCAGTTACATCAGCTACCAGATAGCAACTAAGCCATGCATTTCTTTTAGAGGGAAGAGTGTTTTGTTTCTTGAAACAGAAAAGTTACTAACTGATGCTGTTATATATTATTTTTGTGCAATAAGGATATTTTGCAGTTTTAAATATGATTATATACTATAGTGTGTCCACTCTGGTGGTATGCAGTCATCATTAAGATTGACATTCATGAACCATGTATATGCCTTACATTTCTATGTGCCCGTTGCCGGTGTTGGACTTGAATTTTTTAAGTGGTTTTTCAATAAAGTAGTCTGTTTAGAATAATTTCTTATACTTTTTTTTTTCTTTCTTTTTTCTTTTTTTTTTTTTTTAAGCAAAATGAATGGAATACTCAGAATTCCATTTGGGAATTGTGGTTGTTTTTAAATTCTTGCATCTGTGAAGGGAAGCTAACTAGAATGCTGTTTACTTCTCAAAATATGACTTTTATTTGAAACAAACTTTTAAATGAAATGACCTGGAATATGTCAGATCTGACAGAGTTAGAAACATTTAAAATTGATGTAAAATATCATTTTACTAAGCAATTAATAGGGATAGACTTACTTAGTTCTGTTATACATAGCAACTACACAGGCAACGATATATTTCATATAATTCCATGCGAGTCCCTTGGAAGAGGCACTATAGTGTGGCTGCTTTTTTATGGCCATCTGTTACTCTTTCTATCACAACACTTAACACTTTACACAAGGTACACTTGGAATTAGTTCTTTCTACCACTTGGTAACTAATGAAAAGTATACGTGAAACTTAGAATCTATGGAAGCAAGTCATTTCATAGGAGGAATTTGGAAGTCTTTCTCTTATCAAATTATAACATGAATGATTTTTGCTTAGATTTGTTCAACTCTACTTTGACATAATTTTTGATGATAAAAATTCTATTCACTGGAATTTCTGTTAAAATACTCATGTAAAGTGGCTAGAAACAGAATACTTGGATTTTCTCATAACTTAATTCAAATAGGACAATCTGTTTCAATAAAACTACAAGAGGAATTTAAGGCAAAGGTGCTCATTTGGGTTTAGCTTAAATTTTTATAATGCAAACTTGGAGGCAAAACTGTGACTGGCACACCTGCCGTCATCTAATGTGAATGAATAAACCTTTGTGTGTGGCTGTGTGTGTATGAGAGTTATTGATAGAGAATGTATAAGAGAGCTATTTGATAACAGACACTGTCCTCAGGTGAATTGGGAAATTGGGGAAGTAAAATAACCAATGTGTTTCATTTGCATGTAACAGGTAGGAAGAATAATTAAGAAAAACAAACAAACAAACAAACAAAAAACACCTGTTTCCCTAGTGTCAGTTGCCCCTAGATAGGTTTATTTTTCTTTCAGCATCAGAAATGCTAGATCTTTTTATTAAAATCCATTTATCTCTAGCTGAGATGTATCAGTGATTCTGTTAAATAAAATTTAGTGTTAATACTGTTATTTGAGAGAATTTTTGGTTTGCTTATAAAGAGATAGATTAAAATAGAACTAAAGATGGTTTTGGTAAAAAAGGAACAGGTTAATTTTCTCCCTTCTCATTTGACCATTATTTTAGCTATTAAGTAAAATAAACAAATAAAAATAAAAACCCAAATATACTGTCAGGTAATTCTGAAAAAGAAAGCTTTGGGTATCCTTAGTATTATTTTAAGAAAGTGTTCCCTGACCTTGTCTCAAAGGATTTGAAAGATGTAAACATCTTTTGTAAAAATGAGGCCACTAAATCTGATTTCCTTTATATTAAAATATTCATATGTATTGTAACAACTATATAAGTGGCAGTTAAATATGTTTTCTTCCTAAGTGTGATCATCTGTTTTACACTTAATTGAAGCAAATTTCTTCTAGTTTTCTGATTATAATGATGACATGGCATGCAAGAAACCAGAGCATGTTAATCAAACCTTGTGATTAAGTACTTAACTTCATGGAAAATGATCATTATGGACGCTCAGTAACATTTATTTGGCCAAATTACATGTAAAGTTAGTTCCATTCTTAATACTACAAAGTTATGCATTTGTGTATCTCGTTATTGAAGGAAATTTAGAAATCTTTTGAGTTTGAATTCCCTCATTTCATTTTGCAATTTAAACAATACATTTAGAAAATCAGTCTGCATTGTTACATGGAAAATAATTTGCCAACCAGCCTCTCCCAAGATGACAGTACTGAAGACTGTAATGTGTTTCAAAATATTCATTTTATTCTAGGTGTTGACTACTTTTAGGATTGCCTTAATTAAAAAAAATAAAACTTCTAGGAATAAAAGTTTTATTGTTCACCATGGATGGTTGAGAATAATATAATTTAATACCTTATTTGAAATAAATTATAAGTGACATTTTCTTATCGGCTTTTCTACTGAAAGCTAGATGAAACAGAATATGTACTGAGTTTAATGGTGATATTTTATTACCAAAATCTACTTATTTTTAAAGAAATTAATTCTCTTCTGTCTTTACCTCCTTGCTATTTTTTAATATTATTCTCGAGATGTGATTCAGAAGCTGTCTCATGAAAATAATATACTAGAGCTTTACTTTAATTGTACTTTTGTGTATCTGCAATGTTCATTATACTCTAGAATACTTCGTGAAGGGAGAATAGATTTTATGAAAATGTTATGCATGCAGTCTGTTAACCATTAAGTAGAAGAATAATCTGGATTATAGATAGTATACTTTCCAGACACAGTGATGAAATAGGAAACTTTGAAGCACAAGACCATGAAATTGTAGCATATCAGACTTTGACAATAAAGCCGCAGTCACACCCTTCCATTTTCCCCCATTTTATGCCCTGCTGCAAAGTAAGATTTTAACTTTGATTTCATAACACCTAGCTCAGTGTCTTGACACATAATATGCACTTTAACAAAAGCTTTTTAATGAATGAACAAACTCAGATCTTTAGCAGGTGTTTTTAAAGGGACAATGCGTTTATTTGTGCTGGGAAGAAGCATATGGATAACCAGTAAAAACTGTGGAGTACAAATAGTGGTAGAGAATATTCATCTATTGTTCACTTATGTCTGATTTAAGACCTTTAAAAATGTATATTTCTTTACATTTCAGCATAAAAACTTGCCACTTTTTCTTGCATATCCATTGACTTCATTTTAGGTCTCTATTCTTTTTTTCTCAGAGAGTAGTTTGCTTTACAGTTTATCCTACCACTGAATTATTTTTTGAGTTCCTATCTTATTGGGATGTTGGATGAACTGTATTTTCCGTTATTACACGTAATTTTTTTCCTTTGTTTTTTTCTAAATGAATTGTTTCTGGAAAGGAATTTAAACTGTGAGTAATTATTATTCAGCTTTCCTAGTGTTTGTGAAAACAGAAGTTGACCTCATATGGTAAGAGCTATGGGAAAACTTGGGTGTAACAACAACAACAAAAAAATTTAAGCAAAGGGAAAAAAAATTCAACAGTAAGGATAGGAGAGTATGTTTCAATCCTTTAACAGTTTAACTCCAAAAACCAGTTATTTAATACTAAAATTCAGTTTTTAACGGGTTTTTAATGGGAGTTATGAATGTTAGCTAAATGGTATTTGATAGTAAAGACCAATTACCTTTTGATTTAACTCAGGATTTGCTAAGGTTAAAATCTTATTATTTGGTAAAGGGGCATTATTCCCTCTTCCATTATTAATGAGGAGGAAAACTAGTGTATTCTTCATAGCTCCATTTAATAACTCTCTTTTCCTCTCTTTTCTTTGTCTTTCAGCTTTCCCTTCACACTCATTCTTTGACAGTTTCTCCTTCTCTTTTCTCTGCTTATTCTTCCATCAAGTTTATTAAGACCCTATTCCTTGCTGGGCTCATCCAAGACAGGTAGTTCCTCCTCAAGTTCCAAAAAATGAAGATGATTAATAAAGCTATTGCATTTCTTTCCTTTTCCAACCTTGACAAACAAGTCTTTTATTATGATATATGTCCCTTGAGCATCACTCAGGCCCTCTGTCTGACCTGTGTCTACCCCATGCAGGAACGTAGAAAAGGTCCACAGTTTGACTCATTTATGGGAATCAGGATTTCAGTGCCTCAGTGTCTGCCTCATCCAGACACTTGTGCAATAGTCACACTGTACAACTGGCTGCACTGGACCTTGTCCTAGGCTGATTTATGATTTAAGTGTGTTCCCCTAAACCTGTGGATTTGGGGATGCATCTGGGATTTGTACAACAGAAGAAATGGCTATATATGAGAGATAAATATGTGAAGCCCCTGAATAGCTTTTGCAAATGGAAGGAGATCTGGAGATACTGGCACTGTTGGCTTATTTTAGCAATAAGGAAACTGAGCTATTAAGAAGTGAAGTGAAGTGCCCACACCTATGTAGTTGGTGAGTGGCAGATCCTTGACTGATTCTCTCTGCTAACTTGAGGACCAGTAAACACTACACTGTAGGGTTTCAGCTCACTCAACATGTAAACAGAATTAGATTTCATAGTCTAAATATTGAATATGTTTCTGAAAGTTATTTTAGAATACTAGTTTTATTTAATAGAGTAAATAGTTTAGAAGTGTATACTGTGAACAATTGAAACCAAATATACCTGAGTGTGCATCCAAACTCTGCTACTTAATAGTAGAGTGAAACTGAACAGGGTATTTAACCTCTTTTTCTTCATCTGTCAAACAGGAACAATAAACACTTATTTTACATGGTTGTTGTGGAGTCAGGCCCAAAATCCACATATTCAAAACTATTGGTACCAGAGTAAAGTGCTTCAGGGATAAATGAAATCCATAATGTCCAGCCTCAGTTTTCCTGCTACTGTGGCTTATTTCTTCAACAAATTTTAGATGAGTTTCTAAGAGCTAGCACCATTGAGTTGATTGATGCTCCTAAAGAGCGTCTTTTACATATATAATTTTTTGAACATTTTTATTTTCACTGATCATTGAGTTGTGTTATTCATATTTGAACGTGACATTAGGAAGGAAATTTTTTTTAGAAGCTTCTTTGTCAAAATGGTTTCTGATACGATTTTCCATAAATATATATGGTGATTTTATTTAACTGTGAGAAGTAGGTTATGGGGCCGGCCGGGTATGGTGGCTCACGTCTGTAATTGAAGTATTTTGGGAGGCCCAGGCGAACTGATTGCGAGAGCCCAGGAATTTAAGATCAGCCTGGGCAACATTGTGAAGCCTCGTCTCTACTAAAATAAATAAATGAATAAATAAAAAATAAATGGATCTGGTGGTGTGTACCTGTAGTCTCAGCTACTCAGGAGGCTGAGGTGGGAGGATCACCTGCATTGGGAAGGTGAAGGCTGCAGTGAGATGAGATTGTGACATTGAATTCAGCCTGGGCGACAGAGTGACACTACATCTTAAGAAAAGAAAAAAATAAATAAAGGAAAGTTTTATAATCTATAGGCCATTTTTGTAGCAATTGAGCAGTTCTACAAAGTAGTTTTGAAGGACTCACATGTTTTTGGAATCTAGCACCAAAATCTGGTGATCAGCTGGTGAAATATAATTCATAACATCATGATTGGGAACAGTAAAGAAAATACAGGATTCAAAAAAGTATAATTGTGCTCATTTGTTATCACCACTAGTTCCTTAATCTGAGACAATGTCATTTATTATGCAAATTGGAAGGAAATTATGTAATTTGAGGTTATTTGAGGACCATGTTACTATTTTTCCTTACAGGGTACAATGTTGAAATAATATTTTTCAATGATAAATCATATATAATGCTGTGTAATTTTATTGATTATGATATATCTTTCCTTTGCATTCATATGTAGGTCAGCCAAAAAAAATTAGTCTCAAAAAGCACCATAATTTTTAGATTCTTCTACTAGATATTAAATCTTGGTGTAAACATTTGAGATTTAGGGACTTTCTCTTTTAATTAAGCCAGATAGTTGTTTAATACAAGATGTTCCAAATTTGGTAATGATGCTTTCTGTCGTCTGCTGAATATGTCTTACTTCTCGTCACTCCTTAGTGCCTTTGTTGAGCTTTGGTGATACAACTTTAATTTTAAACTGATCACATTGTTTCTAAACCTTTGCTAGATGGCATTCATCTTTATACTATATGGTAAAATATATCACATTGAAAATAGATTAGTAGTGTTTTAAAATAAATTTACAATTATATCAGCAATATATTTGTTCTGGAGCCATTTGCATTAGCTTCATTAAATTAGAAATTTTTAAAATGCTTACATGATGAAAACAACTGAAGGTTACTTTTATTTAGTTAGAAGGGACATTAGGATTAGAATGGTCACCAGGTCCTTGTCTCTGGTACACATAATTGAACTTTCTTTCCCTTCATTTAGTTTTTTTTCTGTACCAGAGGAAGGAAAATGCTTTCACTGTAACAAATTAAGAATAAGTTACATTTTGCTTACTTGGTAACTGGATTGTTAATAGGTAATTAAGTTGAAAAGAAAAAAAATGGAAAATTTTCACTTGATTCCTTTTCTAATATTAGAAGTGAGGAATTGGGAAGAAATCAATATAATGCATGTAATTAAAACATTCTGTGGTTTTGGTAAAAACCTCATTTAGTTACATGCAAATATTAGAGAAATCTATTTATATTCTCTTATATTTTACTTAATGCCTTTTGGCTAGCTGAATAGTTTCTGTTTTAATTTCATGGCAATTTGCATTTATTTTTCAGACTTTCAAAACAAATTCTCTTTTTAGCTTGAACGCACATACTACATTTGGTAAATCTAATATATAACACTGTGAATTACTGATGTTAATTATAAATATTATTATTGTAAATATTGCATTTGATAGAAATGAATTTCCCTCAATGTCCACTCAATTCAGAGAATATATACCAGACAAAATCTCAGGAAAGGACATGAGGGTTTTCTTAACAAAGAGGTACATAGCTATACTGTTACACCTTAAGGATGAAAATGTTTGATTATTGCTATTAGAGTAAATAGTGTTTCCCTAACATTCTTCTCTTACATTTCGGCTAAATAATTATATTAATTTAAATGAAAATGAGGTAAATGACTTGGAGGAAATTTGACCTGGCTAATTATAGGCATGTGTCTAATCAGTGTCAATGATTTTGGATGTCTCTGTAGTCAGAGTTTATCAAAATAAGATTTGCATAACAAAATTTAGCCCTTTGCATTTGATCACTGATTATTTCAGTGAGATCTCCCAGTTGATTTTGGTGGCTAGTTATATCATTAAATCTATATAAATGACTCCTCAGAACACATTGGCTTGAAAAAGGGAGCTTTTATAGATTATGGGAGGAGTTAGTTTCATTATTGAGTTTTGAGTTTTGTCTAATAGGTAGAAATTGAACTTCCTCCCTGGAGACAACGTCAGTGCAGAAAGCCAGCATGTCTTATTGTATGGAGGTCATTGTTATTGCTCTTGATCTTTTTTCTGGTAAATCACAACTCAGGGAGCTGCTATATGTTTCTGATTTTGCTCTCACTTTCTGAAGTCTCATAATGATAATGGTAAATGTTTATTGACCGCTTAGTACATGTCAGGCATTGTTTTAAGTTTTTATGTGATATGTTATTATTATTAATCCTCACAACCACTTTGTGCTATCATTATGCCCATTTTACAGATGAGGGCACTCAGGCATACTGGGATTAAATAAATTACCCAACTGCCCAGTCCTAGTAGGTATTAGGAAAAGGATTTGAATACACATAATGGGTGTCTTAGAGCCTTGGGGCAAGCACAACTTTGTAACCCAGATTTCTTCAATGTTGGCCCCCCAAAAGAAGGAATAAAACTCTTACTTGAGAGTAAAAATCCATTGTAATTAATTTGAGTAAACATTTAAATGACTGATAATCTTGGTTATCCGTGGCGGGCCTATGAGTACAGATTGAGACTGTCTAACAGTAGGTGTGGAAGTGGAGGGAAGATGGGAGTGCCTGCAGCTGTGGCAACCCTGTCACTGTCAAAAATGAAAGATTTTATTTTCTTTGCTTAGAATTCTTCGATTTCCTTCTTCCCTAAGTAGATGTGTTAGAAAAATAACAAACGCCTTTGATAACCTACAGTTTACAGGCATTTTCAGATGAATATAGTGAGCTTTAGTGGAGAGGGCATGGGATCTGGAGTCAAGACTCTAGGATTATGTCGTGGCTCTGCCCACAAGCTGTGTTATTTTTACCATTTAGTGTGAACTTCTTTTCTTCACTCTCTTAATCTATAAAACCAACACTGTGATACCTATTACATAGGGTTATTCTGAAGACTGAATGAAATCATACATATGAAAATGTGTTAAAAATGTAAAGCATATGTGGGTAGTGTCTTATGGTTCTTGAGTTTTTTTTTAAGTTGAAAACGTCATATTCATAAAAGAGCTCTTTGTTCCAAATGATAGCATTTCTTATGCCCTGTAAAGCAGTCAAGTTAAGGCTGCTAGATCAGTTTTATACTGAAATTAAATATTGGGAATTTACTTATCCAACATTGGTTTGAAGATACCTAATACCATTTAGTAATCTTCAAATCAGATTTGACTTAAACTGGTATTATATGACTGCAGTCACATACTATTAAGAAAACACTGTGTGCATTATAGGTTAAAAGATGTTAACTTTTATTGCATGGTCATACACTGTTTCATAGTATGGTGCACATACGACTTAATACAAATCAGGAATAAGCAAATTTTTAACTTTTTTGAAACTGATGAACAAGTGTAGTATGTCCTTTCCTTAAAAAACTCTCATATTTATGACTGTGATTAAAATTTCTGGCCAGTTTTACTGCTGGTATCCGTTATAGAATATTCATGTTTGCATGAACTAACTCACTGTGTCAAAATGATTAGCTTTTTGTTTATAGTGTACTTTCTGAAGACATACTTTAAGATGTGTCAGGAGGACTCAGTTTTATAGGAAAAATGTTGGGAAATGAGGCATGATTGATCATCCTCTAAGACACCAGCCAGACATACAGATTATTGAGATCGCTAAGAAAACTTGCCGTAAATAAATAAATTTAA